>NC_059426.1:159687438-159997795 GCF_021028975.2 Sphaerodactylus townsendi
TATATCACAACATAGAGAGAAGAATTTTACTTGCATCTGGGCACCTGTAAAATGTGGTGTCCTAAGTGACCCCGTACTTCTATGTGGATGGACTGAGCCTTCGTTTAAGGTGGGAGGGATTATGGCTCAGTCCGTGGAGTATCGCTACAAAGTGGTACGCCCAGCCCCTGCCAAAGTCCCCCCACCGTTTCCGCTTTCTTCATTTAAAACATAGCAACTGGCCAGTGAAATAAAAGCGTTGATTCTTTTCATGCAGCAGGAAAGCAAGGTTTTCTCATTCAGTTCTGTAAAAGAGACTACACCTTGCAATTATTGTGGCTATTGCTGTGAAAGATCATGAACATAAAATGAAATGTAATCAATCTTCCTTGCAAGGTGTTAAAAAAAAACCAGCATCCAAAAGGGGATCCTTGCCAACTTACATACAATATTTGGCATGCCAAGAAGGTCATTTTGTCTTAGAACATAGGTATTTCTGTTTGGAGGGAGGGTGCTTATGAGGTAAATCTCTAACGAATTCTTTTCCTTGCTATGTAAAGAAATGTATCTGTCTTGAACTGCACCTGGAATCAGTAATGCAGAAATATTTGAATGCACACACGGGACTCTTTCCAGCTGCTAGGTAGTACCGTTTATCATTTCCAAACTCAATAAGCCTTGTTTGTTTAGGGTATTTTTACGCTACCGCCTCCCATCTGAAAAATTCCCAAGGTGGCATGCAACAGGGACAAAAAGACCAGGAAAACAATCCTACAAGAGGCATTAAAGGCCAGGCAGCCATTTAAAAAACAAAGAACATAGAAAGCAATCACGGTGAGAGCGCATCCAGAAGGTGAGAGCAGAAGAGGAATCGGAAGCAATCTCATTTAATCAGAAATGACAGGAGAATGACACATGGAATGAAGGGCTGATGCCCAAACTGACAGCCTAGTCTTTTTTTCTCCCCGCTCACTTTGATGACCTGACATTATATGATGTGTTTTCCTACCCTTGGTCTATATCAATGGTTGCCACTGCTAGTGAAAAAGAAAGCTACAGCGGCATCCGCTGTGGTAGAGGTCAGGTGGTATGAGGGAAAATTTGACACGGTGCTGCCATTTTCAGTGGAAACCTTGTATTTTTTTTTTATAATATCAAGTTCTGCGTTCATGGCACAATTAGAACCTTTGAAAGGTTTCCAGTTGTTGACACCACAACCTAAAAGAATTGTTAAACCTGTACCAGATTATATACAACACTGCATTATTTGTGTGTCTACATTGCAACTGAAATATAACATCCAGGGTTTCTTTGTGATCCATTTTAAGAAACATACAGTAGAAAGTGGGCAACCACCTGGTCAGGTAACTTCAAATGTGTTATAATGTATACCACTGGGATGTGGGTTTTAAGTTTGTACATTTGTGATCACTGAAGAAGGTTCAAGTGGTTGAAGAAGAAGAAGAAGAAGAAGAAGAAGAAGAAGAAGAAGAAGAAGAAGAAGAAGAAGAAGAAGAAGAGTTTGGATTTATATCCGCCCTTTCTCTCCTGCAGGAGACTCAAAGGGGCTTACAATCTCCTTGCCCTTCCCCCCTCACAACAAACACCCTGTGAGGTAGGTGGGGCTGAGAGAGCTCCATAGAGCTGTAACTAGCTCAAGGTCACCCAGCTCCATAGAGCTGTAACTAGCTCAAGGTCACCCACTCCCGCCATGCCCTTGCCACACCCCCGCAGGAGCACGCACCCGGTACATTGTACGCCCCTGCCCCCTTGGCGCTATGCCAGTGTTGCTGTAAGAAGAGTTTTCCAAATGGGAAGACTGGGATCCATCATCAGTAGGAACAGATACGTCTAGTAAAATGAAAGATCCCACTGTAGACCTTTTCTCTGCACTGGTGAACATGATATGGCTCACTCAAATTACCCTATTAATCTGCCCCTACTATTACAGATTGTAGGGGTTTACTCATTCACCCTAATAGAAGGAGAAGATAGAGGGATAAAGCTTCTTTTCTTAAAGCTTTTTATCCCCATGGAATGTCTGGACTTGCATCATGTCACGTGGGACTTTGGAAAACCTATCCCACCATCTATTCTGTACACCCTGCTCTCAACCATCCCTTCCTCCGTAGGCCATGCACAGCATGACTCATGCCAGGTGACTTGGCTTAGGCTGAAATCACAGAGGCTTAGGATTTATTTCATGCTAGTGTTACTCAGCTGGCCTTTACTGGAAGTTCAAAGACTGGCTCAGATATTCAGAACTGGTGGTGGAAATCCTCCACATGTAAATGAACCTTTTGCAGAGTGTTTTTACAGAGTGGTGTAGTGGTTAAGAGCAAAGAACGTTGTCCTGGAGAATCAGGTTTGATTCCCCACTTCTCCACATGAACAGCAGACTTTGATCTGGTGAACCAAATTTGTTTCCCCACTACAGTACATGAGGCCTGCTGGCAGGTGACCTTGGGCTAGTCACAGTTTTTTCAGAACTCTCTCAGTGCCACCTATTTCACAAGGGGAAGGGAAGGTGATTGTAAGCCACTTGGAGACTCCTTAAAGGTAGAGAAAAGCAGGGTATAAAAACCAGCTCTTCTTTCTTTCTTTCTTTCTTTCTTTCTTTCTTTCTTTCTTTCTTTCTTTCTTTCTTTCTTTCTTTCTTTCTTTCTTTCTTTCTTTCTTTCTTTCTTTCTTTCTTTCTTTCTTTCTTTCTTTCTTTCTTTCTTCCTTTCTGTAGAGTTTAAAGCGAAGTCATTCTGGTAAGATAAGAAAGTTATAGTCTTCTTGCACTCACTGCAACCTCCTACCACACTTGGAAAAGAATACTCTCCACACAAGATGTTCTTTCCATAGGAAGGTTTTACTTTAGCAGTTGCAAGGTTACACAAGTCTATGCTATACAAGACTATAAAACTATACAGAACTCTTCAGCAAGAACAAAGTTGAACACACACTGAACTTAACTTTCAACTTAGACTCAACTCTGAACTTAGCATATACAATGCATTGCTTATACATCCAACAAGGATACTTTCCCCCGCCCCGGCAACAGCCTCCCATTGGTCTAGAGTCACAGTTGAACTCACCAATCATGATAAAGGTCAACTGTTGATACTTTGCCCTAGACCAGGGATCTGCAACCTGTGGCTCTTTCAGCCTTATACTGCCGCTCCATGTGGCCTGGAGGTCGAAGGGTAGCATGGGCGTGTCCCTCCAGCCCTCCAGAGCAGCGCTGGAAAGAAAGGTGAGTGGAGGGGCCGAATCGGAGGCGGCCCCGTGTGGAGCCGCCTCGCTGGCTCGGTAGATCTTCGGGGCCATGGAAAACGGGTCCAAATGTCTCTTTGGGTCGTAAAAGTTGCCAACTCCTGCCCTAGACTGCCTCTTTGTTGGGCAAACTTCTGCTGACCAGAAGATGAACCTTTCTTTTTATATATGTATATCATGACACTTTCTTTCTGTTGTTGTTGCAATAGTGGGTTATTTGACTATTTCTTGTGATTTAGTAAAGTGCCCCCCCCCCCCGGTTTCCCTCTGGAGCATCTGGGGCAATCATGAAAATGTCAGTGCCTAGAGAAGATTCAGGATTCCTCCAGATGGTGTGCTGGCGTATCCAGTGGCAAAAAAAGCCAGATGAAACGCTGCCACAGTCACTGTTAACTGACCGCGTAACAAAATTCAGGGGAAAAGCCACTCCTCCCTGTTGTTAGTAAATAGGGTTGCCAGCATATCTAATAATGTTCTGCCCTGTCAATACAGGCTTAATGTCTGGAAATCAACAGTTACAGCTTTGCATGGTGTGGAGGCAAATCAGCTGGTAAATAATACCCCATTAAGCGTCCCGATAAAGGACATGATATTTTTTTTCTCCCAGCCTGTTGGCAGCTCCACTTAAAATTATATGTTTTTTTAAAAAAGGGGGGGAGGAAATGATGTAGCACTCATCTGTCTCTATTCCTGAAATACTTAAAACTACATCCACGTATTTGATCCGACGCTTATTCGGGCACTTTTCTGAAAGATAATCCTGAGAAGCAGATATATGTGGTGGGAACCAGTGTCTGCCCATGGGGATCCCTGTTGAGCAAGGTCTTGTGAAATGTGACCGTGCAGCCTTCCAAAAACGTACTGCCCCATTAAATCTGCACACAGAGCACTAGGGCTGCGACTGGCAGTTCCTAAGAAGATGATATCATCCCACTTCTTCCACTATAAACACCCCTGACAGCTTTTCCTGCCGGACCAAACACAGCATCCTCATGTCAGAGATGGCAACGAGTAAAGTCTGACTCATCTGTCCTAACTGGCCTGTTTTTGAGAACGTAGCAGCTAGGAGTAATAGTCTGCTTGTGTAAACGGTATAAGATAGGAGAAGATAATTCACATAATGCTCCAGCCACACCTTCTATTAAAACAAAGTATTATTTTGTATTCAAGTTCTCAGTGCTCAGGGAGGTAATTCTTATGATTCTGAAGAGGTCCATCCTCCAAAATTATACCACTCACAAGGATATCTTGCATACGTGAACCACATTGTTAAATACTGCATTATATACAATGGCAAAGAAGTAGCCATAATCACAAATAAAGGGGCATTAACACGACTACTTAAGTCAATATTTCCCATGGGGAGACACACCTTAATTTTAGACCAAATGGCTTACTTTGATGGTATGGAACATTAAGAGGTTTCTGAGCCTGGGGAGTCTACCCACTGTGCTTCTGTATGAGTTTCTGTTCTATGCATGCTTTCTGACACTCTTCAACAGAGCAATAACTTATATAGAGAGCAGCTTCTTTGAGAATTTCTTGCCTAAGGCCCCCTCATACCTCAAGGAGCATAGTACATGCTTGTAGCCAGTATGCTTCACTCAATGGAGAAATATGACGGAGTACCTCCCAATCAGAAGGAGTCCCAGCCAGAGTCAAGATACATTCATACAGCAGTTTCCGTGGTCGATGTTAACGTTATGTTGTTGTAAAACCTTACAACAGCTTTGCAAGGCAGGCCAAGATAATCACCCAATATGGCTAAGGCAAAAAGTAGTGTATATATACTGAGATCGGGTGGGGAGGCAATGTAGTGGTTAGAGTGTAGGACTGGGACATGCAGGGGGTTGCCAACCCTGGGTTGGGAAATTCCTGCAGATTTGGGGGGGTCGGGTCTGATGAGGGTGGCATTTGGGGAGTGGAGTGGGGTATAATGCTACATAGTTTACCTTCCAGCATAGCCATTTCCTCCAGGGGAACTGAACTCTTTCATCTGAACAGTTGTAATTGTAGGAGATTTCCAGGACCCACCTGGAGATTGGCAACCCTACGAAACAACCAGATTCAGCTTCGTGTTCTGCTATGGAAGTTCACTGCATGACCTCAGGCCCGAAAAAAGCTTTTAGCCTAATTTACCTCACAGTGTGGTTCTTCTGAGGAGGAGGAGGAGGAGGAGGAGGAGGAGGAGGAGGAGGAGGAGAAGAAGAAGAAGAAGAAGAAGAAGAAGAAGAGTTTGAATTTATATCCGCCCTTTCTCTCCTGTAGGAGACTCAAAGGGGCTTACAATCTCCTTGCCCTTCCCCCCTCACAACAAACACCCTGTGAGGTAGGTGGGGCTGAGAGAGCTCCGAGAAGCTGTGACTAGCCCAAGGTCACCCAGCTGGCGTGTGTGGGAGTGCACAGGCTAATCTGAATTCCCCAGATAAGCCTCCACAGCTCAGGCGGCAGAGCTGGGAATCAAACCCGGTTCCTCCAGATTAGATACACGAGTTCTTAACCTCCTACGCCACTGCTGCTCCACAAGGGGGGAATGATGCACTAAACCTCTTTGGGACATCCCAAGGGAGAAAAATGGGATAAGGCAAAATTAAAAATAATATTACATCACAAAATCATAGAGTTGGGAGAGGCCATCTAGTCCAACCCCCTGCTCAATGCAGGATCAGCCTAGAGCATAATGCAAGGTTCGTTTGCACCAATACAGTGATGCACGGAACAAAGGCTAGCTTTTGGGGGAAGGAGACATAATTCAGATCCGGCATTATTTGCATTCTCAGTGTTCTGTGGACTTCCTTATTTATAGCTAATGCGTAACATTCTGGTTCACAGTGCAAGCAATCCTGTGCAAAGTTACTCTACTAAATTCATTGATTTCAGTGGGCTTAGAGTACAGTAAATGTTTCACTGTTAATCACACTGCATTAAAGAGGACAAAAACCACATTGTAAGAGTCAAGCAAAAAAGTCTGTGATCTAGAAGACCTCCATATCTGCTCTGATGTGCGCACCAGATCCCCCCCCCCCCGAAAACATTTCTAATCTGCAGCAGCCTCCTTTACTCAAACACACAAAACCATCTTTTGAACTACTAGAGAGAGATAAAAGGAAGCAACTTTGGGATTGGTTGCTAGCAACCCATAGAAAAAACAGGCTCTACCCCTGTATTAGAGGCTGAATGTGTGGAAATAGGTTGATGAAGCTTTTCACACCAGGATCGTAAATATATCACCTGGTACACAGTATCCTGTTAAGTCGCTAGTAGTGTGGTATAGGTTAGGGAGTCAGACTAACATCTGGAAAACTCAAGTTTGAATCCCCACTCTGCCATGGAACCTTGCTGGGTGGCCTTGGTTCCGTCACACACTCTCCTCCTTGACCCGTGCAAGGATTTGGATGGGAAACCTCCAAAGAATACCAAGGGTGTGAAGCAGGCAAATGGCAAACCACCTCTGAAGTCTCTTGCCTTGAAAACCCTATGGGAGTCACCATAATTCCACTGTGGCTTGACAGCAAAAATATTTAAAGGAATAGGACTTTTTTTTTCTCCACTTAGTTGGCAACCTGACAATTTAGGACATACATTGCATGCCACCCCTCACTCCCTACATCTCCCCTCCCTTGCATGCCACCCCTCCCCCTCCCTTCCCTACCTCTGCTAGGGTGGGTGAGCCATGTCCAGATGCCGGGCCCCCTCTCTCCCCTTGCATGGCACTCCTTCTATTTTGCAAAATAGAAGATTGTCATCTATATACTGTGCAGTATGTAGGGTTTTAGACTTTTCAGTATGCAGAGTTACTCCTCTACGTACTCATGCTGTGCAGTAGAGTTATCCAGAGGAAAAAGAAGTCCTGTTCCTTTATGAGAAGCTTAATGAGATATCAGGTGATGTTATTGACTCATGGAAAGTTACATCTGCTCATTTCTACAAGTTAAGCATCTATTAAAGAAACAGGGCTTTTTTTCTTCTTCGGGCCTGTTGGCAACCCAAGACGGAATCTATCATTTGAGAAAAAGATACCCGGAATTCAGCTCTGTCTGGAACAACCCACCGTCCCTACTCATCCGGGAGTTGTGGGGATTCTCTTAATTGGTCATCATCAGTGTGAGAAATTTATTTTATTTATTCCATTTTACAGGATTTTTTTAACCTTGCCTTTCAGAACTCATAACAGCCACCAAGGGAGACAACAATTTAAAATATACAAAATAAAACCTCATCTTAAATACCCTCCCTCCTCTTGACTACATTTACAGAGAAGAGCCTTGAAAGTCACCAGCTTGTAGCCTACCAGTTTCAAGAGTTAACTAAGGCCAGCTGCCCAATTAAATGTCCTTGAGTCTACAAATTGGTTTATCGCAGAACAACTATGAGGACAAATGTTCTCCCTTTGCAAGGACCTTAGCATCCTAAGCTCTTCTTATGACATCTACTTAATGCTCTGGCTTAAAGGAGGGTCAGTTCATTTCGAGCATATGTGTGTTTTCAGCCTGTCACCATTGCCACCTTTACATCAACTATCACAAAGGAAAGGGGAGCTGCTGATTTCTCATGCAGACTTCTTCAGAAATAGCGCAACCCCCACCTCCGCCCCCAGAAACGTCGGGAATGAATATGAGATCCATTCCGGAAGAGCCAGTCCAGGTGGACCACGCTGGAGCTGCCGAATTCTGTGCAGGTCTCTCTTTCCTTGATTTTGCTGTATTTTAGCTCTTTGTGAATGTGTTAGTTACAACGTCTCCAGAGGAAGCCTTAGCTGGTGTACTCAGAAGGAAGGAAGACCTTAGCTGGTCTACTCAGAAGGAAGTCATGGCGGTGGTCTGAGGATTACAGCCTTCAGACTCTTAACTTGGACACGTTAAAGTTTGATAATGCTTGGATGATAATGTTGTATAGTTCAGGTCCTGCTTGAGAATTTAATTTGCTAGCGTGTGTCTTGCAGCATTTGACGGTAGAAGGAATGGAAGAGAATTAAAATAGGATTCTGTGTGTGCAAAGTGCCATCAGGTTGCAGCCAAACTATGGTGACTCTCAGAGGCGAAGCTACAAGGGGGATAGGGGGTGCACATTGCACCGGGGGCGTGCCTGGGGGGCACAAACATTCAGGTTTGTGTTTTTGTATTTTTTTAGTGTTTTTGGCCTGAAGGGGGTGCAGTTTTTAGGCTAGCATCACCAAAATTTCAGGGTATCTTTAAGGAACTTTCCTAATGATACCACCCAGGTTTGGTAAAGCTTGGTTCAGGGGGCCCAAAGTTATGAACTTTCAAAGATGTAGTCCCTATCCCCCATTGTTTCCAATGGGAGCTAATAGGAGATGGGGCTACACATTTGAGAGTCCATAACTTTGGACCCCCTGAACCAAACTTTACCAAACCTGGGTGGTATCACCAGGAGAGTCTCCTAAAGATACCCTGAAGGCAAAAAAACTGAAAAAACCCACTAAAAATCCAAAAAACACAAACGAATGTGGGGAGAGGCGCAAAACTCAGATTTTGCACCTGGCTCCATTTTCCCTAGCTACGCCTCTGGTGACTCTGTAGGCTTTTCAAGGCAAGCTGCATTCACAGACGGTTTGCCGTTGACCGCCTCTGCACTAATGATGACCTTAGGCTTCCTTGATGATCTCCCATCCAGATACTAACCAGGGCTGTCTCAGCTTAGCTTCTGAGACCTGATGAGACTGGGCTAACCTGAAGGACCTGGGCTAACCAGGTGAAGGAAAACAGGGTCTTTAAAGACTAAAAGACTTGGTCTAGATTCTAGAATAATTATTTCTGTGTGCCAAAACACATATGAGAATGTTTTTCCTAGAATGGGTCACCTGTTGGCTCAAGGATGATCTCCAGAACTTGAATGCTCTAGAAATTAAGGCTTCAGGTTCCAACTGGCCATTGGTGGGGCTTGGAGGTTGGGTTGGCAGATCCAGGTTGGGAAACTCTTGGAGCTTTGGGGATGAAATCCGGGAAGAGCAGGGATCTCAGTGGGGTGCAAAGCCATAAAATCCACCCTCCGAAGCATCAGTTTTCTCCAGGGGAACTGATCTCTGTAGTCTGAAGTTGAGCTGTAATCCCGTGCGTGTGTGTGTGTGGGTGGGCGAGCTGGAAGATGGCATCCCAACTAGAAATCCTGCTCACAGGTTCGTTTTGCAGCAAGTTACATGGATGAGAAAACAACCTTAAAAACGCTTGGCATGTAAGCATCGACGGGAATCGTTCCAAATGCCACCTCCAGATTGCAAACCGTCACATCAGAACTGATGCGGAGAGGGAGAGCCGGGGAAAGGGGGCGGGGGAGGTATTTAATAACATTTTCTAATCTTTGCTATTATGTTGAGGCCTGAATGCTCTTTCCTTTCAAGTATTATCATTTGAGTTGAAGGAGCCCTCCCCCCCCCCGCTTTTTTTTTTTTAGCTGGAACGAAAGACACGAAGCAGCTTTCCTGCTCCTCCAGGATAATTAGAAAAAGTTGGACAGGTGGTTTGTAGGAAGAAAAGGGCAGATAAATCCCAGCCGAGCTCTAATGCCATTAAATGGCTTTAATGCTGGTTAATAAGATGGACTTGTTTCAGAACTGGCAGGATTGTAAACAGCTAGAATTCTGAGCAGCAGTGAGAACAGGCAGAGCGCCGCTTGTCATCTTTTCTTTCGAGTTTGCCTGATTTCTGTTTGGCGCATGAGCGTGCAATTATGGAAGGTGTGTGTGTTTCGGCAGCTAGTTAATGAAATCTAATCTCGAGTCTTTGTTCTGTAAAGGCCGGGGCTTCGTGCTGGGAGGGAGCTGTGCAAATTAAAGAGCTTCATTGTCTTCCCCTTTCTACCCTATAAACCGTATACACAGAAAGGCCCTGATGACACAGTCTGTTATGTAGGAGCAGATTCCCAAGGCAGGGCTTACTGGCACCACCTTGCTGCCGCTATTTTGGCAATGCTGGACTTTCCTTGCAAGCAGTGTGGGGGTTTGATTCGAACATGGAAAGCTAGGGTGATTAACAAAGATTAGCTAATACTTCTCAGGGTCAGGGCAGGTGACATTTTGTTCAGGCTCACAGCAATCCTGTGGCTAAGATTATTTCTCCTTTGGAGGTGGGGAATGGCTCTCAAGAGCCAAACAAGGGGCCTTGTGGGACTTTAAAAGTTAACAAAACTTTACCTTGGCATAAACTTGAATGGACCAGAGCCCACTTCTCTGGATGCTGCGTGTTAATCTCCTTGGTCCACATTTTAATTCACTGGACCATACACTGTTTCAACTCTTACTGGGTTTGTATTTAATTAGTTATAAGTAGCAAGTGGTACTGGTACAAGAGAAGAAGAAGGGTTTGGATTTATATCCCCACTTTCTCTCCTGCAGGAGACTCAAAGGGGCTTACAATCTCCTTGCCCTTCCCCCCTCACAACAAACACCCTGTGAAGTAGGTGGGGCTGAGAGAGCTCCAAAAAGTTGTGACTAGCCCAAGGTCACCCAGCTGGCATGTGTGGGAGTGTACAGGCTAATCTGAATTCCCCAGATAAGCACAATCATCTGTAAGCTCGGTACCAATAGCTTAGCCAGATGTGACAGTGATATAGAACTCTTTGTTATATAAATGTGTGATGGAGGCAGAGTTACAGATGATTGTGCTAATTGGGCAGTTGAGTTCCGGGCAGCTTTTCTGACTTTTCTTCACACCATGAGCTGGCCATGAATTCCCCCAGGGAATTCCACTGAAGAAATGGTTCAGATGGTGCTGACTCATAAGTTGGCAGAGGTTTCTTGAAATTCATATGTCAGCAGATTCTGTCAGGGTTTGGAGCAAAGTCCCTGAGCAGGGCTGCTTTCACACGGAGATGATTCCCTGTGTGACCATCATGGCTGCTGAGAATGAAGAGGCACTCACAGACACAACAGAGCATCCACACAAGAGTTTTCTCCACACTGTGATTGCCACCACTCCTGAGATGAAAGTCCTGTCTTTTAAATAGAGAATTAATGCATGGGAATGGGCAGCTGAAGCTTTTCAAGGAATGGAGATAAACAATATCACATCTGGCTTATGACATCCCATTGAAGAAGAAGAAGAAGAAGAAGAAGAAGAAGAAGAAGAAGAAGAAGAAGAAGAGGAGGAGGAGGAGGAGGAGGAGGAGGAGGAGGAGTTTGGATTTATATCCCCCTTTCTCTCCTGCAGGAGACTCAAAGGAGCTTACAATCTCCTTGACCTTCCCCCCTCACAACAAACACCCTGTGAGGTGGGTGGGGCTGAGAGAGCTCCGAAAAGCTGTGACTTGCCCAAGGTCACCCAGCTGGCGTGTGTGGGAGTGCACAGGCTAATCTGAATTCCCCAGATAAGCCTCCACAGTTCAGGTGGCAGAGCTGGGAATCAAACCTGGTTCCTCCAGATTAGATACACAAGCTCTTAACCTCCTACGCCACTGAGTCTCTATTAAAGGAAAAGGACATTTTCTGTTTGAGTGGACAGTCTCTCTGAGTGTGTATAAAGGTTAAGCATCCAGTTCTTTCTGTTGTGGAGTTATAAGGGGAAAGCGCAGGCTGCACATTTGGCACACCCTACCATGCATGGATTTTTTGCTCCAGAAAAATCTTGGGGGGGGGGGGAAGCTTTGAGGTGGGGAGGGGAAGGCAAGGAAAATCTGTGTCTGACACCACTTTCTGCTGGCAGCGTGTTGGATCTAGTTGCTCAGAGTGTTAAGCTACAATACAGCAGCCCGACCTCAGTTCATGACCTGTGTTAGATCCCAATGGAAGTCAGTTCCAGGTAACTGGCTTAAGGTTGACTCAACCTTCCATCCATCTGAGGTTGGTCAAATAAGTACTCAACTTGCCAGGAGAAAAGTGTAGAAGACTGGCCAAGGCTGTAGCAAAATGCCCTATAAATATAGTCCGCCCAATAAATGTGATGTGACGTTGCCCCATGGGTCAGTAATTACTCAGTGCTCGCACAGCGGATTAGCTTCACCTTTAAAAGCTTTTTGCTGCTGCTGCAGCTGATAACATCTACTTATATAAATGCGTAATATGATGTCATTAGGAAGCATTTCTCCTCCCTTTGACAAGTTGGCTGCCCTTCGTTTACATTTAGCCTTTTCCCAGATCTGAACTAATGATGTCATATCACAATGGGACTCTTTTAATAGGAGTTTAATAGGAGCAAGGGAAGCGGTAGGCCCGTTAGATGACAAAGGAACAAAGGGTGTGCTAAAAGATGGCAGGGAGATTGCAGAAAAGCTGAATGAATTCTTTGCATCTGTCTTCACCCAAGAGGAGGTGAGGAAAATTCCTGCACCTGAACCAAGCTTCTTAGGAGGCGAATCCGAGGAACTAACAAAGATAGTGGTAGACAAGGAAGAAGTTCTGGCAGCCATTGATAAACTAAATGCTACCAAATGCTGGCCCAGACTGCATTCACCCAAGAGTTCTTAAAAGAGCTCAAGCATGGAATTGCTGATCTTCTCACTTTAATATGCAACTTATCCCTGAAATCAGGCTCCATCCCTGAAGACTGGAAGATGGCCAATGTCACACCAATCTTTAAGAAAAAATCTAGGGAGGACCCGGGAAATTACAGGCCAGTCAGTTTGACATCTGTTCCTGGTAAATTAGTAGAATCTGTCATTAAAGATAAATTATAAAACATGTGAAAGCAAGACCACCTGCTGAGAAAAGAGTCAGCATGAAGCTTTTGCAGAGGCAAATCCTGTCTTACAAACTTACTAGAGTTCTTTGAGGATGTAAAGCAGGCATGTGGATGAAGGGGGGGAACCAGTGGACATTGTCTGCTTAGTTTCCAAAGGCTTTTGACAAAGTTCCTCACCAGAGACTATTGAGAAAACTCAGCAATATGAAGGGAATAAGAGGGAAGTCCTCTATGGATTAAAACTGGTTGAAACAGGAAGCAAGAATTGGGTGTAAATGGGAAATTACAATGGAGAGATGTAGGGAGTGGTGTCCCCAAGGATCCCATTATTGGGACCAGTGCTCTTTAACCTATTCATAAATGACCTGGAAGTAGGGGTGGGTAGCGTGGTAGCCCAGGATTTGCAGATGATACCAAAATTATGTAGGGTGGTGAGAACCACAAAGGATTATGAGGAACTCCAAGTGGACCTTGATAGAATTAGGTGAGTGGGCTAGAAGTAGCCGTGCAGTTCAATGTAGCAAAATGCAGAAATTGATGCACATAGGGACAAAAAATCCAAACTTCATACATGCTACGGGGTCAGTGCTATCAGTCACAGACCAGGAAAGGGATTTGGGCGTCTTAGTTGATAGTTCCATGGGAATGTCAACTCAATGTATGGCAGCTGTGAAAAAGGCAAACTCTATGCTGGGGATAGTGGGAAGAATTGAGAATAAAACTGCAAGGTGTCATGCCCTTATAGCAAAGCACTGTGATGCGACCGCACTTGAGTACTGTGTTCAGTTCTGAGTAGCCACATCTCAAAAGGATATTGAAGATAGAAAAGTGCAGAGAAGGGCGACGAGGATGATTGAGAGGGCTGCAGCACCTTCCTTATAGGAAAGGCTGCAGCGTTGGGACTCTTTGGTTGGAGAGGGCGTCTGAGGGGGACCATGATTGAAGTCTATAAAATTATGCATGGGGTAGAAAATGTTGACAGGAGAAATTTTTCTCTCTTTCTCACAATACTAGAACCAGGGGGCATTCATTGAAAATGCTGGGGGGAAGAATTAGAACTAATAAAAGGAAACACTTCTTCACGCAACGTGTGATTGGTGTTTGGAATATGCTGCCACAGGAGGTGGTGATGGCCACTAACCTGGATAGCTTTAAAAGGGGCTTGGACAGATTTATGGAGGAGAAGTCGATTTATGGCTACCAATCTTGATCCTCTTTGATCTGAGATTGCAAATGCCTTAACAGTCCAGGTGCTCGGGAGCAACAGCCACAGAAGGCCATTGCTTTCACATCCTACATGTGAACTCCCAAAGGCACCTGGTGGGCCACTGCGAGTAGCAGAGAGCTGGACTAGATGGACTCTGGTCTGATCCAGCTGGCTTGTTCTTATGTTCTTATGTTCTTATGAGTTAATGTGTGTGTGTGTGTTTGGGGCGGGGTGTGTGTGTGAGAATGATGAGATCACTGATAGCTGCATGTGCCTCTATCGCATCTAATTTGTTCATTAACCATTTGGAAACTGGCACTTGGAATCTAAGCTAAGGATAAAAAAATAGTCAGTGATAATTTATCTTAGACTAGCATTAAAACCCATTTTAAAGTAAAATAGAATGGGCTCTAGATAGGGGAGAGAGAGGGAGGGGGGACTCCTTCCCGCTCCCTCTTCTCCCCACCCCCTCAGGCAGTGGTGGGATCCAAAAATTTTAGTAACAGGTTCCCATGGTGGTGGGATTCAAACAGTGGCGTAGCGCCAATGGGGCTGGGCGGGGCACAACAGGGGCGTGGGCGGGCATTCCAGGGGTGGGGCATTGCTAATTTCTCTGTTACTGTAAAAAACTCTTACTGTAAAAAAAAAGTTCCTAATTTCCAGCTGGTATCTTTCTGTCCATAATTTAAACTCATTATAGCAAGCCCTATCGTCTACTGCCAACAGAAACAACTACTTCTCCTCTAATTGCCAGTCAAATACTTAATACTTTCAAATACTTAATTTTGTTTCTAGAAATCAAAAGAAGGATACTTTCCTTAAACAAGGAACTTTACCATATTACTAAAACATGTTTTTAAAACAGCCCAACAGGGAGAATTATCCCGTTTTCTACCTTCGCTAAGCAGCCACATAGGAAACAACAGGACTTTATGATTTTTGGACCTAATGGAATTGCTAACGGGAAAGCAGACCCAATTAGTAACCCCCCTCTCGGCACACACAAATAATTAGTAACCCACTCTCGGGAACTGGTGAGAACCTGCTGGATCCCACCTCTGCCCTCAAGAGAGCGGCCCAGACCAGCCTCCGCCGCAACCTCAGCCAGGCTTAGATAACCTTAGCCACCCATCACTCATCTACCTTGTCAGGTAGGGCTTGTTGTTTGCTGGGGGGAGGGGGGCAATGTGCTAGCATGGCAGCCCAGGTTGTTTTTTGAGGCAGGGGGGAGGGTGCAATGGAGCGACTTGTGGTAGGAGACTCCTGGGTCGGGGGAAAGGTGGGTGGGGATGAGATGGAATATCACCCACCAATGGGTGCACAGGACTCACTTCATCCACTGGCTGGGGGTTCGTCGTCAGACATTCCATCCCTTAAGCAATTATGTATAAGGATTATTCTGTGCTTAATGAGAAGACAGGTCCTTTCTGCACAGCAGAAATGAAACATCCTGCAGACATTTTAAAAAGATCTGCTTTTGGCTTTTTGTGTTCCCACAGCGCAGAGAACACAAGCATGGCAAGCCAAAATGGTTCTTTTTTCTCCACCTGCTCGCTGATGGAGCTCTAGTCGATTTCAGATTTGCACCTGTCATTTTGAGTGCTGCTGCAGAGATTCTCCTGCCTCTGCCATTTGGTGAAGGTTTTCCACAAAAAACCTTCCTCTGCTCTCAGCTAATCAGTGAGCAGTTTCTGTGTAAAAAGTAGATGAATAAAGGTGTGGGTTGTTTTTTTGTTTTGTTTTCAGGGGGATGTCTGTGAAGCTACAATGACACAAATATTGCAGTTTCTCTAATCGTGACGTCATAGGTTTTCAGAAATCCCCCTGAAAACAAAAAAAAGGGGGCGGGGGGGGACAGAGGCACAGGATTGCTGGACAAAACAAACTTTATTCATCTACTGAAGATGAGCTGTGAGCAGAGGAAACCTTCAGAGAATCTCTGCTGCAACACACAAAATGGTGGGTGGGAATGGGGAAAATGAAAATAAGAGGTTTGGGGAGGAGAAATAAAGTATTTCCTGCCTGCTTTTGTTCGCTCAGCAGGAGGAAAACATCTTCAACCCAGGTTTGGGGGAAAAGATCACTAGTGTAGTGATTTTTGAAAAACCTGGGCTGAGAGAAATAAAATATGTTGAAGATGTTTTTTTTGGGGGGGGGGGGGAGTTGTGCAAACTTTCCCCCCAAAACGGTTTTTAAAATGTCCTCAAGATGTTTTATTTCTGTTGTGCAGAAATCACCAAAGAGAGAAGCTGGAAATGTCTGAATGATGCAGCCTGTCTAAAACTAGCAAAATAATTGTCAGCAACCATATTGGCCTGTAAACAATCCAGAAAAAAAGAAACCAAATAACGTAACGCGTTTTACCGAGGATAATCCAAACTACTAAAACGTTGCACAAAGTTTTGAATTCTATAGAACCCTTTATCAGGCAGGTGTTGTAAACATTTGAAAAATGATGGAGGAAAAAAGCAACTTGTCCAGGACAAAAATTAGATAGCTGGTTGATTTGTGGGAAAATCATAACTCTCCGAGGTTTCGATTAGTTTTCTTTTTCAAACGTATGGTCATGACTAATTTTTAGAAGTAGTCACAGTGATCAGATGATCCTTAGGAGACAGCAAGTATATTTATAGTTTCTGTCTGTTAGTGTGTTATGCTTCTAGGTCATGGAGGCCATGTGTGTGCTGCAAGTTCTATGCTTGGAACAATGTTCTTAAGCGCACAGGAGCCACTGTGGGACAGAACTGGGGAACATGAGAAGGGTGGCCTTAATTCCCCCCCCCCCCCCGCTTTCCCACCTTCAGTGGGACCTGATGGATCACTCTTGGCCCCATTGAGGAAACTACTTTTATTAGTAAACTGTAATTTTCACATA
Organism: Sphaerodactylus townsendi; assembly: GCF_021028975.2. NCBI lineage: Eukaryota > Metazoa > Chordata > Lepidosauria > Squamata > Sphaerodactylidae > Sphaerodactylus > Sphaerodactylus townsendi. The sequence continues at coordinate 159,704,393 of NC_059426.1, forward strand.
TGGGACAAATAGCACCCTCCTTTCAGAACTGTTCCCCGGGATAAAAGAAAGTGTGAGGGAGCTTAAGCGCCCTCTCCCCTCACTCTCTATTTAGGGTTACGAGCTTTGGGTTGGCACTTGGAGATTTTGGGGATGGAGCTTGGGGAAAGTATGGTTTGGGGGAGGGGAGGGACTTCAATAGGAGTATAATGCCAGAGTCCATCTTCTGAAGCATTTTCTCCATGGGAGTTGATCTCTGTTGTCCGGAGATCAATTGTAATCCCAAGAGATCACCAGCCATTGCCTGAAAATTGGCAGTCCTAGCTGCCATTCCAAACTGATTTGGATGTTTTCCCCACAGACAAAATATCCTGGGATAGACCTGGGATCATACAACCCAGGGTGTTTTTATCCCGGTTTCTCCCTTCGCACGGCTGTCCGTCAGCACATTCAGACCGGGAGGAAAAACTCCAGTGAATTATGCATGAGCCCCCGGTTTATTTTCATTTTCCACATGAACGTTTACGTAGTTCACATACGTTTACGTAGTTTACATAGATTCCGTTTTTCCGCCGTTCTGATTGGATGCAGCTAAGGGGTGGGGGGAGCAGCCGGTGAGGTGGGAAAAATAAACCGGCTCGTCTCTCGCAGTGTTTGCATGGGTGCGGGATCGGCATGCGCTTTTTCAAAAGAACCGCCAATTTCATCGTTTTTTTGAAAGCCGCAAGATAAGGCAAATCTCACAGGGTGGGCCCGATTTAGGCACAGAAGCTTTGCGGAATTCATGCCCAAATTGGGATGGTTCACTTCCTTATCCCAGGATATATTGGCCGTGGGGGAAACGCCTTGGACCTCACACACCTGAAAATTGCCCGCTGAGAGTGGAAATTGCAGCATGCATGACACTTCCATGGCCTTAGGGGGAACAAGGTATCCATAACATCAGAGGCGTTCCTCCCATTGGGCAAAGTGGGCAGTTGCCCAGGGCGCCACATTGTGGGGGGCGCCAAAAATGCAGGTGGGATTTTTTTTTGAATTTTCAGTGTTTTTTCAGTTTTTGGCCTGCAGGAGGCACAGTTTTTAGGCTAGCAGCATCAAAATTTCAGGGATTTTTCAGGAGACTATCCTAATGATATCGCCCAGGTTTGGTGAGGTTTGGTTTAGGGAGTCCAAAGTTATGGACTCCCATAGGGAGTGAACCCCATCCCCCATTGTTTCCAATGGGAGCTAATAGGAGATGGGGGCTACACCTTTGAGGGTCCATAACTTTGGACCCCCTGAACCAAACTTCACCAAACCTGGGTGGTATCATCAGTAGGGGCTCATTAAGATACTCTGAAATTTTGGTGCTGCTATCTTAATAATTGCACCCCTGACAGCAGGCACACCCCAAATTCCCCCAGATTCTCCTTTTAAATCCACCCCCTTCCTGCCAATGCTTGTTTTCTTTCTTTCTTTTATTCTTTCAATGCCTAATAAAGGTTGTTGTTGTTGTTGGGGAGGCATCAAACTCATATTTTGCCCAGGACTCCAGTTTGCCTAGGTACGCCACTGCATAACATACAGTTAAGTTCCCCCACTTACTCTCTCTGTGTGTATAAAGAGTAAATCTATGCTTATCTCAGTGCTCTTATCCTCTGCTGTTCCTTTTTGCTGGCTTCATTCTCCTTCAGCAGCCCTGTTTCGGGACTTTCTTGCCAAGCCGCAAAGACGATGAATATGCATAAGTGTCTTGCCTCATCCATTATTTACAAGACCTTCAAATATTTTAAGAAGTAGGCCAACCCGCTTGCAGGTTTGAAAGACCCAGAACAGGGAGCAGATCTGGCAAACCAGACTTTCGGAAGCCAAATCAGGTTTGATCTAAATATGCCCCCTCCAAACACACACACACACACTTCCATAGGAGCCGTTGTCTGTACAGAATCCCCATATTTTCCTTTCCTTCTGCAAATGAAATGGCTTGATTTCTCCTCTTATTCCCCCTTAAACCTGCCTAGTTTTTCAGATTCTGTATTTTGGCTTCTGAAACATCCGTTGCTATGTTGTTTCTACAACAAGCAATAATTGCAGGGGGATAAGGGAAACTACCTGCACGCAGCAACTGCCGTTGGTTATAGCCGAGCTGTGAACCTGAATTGTCTTACATTAATTGGTACCTATGCCTGCAGCATAATTCTCTAGGTGCATAATAACACACTAGAAAGGGTACATATATGACTGTCACCTGATCCCCCCCCCCCCATACATCACAAAAAGAAATCTGAGCCCTTTTTATTGCAACGGAAAAGTTCCTCCGTTAAAAAGCAACGGCTGAGCCTGAATAGCATCCGAATGACTTTCCCTGTCATGAATATGATAATTCAGATTAATGAAAATGAGTGTTCTTGTGACAATTACATTCTCCAGCTAATTGACTCCAGAAGATTGCCTGAAAAAAGAAATCTAATGAGAAATGACAGTCTGTTTTGCATTTCTCACTGCGAGATTATCCTGATCCTAAAAATAGTTTGGGGGCATTCCTGGAAATGCGATTCACCCTTTACTGCAATCAAAGCAAGTCACCTCTGCCTGAATGAAAGAGAGAGCTCTTTGAAATTTAAAGTTCTAGTAAATATTGGCATCTATTGTTGGTTGGGGGAAGGGAAAGAGGAAGAGCCTGAACCATCTGGAGCTAGTTGACTGAGCCACCTACTGGGGTTTAGACTCCACCCCCACCCACCCCCAGTTCTATTTTCTCAACCTGAAACAATCCTGATGGGTGCCAAAGGGGGAAACCTACATGTTCCCTGGGATATATTTAGAGTTGTCCAATAATACCTCCTCAGGGGCATACCTAGGCAGGCTGGCGCCCGGGGACAAAACCTGAGTTTGGCGCCCCACCCCCCGCCCGGCGTATGGGTGGCCACCCTCCCCCACTAAGACCAAACAATGATTTTTTTGTACCAGCTCACAAAACACCTCCCACTCCCATCAAAACATACATGGCTCTCTCCCCACCAACTCTTTTCCTAATCACAACAACCCTATGAGGTAGGTTGTTAGCCAGAGAAACAACTCCAAGCCAGTGCAAGTGGGTATTAAGCATGTAAATCTCTCACAAATCACCCCCAGCAAAACATTTACCAAACAAATGTCAGCATCATCTCTCACAAAACACCTCCAGTGGAATCCACCCCCAAAACAGCATCACTTTCAATGGTGTTTAAACTAGGGACCCCAGATTCTTTTTAAAAATCCACCTTAAAGGGAGAATTTGGGGTCCCTGGTTCAAACAAATGGGAAGTGATGCTGTTGGGGGTGGATTCTCCCCCACCCTGAAACAGCATCACTTTTGAGGGTTGGAGATTCAGATGAAACAAATAGCAGATTCGGCTGGAATCTGGGCAAATTTGGGCACATTCGGACAAAAATTATCCGATTATGTCCTGCCCAAATATGAACAAATGAGAATGCAAGGTATTTTGTGTTTTTTGGGGGGGTATTTTTGGTGTTTTTTCGGCCTGCAGGGAGTGTATTTTTAAAGCTAGCAGCACCATGATTTCAGGGCATCATCCAGAGACTGCCCTGATGATACCACCCGAGTTTGGCGATGTTTGGTTCAGGGGCAGCAAAGTTATGGATGCCCAAATGGAATGCCCCCATCCCTATTGTTTTCAATGGGAGCTAACCTGAGATGGGGGCTACCCATTTGAGGGACCATAACTTTGCTGCCCCTGAACATAACTTCACCAAACTTGGGTGGCATCATAAGAATAGTTAACAGATGATACCCTGAAATTTTGGTGTCACTAGCTTTAAAAATACATCCCTTCCAGGCACCCCAAGAAATTTGCCCAAGATTCTTCGTTTTGCAGTGACTTTGCTCCATTGTAGCTAATGAGGAATTTCTGAGGCAGGCTGTACATTTTTGAAGATAGAGGCGCCAGACATTCAAGGTGGCTCCAAGAGCCTTGAGTAATAGCATCCAAGCTTGGTGAGCTTTGCTTCTGGAGCGGGGGGGGGGAGTTGAGAGAGTTCTGAGAGAACTCAGCCCACAGGCTTTCATGTGCAGGAGCGGCCCATAAAACTGAACCCCCAGAAGCAAAGGCCTCCAAACCTGGATGCTATTACCAGGAGGCCCTCCTGGAGCCACCCTGAAAGTCTGGTGTCTCTATCTTCAAAAATGTGCAGCCTGCCTACACACTCAGAAATTCCCCATTGGCTACAATGGAGCAAAGTCACTGCAAAACAAAGAATCTTGGGCAAATTTCTTGGGGTGCCTGGAAGCCGTGTATTTTTTTAAGCTAGTGACACCAAATTTTCAGGGTATCATCTGTTAACTATTCTTATGATGCCACCCAAGTTTGGTGAGGTTATGTTCAGGGGGACCAAAGTTATGGTCCCTCAAATGGGTAGCCCCCATCTCAGGTTAGCTCCCATTGAAAACAATGGGAATGGGGGCACCCCCTTTGGGGGTCTATAACTTTGCTGCCCCTGAACCAAACATCACCAAATTTGGGTGGTCTCATCAGGACAGTCTCTGGATGGTACCCTGAAATTTTGGTGCCGCTAGCCTTAAAAATGCGCCCCCTGCAGGCCGGAGCGTGAAAAACACTTTAAAAATTAAAAAACACACAAACGACCATGAAATGTTGGCGCCCCCCCACGTGACCAAATGGGGGGCGCCCGGGGACAAAGGGTACCCCCTGTCCCTAGGCAGGAACGCCACTGTACCTCCTTGGACTGCTCCAGGCTGGGCAAATGGCACTGGGGGGAATGCTGATGCTCCTTCTACATGGTCGATTTCCCACTGTAAATTAGATGTAGATTAATGCAAGTTTGAAAAGTAACCGGACCTTTTCGTCGCTGTTCTTCGACCTCACTTGAGCCACTTTCAATTGAAGTCATCTGGTCCTATCTCTGATTCCAGAAAACGGACATTCCCTGCTACCGCGGGATTGGATTGCCAGGGCTGTCCTGATTGGCTGTCGTGTCGTGTTGGGATGGATACTTTCCAACACTTGGATACTATCCAAGAAGCCCCCGTTCTATCGAGTTAATGTTAGTAAAAAGAGCAGGGGAATCCGAGTGTTCCTGTTCTCTTGAGTTCTCGAGTTCTCGTTTTATCGTTAGACTGGTAAATGTATGACCGAATCAGAGGAACAGGATAGAGCCGAGTGAGACTAAATCGAAACTTAAAGAAAAATCTGCACGCATATTGCCTGGCACGTTCCAATTGGCTGGGAGGAATCGCATCACTGCTAAGGCAGGAATCTGAAAGCAAACTCAGTCGCCCAAAATTCCCCACCAATCCAGAATGAAAACGTGTCCTGGCAAAAAGTTGCACAAGCAAACAGGTACAGGAGGAATGGGGGGTAAGGGATGGGGGGAGCAACAGAGCCGGAACTGATCTGTGGCCCAAGGTTCGGCAGTGGGGAAAATGCAAGGAAACCGCAACATTTCCAGTCACTATTCTGGAACTAATTAAAAGTGGGGAATCGACCCATGTGTGCTGTGGTCTGGATTTAATCGGGCACCACTCATTTGGGAACTGACAAGAACCCACGGATAACATGTGGTTGTATTACACTGGCGGACACAAGCAGGGTCATATTAACCAATGGCCGGGCCCCTAGGCTTGTGCTTGTACGTGTTGGTTTGCTCTTTAAACATTTACAAATAATAACTGTTTTGGCTGGTCCCAACGGCTCGTGGGAATGTTGGGAGCACAAATTATCAAGGCTACCACTAGACTGTACTGCTCATGGAGGTGTAAAAGGGAAGAAGAGGCATGACATCACAACCCTGACACTCACACACTATTGGCCTGCTGTCTCTCCCTGCCCCTTGACTCAAAACAAACCTCAGCTGACTATAAGTGATATCTGGATAAATACATGTATAAACGTATCGCTACAGCGCAGAGCACAACGTCCTTTTAACCATTGGAGCCCTAGGGCCCTAGTAACAGTGCCTCAGCAAAATAAATAAATAAAATAAAATTGATGGGCCCATCGTCCCTACAGGGCCACTAGGCTTCGGCCTAGTCAACCTTATGGATAATACGGCCTTGGACACAAGGCGGGAACCTCAGTCCTTTTCTGCACAAGCAGAATAATGCACTTTCAATGCACTTTGCAGCTGTGCGAAATAGCAAAATCCACTTGCAAACAATTGTGAAAGTGGATTGAAAGTCCATTATTGTGCATGTGCAGAAGGGGCCTCAGACACAACCCGTGTACTCCTAATGTTTGAAGAAGCATTTATAGATTGAACCTGTGGCACAGATTCTCTGGGATGATGATAAAACCTGGACTCATTTCCAGCCATAACACTTCGGTTGTTGAGGATAGCACTCAAAATCCAAGGGAATATTCTTGCTAAATTTCAGATAGACAACAGAAAAGCTCCTACTGTACCACAGTCTTAGCGTTTTCTCTTCCAGAGTGTGGGCATTTGGCAATCCCAGAAGTCAGACTGACTGGGGCAGAGCAGAGCAATGAATAACTAGTTCCACTGAAAATTGTCTCCAACTATAAGCAATATTTCTTTATGTTCCACTTTGTTTCTTTAGGCTCAAAGCAGCCTGAGCAATTCACCTTCACTATTTAATCGATAGAGGAGTGTTGTCTTTATGGAGGGAATCTCAAAATATCCCATTTCTCCCCCTATTTTATTTCCACCTATGTATTTTACCAAACAAACTGGTTTGTTTATAATTGGGCTCCAAGTGAAGCTGTCAAACTGAAGTCAAAATGCCAGGAGACATGTTAGATGTAGGCCCAAACTGGCCTTCATTATTTATGAGGTAGCAAGGCAAACTATTTTGAAAGATTAATGAAGTTGTCCTAGAGTTTCGTGTTGCCGGGTAACCATCCTGTTTTTCGGGGGAAGAATATTGTATACTCATGTTCATACTAAAGGGCTCTGTGTTATCCCTTCTGCCACCAAGCCATGCAGGGGAGGGGAACAGAGACCTCAGGAAGGTCCCTTGGGGACTCTCTGAAAAAAGACTTCTCTAGGGAAAAAGAAAGTTATACTTGCTGGGGATGGAAGGCTCCCAGGTTCGCCACAGGAGAAACATGCAAAGTCTCACCTTTCCAACAGGGATTGTTTCTTGTGTGTAACAGGAGGTACAAAGATAAGAATCACACACACTCTTTGTCAAGTTGCCATGTTTGGGAGGGGGGAATTGTCGGGGAGCGCTTTCACATCTGCAGGTGCTGGCCTATCTCTTAGTTCTGTCCTTGAGGTTTGTGGCTGGGAAGAGCCTCCAGGCTGGACACTACTAACTCTGTTGTTCCCATGTGGGGGTGGGGACCATGCTATCCATATTATCAACTGTTCTGGCACGCTTTTGCCAGAACTGTCTTTTTCTGTTCCTAACTTGCCTTCAATAAAATCCTTTGAATCTCACAAGCGTTTTATTGCCTGAGCGGGGGATTGACATTAAGACAGTTCTCCATTGTTAATGTTGCCAACCTCATGCTCCCATCACCAGCTGAAGTTGCGCAGGTTTTATTGGCGATTGTGGCTTTTTTTCCAGGGAATCTCAGGCATTCCTTCGCTGGGTGCTGAGATCCCTACTGTTGCGGGCTATGTTGCAAACTTCCTACAGGAAGACCTGAACGTGGAGGCACTGAAGTCTGAAACTGCTGCAGCAGCCCCTGCTGAACAATGATCACTTGATATGCGGCCGAGGCCGGTCAGCACTGGAAGGGGGATGACTCTGGTCTCACGTTCGGATGAATCTTACAATCCTGATCAGGAAGTATTGGATTATTACAGCTGTGAATTGGACGGATCCTGGGGGATTGCAATCCCAACGGTTCGTGGAGACACGCTCTGAGCGCTGGAATATCGCGGCGGGGCTTACCTGACCTCCTTATGATGCGGCTGGCCTCCACGCGGGCCAGGGCCTTTACGGCTCTGGCCCCGGCCTGGGCATCTCCCTCGGAACACTGTTAGGGTTCAACCCTCTGTGGACCTTATAGCAGTTCCGCGAGAGGCCTGTAAAAGCCGGGCTGTTCGCGGCCAAGCCTTTGGAGGGACCAGCCGCTGAAATGGTGCCCCAGCCGGCCTGTCACCTCAGATAACCATCTAATGTGGCTCGCCCTCCCCTCCCCTTCTTTCTCTGGGAGAATTTTTTGAACTTAAAATGGGGTATGGTGGACGCCTTCCCATTATTATTATTATTAGTATTGTGTAACCGCTGTTTTAAAAGATTTTAATAACTTATTTATTATGTTTTATGTTGTACACCGCCCAGAGCCCCCAGGGGATGGGGCGGTATAAAAGTTTAAAAAATAAATAAATAAATAAATAAATTATAACTCTGGTTCAGACTCCGGAGCAGCAGTGGCGTAGGAGGTTAAGAGCACGTGTATCTAATCTGGAGGAACCGGGTTTGATTCCCAGCTCTGCCGCCTGAGCTGTGGAGGCTTATCTCGGGAATTCAGATTAGCCTGTACACTCCCACACATGCCAGCTGGGTGACCTTGGGCTAGTCACAGCTTCTCGGAGCTCTCTCAGCCCCACCCACCTCACAGGGTGTTTGTTGTGAGGGGGGAAGGGCAAGGAGATTGTAAGCCCCTTTGAATCTCCTACAGGAGAGAAAAGGGGGATATAAATCCAAACTCTTCTTCTTCTTCTTCTTCTTCTTCTTCTTAAGTGACACCCCAAGAGACGCTGAGGGGTGGGACCAAGAGAGAAGTGAATACCAAGCCGAGATTCACAAGCTGCGCCGTGAAATGGAGCTGCTCCAGATCCGAGCACAGCTGGCCGAAGCAGCTCGTGCTCCGAACACAGATGGCAACCAGGATGGAACCGCTCAGCTTGGCACCCAAGCTGGTGCCCGGACAGGCGTTCGGGCTGGTACCCAGACCGTAGGAATTGTGCCCCCTCCACCCTTGGGGCAGTGCCCCCTATTCCAACCAGGACAGCCAGCGGTGGCGCCACCCGCCCCGGTACTGCCAGCTCCGCCCCCGGTGCCTCATAGACAACTGAAAGTGCAATTTAGGGGGGCATACATAGCTGACTCTCCCATTTCATCTTAGGGATGTCAGCCTCTAGGTGAAGCCTGGGGGTTCCCCAGAATTCCAGCTCATCGCCAGACTCCAGAGATTAGTTCCTTTTGAGATAATTGATGCTTTGTAGGGTGGATCTATGAAATCGTATCCCACTGAAGTCCCCCCCCCCCCCCCGGATTCTATCCCCAAATTTCCAAGAGTTTCCCAACCTAGATCTGGCAATCCTAACCCCTCCCTTCCCCCTCCAGTGGCCAAGTGTGAACCTGGCAGTCCTTTTCCATCTTCACAACAAACCTGTGAAGTAGATTAGGCTGAAAGGTGGTAGCTGTTCAGAGGTTACCCTGTAAACTTCATGGTAGAGCAAATGTCTGAACTCAGAGCTTCCTGGGCCTAATCCAACACAGTGGCCACTATGATACAACTGCTGTACTTTTAAGTATAAATCATTCAAAACAGGGAATTAATTTATTCAAAACAGGGAGTTAATTTATTCAAAATAGGGAATCAATTTTAAATGGTTTGGGGTGCTACATTTATTAGCTGTAGCTATTTCTGGTCTTAGCTTTTCTGTCTGACCTCAAAATGGAAAATATAAATACTGCAACTGGGGTTCAGAGAACATGCGGATAGTTGTGTACTTTTATAGCATCTTTTTTATTTCTGTAGCTGAACAAGAGGAAGGGTCATAGATGCTCTAGAGCCGTGGTGGCGAACCTTTGGCACTCCAGATGTTATGGACTACAATTCCCATCAGCCCCTGCTAGCATGGCCAATTGGCAATGCTGGCAAGGGCTGATGGGGATTGTAGTCCATAACATCTGGAGTGCCAAAGGTTCGCCACCACTGCTCTAGAGCAGTGGTTCTCAACCTTCCTAACGCCGCGACCCTTTAATACAGTTCCTCAAGTTGTGGTGACCCCCAACCCTAACATTTATCCATTTTGAAGATGGAGAACACTGATGCAGAGAGTCTTAGGCGACCCTTGTGAAAGGACCGTTCGACCCCCAAAGGGGTTGTGACCCACAGGTTGAGAACAGCTGCTCTAGATTTCCCTCTTTTCTTGATGAAGGTCCCTTATTCAGTCCCCAACACCTCCAGCAAAAGGGTTTTCAAATAACCCAAACATGGTACTGAACTTGGTGGATCCATGGGCTCTCTTCCTATAAAGCAGCTTTATATCATCCTCTTTGAACTGTATGCACCCCGTTTCATTACCAATGAAACCTACTGGTGCATATATGCTTAAAAGTATGCTATTTGCCCAATGGGAATTAGGGTTTTAAATGCCCTCTTTCTGTTCTTTCTGAGTCATGGTTCCATAATTCTTAAACATCACAATATTTTTTCATTGCCATAGTGACTGCTTGGTTTTTTTATTTTTAAAGAAATGAAGTTGAGTTTCAGTAAAGCCAGATCATCCATTTCCAAGGACTGTAGTCTGGATCATTTTATTTGTATTTACGTCAAGCTATGATTCTGAGCCGTAGTGCTTCTTCCATCACCTTTCTTAATGAGTCCAAATAGTTCAGATGATACTGTTTATTGGAACGGCGTCAGTAAGCTTCAAATGCAGTCGTTTTTCCGAGGACTTCTCTCACTCACTGGAACTAAGAGGCTGTGTTAGAAGAAGCTGTATAAGAAGAGGAGGAGTTTGGATTTATACCCCACTTTTCTCACTCCTAATGAGTCTCAAAGCAACTTCTCTTCCTCTCTCCACAACAGGAACCTTGTGAGGTAGGTGGGGCTGAGAGATTTCTGAGGAAACCTTGGCCCCTTCCGCGCATGCAAAATAATGTGTTTTCAAACCACTTTCACAACTGTTTGCAAGTGGATTTTGCCATTCCGCACAGCTTCAAAGAGCATTGAAAGCAGTTTGAAAGTGCATTATTCTGCATGTGCGGAATGAGCCCTTGACTGGCCCAAAGTCGTCCAGCAGGCTTCGTGTGGAGGAGCAGGGAAACAAACTCAGATCTTCACATAAGGGTCCGTCGCTCCTATGGAGGAGTGGGGAATGAAACCTGGTTCTGCAGATTAGAGTCCACCTCTGTTAACTACTATACCACACTGGTCTTTAAAGACATGTTTTCACCGTCCTAATGTTTGGGTCCAATACTCTAGATAGGGGCAGCCCAGCAGAAGAAAAGTAGTCAGGTGACATCTGTTCTCTCTTGGAATCACTGGAAACTCTATGGAAATCTCTCGACTGCTAGAGAATTGTGACATCACTTTCCAGGCTGTTCCTGGAAGTGATATCATGACAGCCCCAATCATACTCCTCACCAGGATTGCCTGTTGGTGTTGTAGTGTATACAAACAGCCTTTGGGAGCAAGTTTCTGCTTTACATGTCCTTTAATTTTGGCCCTGCAGTACTCCTGTATGTGAATAAGCTGCTCAGGGAGCTGATCAAGAGGCTAACAAAAAAATAGACCTTGCCAGAAAGAGAGAGCTAAATAAAACAAAACCTTCTTAAATTGAAACAAAGTTGGGGTGTCCTGCTGTCCACAGTACTACAGTTGGGAACAACAGGAGAAGCTTTATTTATTTTATTTATTTTCTCGCATTTCTACCCCGCCCATTCCGCATAGGGCTCAGGAGGGCGTACAACCATTTAAATATAAAACACATTTAAAACACAGTAAAAATGGAATAAGTTCAATAAATACAGTAAAATGAAATATATTAAAAGACAACCCTTGAAGGCCCATTGGCTATAATAGGAGCAAGGAATGCTAATTGACTTCCATAGGGTGTGCTAAAATACATCACAGGGAAAATATTCCAATTAAAATGTGGAATGGATTTTGCAGGAAGGTCTCTGTATCCAGATTGGGGTTGCCAGGTATCCCCTGGCTACTAGCAGGACATGGGTCAGGTGGCTAGAGACTTAGGTGTAAATGGAGGCCACCATCAACACATCAACATCACTTTTGTAAGTGATGTCATCATATTGCTGACAGCCATAGGGTTACTCTGGCATTGTGGCAAAAACTCTATGGTAGAAGTCATTTTGGCCAAATACCAGCATGACTCTGCAGTCATCGGTTGATGCATTGCTGCTGGCCTCCATCTACACCTGGTTATTCCTTGCTCTGCTGGCTGGCTGGCTGCTGAACAGCACCTGAGGGGAGGAGTTTAGAGGAGGGGATCCCCCACCCCTGCCTGGAAATGACCACCATAGCCCAGATAGACTTCTCTGGGACTGGAAGGCTGGGCCACAGGGTGGGATGATGGTCCCCTTGAGTAACAGAAGAGTTCTGGGACTGGATTCACAGCCCCCAGACTGGAATTATGGCCACTGGGAGCAACAGAACTCTTCTGGTCCTGGAATGAACACTCATAGGCCCTTTCCCCACTTACCATTTGCTGCGTGCTACTCTTCCCAAATAACGCATGGTCCAGCAGCGCTCCCCACAAGTCCGGGCGGCGACAACGCAGCCGCCCCGACTCTGCGCTCTCACGTCCCCTCAGCGTGCGTCATTTCTGATGCTGAAGAAACGGCACCTTCTGACTGAGGGGAACAGTGGGGAACACGACCCCGTGGCGGAAATCGCTCACGCTGAGAGTAGCGCGCTGCAAACCGTAAGTGGGGAAAGGCCCATAGAGGGGTATGGTAAACCCTGGGAGTAGCATTATCTTTCTGGGCCTGGAATGACAGAGTGGAACGACAGCCCCTATAATTCAGATCAGTGAAAGGTATTTCATTTCAATGTAAGGTTTGGATTACAGATGCTAAGCAATGATTTGTCACAGAAACAATAATTCTACTCTGGGGACTTGCCATTCCAGTCACAGAACATTTCTGCTACTTCAGGGCCACATTTGTTTTTAAAAAGAATGAATCCACTCCACAGTCTCATACACCTTCCTTCTCCTTCCCCCTTACATTTTCTACCATATTCCACTTCATGACCTCTCTCTCTCTCTCTCTCTCCCTCTCTCTCTCTCTCTCTCCCTCTCTCTCTCTCTCTCTCTTTGAGCAAATTGAGAATAGGTTTAACTGTGAAAATAAATGGTGAACCCTTTGAGGCATCCAAATCGGCTCCCTCGATAGATGCCGTTTCAGGGGGCTGTTTCAGTGAAGGTGGGAGCGAGAAGCTCTGAATACCAATGGGCAAGATTCACAAAGTTCAAAGGCCTTCTTATGGATGTATTCAAGACTGAAATTGCGAAAGAAAAATAATAATCCCAGTGTATTTGAATTGCATTTGTTAAGGATACTTCTGAAATCTCATTATAAGCAGAGCAGCGTTATCAACTACAGGCCAGTCATATGTATAATATATGATTTGTCACAGAAGATATATATATATACACACACACACACACACACACACACATACATACATACATAGTCACTTATATATATACATATATGTATAAAAGCAAAGGCTTCTGTGTTTTCGGCATGTGTAGCTAATACACATGCTTATTTAATTGTTTAACTGTATATAGAATGAGTGAGCTAGAAGGAAAGACAGATGCTCAGTAGAATAAGTGTATGCTTGAAATTTAAGAAAGGTATGGAATGGTGTCTTATTCTGGTTTTGTATTGCCCCTGTTTTTAGGATATGTCAGTTGTACATATTTTATATCTGAATCCTGATTTCATCTGATTCTGAGATTTCTGCATTTTCCACTAACATGTAAAAAAAACCTGTCCTGAATGTCACAAAGTAGGGACAGCAGGCCAGACACAACCTCCCTCAAGCCATATGATATGACCTCTGGTGGGCCGGATGCAGCCCTTAGTCCACTGGGTTGGGCTGGCCTAGAGACCTCCCCTGTACCACTACACCATGCTGGCTTTTAAAGACATGTTTTCACCATCCTCATGTTGGTGAAATTAATGGTGAAATGTTGGTGAAATTAATGGAGGAGTCCACCGGAGATTAATCTACTGGAGAAGTCCAGGTGGCCATAATAACTAACCCCAGTGGCGTAGCACCAAGGGGATTGGGGCAGGGGTGTGCCGGTGCGGGGGCGTTCCAGGGCATGGTGGGGGTGTTCCAGGGCATGGTGTGGCAAGGGTGTGGCAGCGGCGTGGGGTGCATGCATGCCCCGGGTGCATGCATCCCCCTAGCTCTGGCCCTGGCTAACCCACCCTTGAAAACAGGGTTCTTCAGAACAGTGACTAATATGTTTGATAACTAATTACTGATAATGTAGCTGTTTTGGTCCTGGCTCTCATCTTTTGACTTTACCCGTTCACAGCCCGCTTTGAAAGGCAAATTATTTTTCATGTCCAATGACTTCACATTCAGCTGGCGCTTCCCTTTCTTCTACTGCCGTGCTGGCTGAATGACATGTCGTTCTCCGCTCCTGGCGTTTCGAGCACCACCCCCTGTGAATTAACGCACTGTTTCTGTTCTTCTGGCTTGCATTAGGTGGTTTCCCTGCCTAATTGTATTTATTACTGCTTATATTCATATATTCCTGAAATCTGTTTTGGGAGATCACAGCAGTCTTTTGCAAACACCTGTTTGCAAATCATTGTGGTAACTCATGAAACATTAATGAGAAGGATATTTTCTGTAAACTTCCTAATTTGTGTCGGCAGAAATGAGCGTAAAGTGGATGTGCTTGTTGTGTTGCTCAGCTCCACCCTCATTGTATCATTCTCTTCAAGGTCACACACTGTGACAATTGAAGGTTGTGACTTGTGTCGTCTCTTCCTCATATGACTTTACGCTGTTCCTCGTTCTTGGATGGCAGCCAAGTGGAATGTAAAGCAGGGCAAATGGGGGAAAAATATCTTTCACTGGAGTTCTCTGATGGATACCTTTGAGACCCAACAGGGTGGATCCAACCAGCTTTTCCGCTGATGAAAAAGGGAGGAAGATATCCTTTGATCACGCAAAAAGGTTATGCTAAGGATCATGAGGCCTCCGTAGATAAAAACGTGTGAGGCACTAGCTGAAGGAAAGAGAAAAGTGGAGTGGGTGAGACTCTGAAAATGTGAGTTGGCTACAACCAGTAGTTGGGGAGTTGGAATGGATGGCAAAATGGAGTTATTTCTTTGTCCGAAAAGAAGAAGAGTTTGGATTTATATCCCCCCTTTCTCTCCTGCAGGAGACTCAAAGGGGCTTACAATCTCCTTTCCCTTCCCCCTCACAACAAACACCCTGTGAGGTAGGTGGGGCTGAGAGAGCTATGAGAAGCTGTGACTAGCCCAAGGTCACCCAGCTGGCATGTGTGGGAGTGCACAGGCTAATCTGAATTCCCCAGATAAGCCTCCACAGCTCAAGAGGCAGAGCGGGGAATCAAACCCGGTTCCTCCAGATTAGAACGCACCTGCTCTTAAACACTGCACCACAGATTTATGCTTATTCCTCTAGTGATGTAAATTTCTGTTCGTTGCCATCTGCTTTGTTTTGTGCTGAATGTCTTGGAAGTAAGAAAACAATATTCACTGTTTGGCTTTTGAAAGCAAAAAATGGGACCAGGGAGAAAAAAGAACACATGAGATCAGTGGTGGGATTCAAATAATTTAACAACCGGTTGTTTACAAGCACCATTTTAACAACCGTTTTCCGAAGTGGTGCGAGATTGTTCCAAGGTCCGGTCCACACCAGAGTTTGGAAGTGTTACTCAGACCCAGTTGAATTTCTTACCTGGGTTTAAATGCATGGGTTCCATGTTCCACGTTCAAAGACCAGAAGAGCCCAGTAAACGTATGTGTAATAATTTACTGCACTTTTAAAAACTCAGGTTTGGTTAAAGTTTTAGGGGGAACTGGAATGATTCCTTTCTGCTCTTTGTTAGAACTCCGGAGTGGACTCCATAATCCTCTTCAGAGTTTTGGCAGCTCTCCCTTCCTGCATCTAAACTTTCAGGCATGTGAGCCCTCCGTAGTCCAGAAACAATTCAGTTCTAGACTCACACATCGCATATCCTGAGATTTCCAGTATGACAGGAGAACATGCAAGGTGCTAGTTTAAAGGGGAGGACGTTAGGGTCTACATGTGTAAACGTCAGTAATTAGCAACATGGCTTCAGTGATCTTTTAGTCTTTATTTTATTACACTTTTATCCTGCCCTATCCCAAAGGGCTTGGCATACACAGACTTGATACCCCTCTTGGAAAGAACGACACAGATACTGAACCAGATTCACTTTCTTGACTTAACGGACTGAATGAAACAGGAATGAAAGATCAAAAGCAGGAGTAATTTCAAAACCAGTTCTAATTTATTGGAGTCTGTTTATTTAAAAAGGCCAATCCTGAGCCACCCAACAGTAAAACGCAACAGCAATATCCTCATAGCAATTCCAAGAATGCAACAGCATGGTTCAGTTTACAAAAGCTCTAGAGTCCAATTTATTTTAAAGTGTCCACCTCTGGCTAGTCTGGCAGAACCCTGGGGAAGAGATCTCTTGTATGTACATCCCAAATGGAATGGCGGGGTGTGTGTGATTGGAGGGTAATATGGAGAGGAGAGGAAGGCTACGAAGACTGGGCAGGGAGGAAGCAAAATGGAATATGAAGCTGAAATCAGGAAAATGTTGCAAGGTACTGGAATCAGAGGTGGGATCCAACCAGTTCTCACCACTTCTCTAGGCTACTAATTTTTTCTGAGTGCCAAGAAGGGGTTACTAAAGCCACATCCCTGCCCAATAGGGACTGGAGGTGCGTTTGTGTGGCAGAGTTTGTTTGAATCCCACCACCATCGGAACCTGTTATTAAAATTTTTGGATCCCATTACTGACTGGAATGATATACCAGCAAGGGAAGGGGCAAGGAGCACAGAGTATAAAAGGGAGCATGTCTATTGGCTGACAGCAGAGGCAGGTACATGGACACATGAAGCTCCCTTATACTGAATCAAACCATTGGTCCTTCAAGGTCAGTTCTGTCTACTCAGACAGGCAGCAACTCTCCAGGGTCTCAGGCAGAGGTCTTTCTATTGTTGAAGGCTTTCACGGCTGGATTCAACTGGTTCTGGTGGGTTTTCCGGGCTGTGTGGCCGTGGTCTGGTGGATCTTGTTCCTAACATTTCGCCTGCATCTGTGGCTATCACAGTGTGTAACAGACTTCCCTCTGTGATACACCTCTGAAGATGCCAGGCACAGATGCAAGCGCAATGTTAGGAACAAGATCCACCAGACCGTGGCCCAGAAAACCCACCAGAAACAGAGGTCTTTCTCATCACCTACTTCCTCATCCTTTCAAGTGGAGATGCCAGGGATTGAACCGGGGACCTTCTGTATGCCATTCAGATGCTGTACCACTAAACCATGGTCCCTCCCTGAAAGGAGGGATCTACAGAGCAAGGAAGAGAGGGGAAAAGGGGGACAAGGAGGAAAGGCAGGGAATGGGAAGCAGAACAGAAGAAATTAGGTCACAGTGTGCATGTCTTGAAGAGCATGTGAAGTCACACATCTGTAGTGGAAGAAAGTCTGAGGGAAATCATAATTTCTAGTGCCAGGCACCAGAGACTTCTTTGGGTCTGATTCAGCAGGGCAATTCAGCCCTGACTGGGGATGCTGCCAGATTCCATGTCAGCCAGCAAAATTGCCAGAGCCCTGGGAATGGGTTGATTGGGAGCATATCCAGAAAGAGACTAGACTGTACCTCCAACAGTGGTCAGTCAGCGGGATGGTTACAAGCTGGAATGAGAATCAGCTTAGTGTGGTGACCAAGAATGGTGGACTCTAATCTGGAGAACCAAGTTTGATTCCCCACTCCTCTACATGAGCAGTCAACTCTAACCTAGAGAACTGGGGTTTGGGGTGTTGTGTGGTTTCCGGGCTGTATGGCCGTGTTCTAGTACCATTTTCTCCTGATGTTTCGCCTGCATCTGTGGCTGGCATCTATCCTCTGAAGATGCCGGCCACAGATGCAAGCGAAACGTCAGGAGAAAATGCTACTAGAACACAGCCATACAGCCCGGAAACTACACAACACCCCAGTGATTCCAGCTGTGAAAGTCTTCGACAATGGGTTTGATTCCCCTCTCCTTCACATGAAGCCTGCTGAGTGACTGTGGGCTAGTCACAGTTCTGTCAGAACTCTCTCAGTCCCATTTACCTCACAAGGTGTCTGTTGTGGGGAGGGGAAAGGGTCTGTAAGCTGCTTTGAGACTCCTTAAAGGTAGAGAAAAGCAGGGTATAAATCCAAACTCCTCTTCTTCTCTTCAGGATTGACACAGTTTCCAGGGCGTTCACTTCTGCTTCCATGCAACTCTCCCTTGTGTGACCAATAGCTGACAAACAGGAAGTATCGCGTTAAAGTAGGTTTTGTCCCACAAAGAATCCTAACAATCTGGTCCCAGGCAAGCTTAGTTGGTTAGCTGCCTTTCTATTAATAGCTATTGGTTAATAGAGCAAGATATCTGATGAAGAGAGCTTTGACTCCCGAAAGCTTGTATCTCGAAAATCTTGTTGGTCTCTAAGGTGTTACTGGATTCAAAATTCAGTCATCTAATGCCCATCAACACAGCTACACTCCCAAAACTGTTGAATCATAAAACCCTTTGCAGATTTCATTTTGTAAAACAATAAGTCAAGTTTATTGCTGTCTCATTACTACAAGTTTCCCTTCGTTTACAACATAGATTCTCTGTTGTGTGATAGAATTTAAGATTTACAACAAGCAATTTTCTGAACAATGCAGCCAGTGTTTGCCAGCGCAGATCAACATTTTAGTTTTCAGTTCAGTTCAATGGATCGCTGTTTTGGTTTTGGTTCAGTAGCTACAAGGCAGATATCAAACAGTCTGGACACTTATGCAGTGTTTTGAATTGCCATTGTCACAGGAGCTCTGTGACAATGTCCTCTTTCTATTTTGTCATTGTTCCATGTGGTGTTGGCTCTCGCCTGTGTTTCACTCTGCCTGACACCCAGTTTAAACTGGTAAATTTCTGAACTGCTTCAACTTTCAGTGAGGTCCTGTTTTTTGTCTTACAAGTTGCCAATGTACAGAGGTACAAGAGCACCTGGATTAAAACACTGCACAAAAAGGAATGAGAATGCATAATTGTATTGTTACCCATATAGTGTTTTTATTGTTTGTAAGCCTCCCTGAACCAGGCTGTGTCCAGAGATGGGTGGGATATAAATGTAAATAAATAAATGCACCAAGGTTCCTTTTCAGTGAGATGTTGGAATAAATGCAGTAGTGGCGTAGTGGTTAAGAGCAGGTGTACTCTAATCTGGAGGAACTGGGTTTGATTCCCCGCTCTGCCGCCTGAGTTGTGGAGGCTCATCTGGGGAATTCAGATTAGCCTGTACACTCCAACACGCACCAGCTGGGTGACCTTGGGCTAGTCACAGTTCTTCTGAGCTCTCTCAGCCCCACCTACCTCACAGGGTGTTTGTTGTGAGGGGGGAAGGGAAAGGAGTGTGTAAGCCCCTTTATGTCTCCTATAGGAGAGAAAGCGGGGATATAAATCCAACTCTTCTTCTTCTTCATATGCAGTCTTAACAAAATCCAGATTTTAAAAAATGGATGAAAGGCACACTTGGCAATGAGACAGTTCTTCCACACAAACAGGATCAAGTAACGTAGGACCCCTCAGAGTATGGGAAGAGATTTGGATGGAGAGAATTTCATCAACTTCCATAGTCAAATCTGCACTGGTTCATCCTTCAGTAAATGACATCTCGCGGGGTGGGGAGGAATGCAACGCTCCCTGTAAGCAATGTACATGTACAGCTGCGTGGCCACCATGTTGGTACTGTGCAGATAAGGGGCTGCCCAGTAGGGGGTGCTCTCCCAGGTGGCTCAGTTCCACAGAGTGTTTTGGAACTTCCGTGTAGCACCAGGGAAGGACTAAAGCAGTGATGGCAAATCTTTTAAAGTCAGGGGCAGAGCAAGGGGCGGAGCAAGGGGAAACTGCGCTTGGGGTACACGTGCGCTCTGTGCCCCTGCCACGACCCCGTTCACCCTTTCTCTGCCCTGGAATGCCCCCAGAATGCTCTGAAACACCCCACCACGCCCCAGAACACCCTCGCCATGCCCCCACAGGGGAGTGCATCCAGTGTGTCATGCCCCCTTCGCCCCCTTGGTACTATGCCACTACCAAGTGCCCAAACTGGGGCGATGGCGCACGTGCCCACAAAGAGGGCTCTGAGTGCCACCTCTGGCATGCATGCCATAGGTTCGCCACCACTGGACTAGATGGTAAGTTGAAAGAAAGCGATTCATCTTATACACCTAACCCAAGAACACTGACAAAAACTGAGGATCCATGTGGCTCAGCGGCACGGGATCTACTTTGCAAGCAGGAGGCCTCAGATTTGATCCCTGGCCATGCCAGTGAAGCAATCAGTCAAAAAAGTATCAGACAGTAGGTGAGGTGAAAGATTTCCCCCTCAGGATCTGGAGAGCCGCTGCCAGTTAGAGCAGACAAGAATGACCTTGAAGGACGGACGGTTTGCATTCATGAGAAGAGGCATTCATGCTCGGGAAGCGATGCGCACTGTTGCTGTTTCCTTTGTTGGTGATACCACAGCAATCCCTTTTGCTGAAGGGAGCTGCTGTTCGGTGCCCAAGCTCCTCTTTGGCAGCGAGAGCAGCTGTGGGCACGACATCAAACAAAGCTCCGGCTTGTGTGTGCACATTGCTTCTCTGGATTTCAGCCAAAAGCGTGAAAGAAATCCATTCCTTGCCACATGTTAACCACCCTGATGGCGTGAGTAAAACAGTGGCTGGAATACAAGAGAGGGTTAACTAATCCACATTAATTCATTTTGCAAATGCCTGCTAATGCAGGGGAGGACAGAGTCTAATCCTTGTTTATAAATTGCAAAAGGTAGAGAGGGAAGGAAAATGGCATCCTTTATGGAATAATTTAATTAGGAGTAAATAAAACCTATAAGGTGGGGTGCTTTCAACAGCTGCGCCAGTGCAGCATTATAAAATGTGGCGAGCAAGGCAGTGTACTTGCACAATCCCAGTTTTTCAGGTGGACACAAATATTTAGCATTTGGCGGGCAGTAAAGAGGGAGAGCTCAGTTAATGTTCCTGGCACAAGTTACTGAAATCAAGCATAATATTGGGATCCCCCCCAGCAGGTTCGCACCACTTCGGCAGAACCAGTTGTTAAGATGGTGCTTGTAAACAACCAGTTGTTAAATTATTTGAATCCCACCACTGGATCCCGCCCTTTCCTAACAGTTCCCTAAATGACAGAAAACTGTGTAGTGATTAAAAGCAGCAGATTCTAATCTGGAGAACTGGGTTTGATTCCCTGTTCCTCCACATGAACAGTGAGCTCTTATCTGGTGCACTGGATTGGTTTCCCCACTCCTCCACATGAAGTCTGCTGGGTGTCTTTGCGACAGTTATAGTTCTCTTGAAACTCTCTCAACTCCACCTGCCCCACAAGGGGAACTGAACAGAACATAAGAACATAAGAACATAAGAACTAGCCTGCTGGATCAGACCAGAGTCCATCTAATCCAGCACTCTGCTACTTGCAGTGGCCCACCTTTTGCGTTTGGGAGCTCACGTGCAGGATGTGAGAGCAATGGCCTTCTGCTGCTGCTGCTCCTGAGCACCTGGTCTGCTAAGGCATTTGCAATCCTGAGATCAAGGAGGATCAAGATTGGTAGCCATAGATCGACTTCTCCTCCATAAATCTGTCCAAGCCCTTTTTAAAGCTATCCAGGTTAGTGGCCATCACCACCTCCTGTGGCAGCATATTCCAAACACCAATCACTCGTTGTGTGAAGAAGTGTTTCCTTTTATTAGTCCTAATTCTTCCCCCCAGCATTTTCAATGAATGCCCCCTGGTTCTAGTATTGTGAGAGACTGTCTTTAAAAGTTGGCTGGATCTAACCTGGTACCAATAGTAGAGAAAATGAGATGGCAGAAGAAGGCAGAAAAAGAGGAGTTTGGATTTATAGCCTACCTTTCTCTCCTGCAAGGAGTCTCAAAGCGGCTTACAAACTCCTTCTCTTCCTCTCCCCTCAACAGACACCTTGTGAGGTAGGTGGGGATGAGAGAGTTCTGAAAGAACTATGGCTGGCGCAAAGTCAAACAGCAGGCTTCATGTGGAGGAGCGGAGAAACAAATTCAGTTCACCAGTTAAGAGTCTGCTGCTCATGTGGAGGGAAATCAAGCCCAGTTCGCCAGATTAGAGTCCATTGCTCTTAACCACTACACCACTCTGGCAAATATCAGATGTGGCGGTATTCCGAAGCAGCAGTGGCGTAGGAGGTTAAGAGCTTGTGTATCTAATCTGGAGGAACCGGGTTTGATTCCCAGCTCTGCCGCCTGAGCTGTGGAGGCTTATCTGGGGAATTCAGATTAGCCTGTACACTCCCATGCACGCCAGCTGGGTGACCTTGGGCTAGTCACAGCTTCTCGGAGCTCTCTCAGCCCCACCCACCTCACAGGGTGTTTGTTGTGAGGGGGGAAGGGCAAGGAGATTGTCAGCCCCTTTGAGCCTCCTGCAGGAGAGAAAGGGGGGATATAAATCCAAACTCTTCTTCTTCTTCCCAAAGGCATGCAGGAATGAAACCATTTATGATGATCAGAGTGGGCGGAAAAACAGTGAGACATTCTGCCAAATTGGCAAAAGAGAGCGAGAATGATCTAGGGGCTCAAAAAAAATAATAATCACATTTATTACATTTTCTCCAAAATGTAAAGTATGGCCATTTCTACCATAGGCTGATCCTCAGGTACCAAGGCATATTTTCATCTAACAAGTGTTAAATATTCAAGAAGTATTTTAAATATGAGTTTAGTTTTATTATGGTTGAATGGATTCCCATCCATTGTGTGTGACTTTTTGTCTTTCCTATCCCACTTCACCCGAAAGCGAATATAATAGAGCACCCAGGCTAGTCCAAACTCATCAGATCTCAGGAGTTAAACAGGGTTAGTATTTGGAAGGGAGACTTCTACAGAAGCGGAGGGTTGCTATGCAGAGGAAGGTAATGATAAACTGCCTCTGAGTTCAGGTTGCCTTGAAAACTCTATGGGGTTGCCATAAATCAGCTGTGACTTGACAGCACTCCACCAACACCAAGCCCACTGACTTAGATGAACTCTGCATTATGGTAGATCAGTGATGGCGAACCTTTTCGAGACCGAGTGCCCAAATTGCAACCCAAACCCCACTTATTTATCGCAAAGTGCCAACCCCACAATTTAACCCGAATACTGCGGTTTTAGTTTAGAAAAAAGGGTTGGCTCTGAGGCATGCGTTACTCAGGAGTAAGCTTGGTGGTAGTCGGTGGCTTTGCTTTGAAGCAACCGTGCAACTCTTCCAATGGGTGAATCACGACCCTAGGAGGGTTTACTCAGAGGCAAGCCCCGTTGCCAGCAACCGAGTTTACTCCCAGGTAAAGGATCGCACTTTTCTTCTTCGCATGAAAATCAGTGGGGTTTAACAGCGCTTAACAGGGTTACCTACACTGCTTCCCCAAAATTAGGTCTTAGGTTTAATGCTAATAATCGAGCCCAGCGGCCCAGGCCAGCCTAGATGTGTGTGTGTGTGTGGGGGGGGGGTGACTCAGTGCGTGCCCACAGGCAGGGCTCTGAGTGCCACCTCTGGCACCCGTGCCAGAAGTTCGCCATCACCGTGGTAGATAATTCCAACAGCAAAGCTAACCACTTCCTAGCAAGGAAAACACACTTCTGGTTCTCAAATGGGGTCTTCCTCATTGACAATCATAGACATTCTTGATTTCCATGAAAAAAAATCTGCTATATGATGGATATCACTCCATATGGCTGTATGTGCTGCCGATTTAGAGTCTGAGACTGAGCAGATAAGATTGGATAGGGAGTTTTTTCCCCAATAAAAATAATAGCTTGCTCCTCCGCGAGGGTGTGCAAATTTACAGCTTCAAATGCATTGACCGTGCTGAGTTATTGTATGGGCGGCATAACTGAATTTAATAAAATGTACACGGCTTTTTTAGTCCCTAGGGATGTTCCTGTTTACCTTAATTGCGTTATCTCCTGATGAGAGTAATTATTCCATAATAATTCAAGGACGGTGAAAAACAGTATGCCTCAGCTAGCGCAAGCCTTAATATTGAGCTGCTGGTATCTGCTAGTCCAGTTTAATCACTGGTCACCGAGCCGGTCATTTTTGTTTTATCATGTCACCTAGTTTAGAATGGAATGGGTTCGCGCAAAATATTTCCGTGAGGTCACGAGCACAGTCACCCGATTATGGCAGCCCTGAAGAAATCTGCTCCGCGACCAAGGTGGTAATACTGTGACTGCTAATTTCATTAGTGGGTCAACTGCAGCCCCAGAATTAATTGAATGATCTGTTTGCAGAGTTAGAAGGGATAGAAGGCTACAACTGCTCTTCAGCATGCTGAATGACACCTCCCATAATGTGTTGATGAGGTTTTTTTTAGGTTTTGGTTTTGCTTCCGCAGCAAATGTTTAGGGTATATTGTTTGAATGACTGCAAATATCGAAATACAATCGATGCATTTTAGCAGATGCTGGCGAATGATCCATGTGACAGTTTTCTAGGATCCTGGCACTGATGTTGCTTTGGTAGTTGGAATTTTTTTATTTATAAAAGGGCTATTCCGCATTTCTGGGTTTTTTTTAAAAAAAGCTCCAAGTGAAGGATGAAATTTGACAATAAAATATAAAGAATGAAGCGGCAAAAGCAAATAAATGCAGCCTGCTGTATACACAGACAAGCTTTTCACAGACTCCCCACTCCTCCACATTAGCTGCGGACTCTAATCTGGTGAACTGGGTTTGTTTACCCACTCCTCCACATGAAGCCTGCTGGGTGACCTTGGGCCAGTCATAGTTCTCTCAGAACTCTCTCAGCCCCACCTACCTCACAAGGTGTCTGTTGTGTGGAGAGGAAGGGAAAGGAGTGTATAAGCTGCTTTTAGGCTCTTTAATGACAGAGGAAAGTAGGGCATAACCAGAGGTGGGATCCAGCAGGTTCTCACAGGTTCCCGAGAGTAGGTTACCTATAATTATTTATTATTGAAATTGCCATGAGGGGGATTTACCCCTATTGAGTGATTTTGCCACATGATTTTTTGCCTTGAATTACACCTCCTCCTCTCAGCAGTATGTATAGGAACTTTGAAGCAGTCTAGCAGGAGGTGCACTGGTGTGCGTGGCAGCCTGCGCCTGCGTGCATTCGTTTCCCGCCCAAAGACCGCCGCAGCGGCTGTGTCCTTGCCACAGCCCCACCCAGGAATGCCCCGCCCACAGAACGCCCGGCCACGCCCCCGTCGTGCCCCGCCCAGCCCCATTGGCGTTACGCCACAGTTTGAATCCCACCACCATAGGAACCTGTTACTAAAATTTTTGGATCCCACCACTGGGCATAACCCAACTGAACATTTCATTAAAAAACGAAACAAAAATGGGATAGTCAATGATTTACTCCAGTCGCTGCAACTGGTGAGAAAGGTACAATAAAAAAGTTTAAATGCAGACAGATATGTGACCTATTCAGACAAATGAGTTGCAACGCTATTAATTCGGAAATGTCACATTAACTGCAAGCATTTAAGCATTTTTTTAAAAAAAGATTCAACTCACAGTTACAACATCCTATTTCATAAACGGAGCTCTGTGCTCTTGAACTGAAATTACATATTTGTCACAATTTCACATTACAATGCCTATAGGGGGCTCCGTGGCTAGGAATTACCATGCTTTTGATGTGGGAAATGCTAAAGTGTATCTTTTGATATACAAGACATTAGTAGTTTTGATAATCAGGAATAATGAGGGGAAGCAGTGCACTCCCCAATGATGGGGGGCGGGGTGGAATAGCAGGATGAAAATCTCTTTGCCTTAAAGTCAGAATCAATTATGCGCCCGCACTAAGCCACTGAGACAATTCCTAATCATACTGCTACAGACTTTGTGGACCGGTCTTCGCGTAGAGCAAATAGCATCGGCGTTATTAACGTTCTGGCGCTACGCACTCCAAAGATGTTTAAACTTTTATGCTGTGATGCTGTGCCACATTTTTTATTGGGAAGGTTTCAGTCAGAGACACTCATAAAGAACAAACATGTTTTAGGTTTGAAGACGTATCTGAGCTGGAGGACAAAGGGCATTCCTAAGCAGGTCTGTTCAGAATCCTATTCAAGTCTATTCACCGGGGCTTATTCCCAGTTTCTTTAGGACTGCGTGAAGATTTTTCATCACGTATTATTTCTTGGAGATAAGGAGTTGGATTCAGTGAGCTCTTTCAGTCAACCCTGCTCAGTTCCTCTCCTTAGCACAGCCAAATTCATCCCATATAAATTTTGTCCATGTAGATCTCACGATCCCAAGCACAACTTTTTTTTGTGGTCACGGGGAACCTTTTCAACCAGCAAAAGATCTGATCCAATGTCTCACATTTTATATTATTCCACCACACATATTTCCACAGAAGTGGTTTATGTTTTTTTTCAGATTGATTAATTTTCCTTTGTAGAAACCTGGCTGCTGTATAGTTTATTGAACAATGAGTTATTCAAAGGTATTATTACCGACCCTTTCCCAGTTCTGAGATCCGCTGCAGAAACCTCCAAATCTATTTATTCTGCTGCGCACACTTTCAAAGCACATCATTCTCTTTTTCGCTTTGTGCTTTGGAAGCCTAACAAGATTGTGATGCATCAAGCAATCCCCGCAATGAAGTTATAAGAGAGTTTCTCCTTTTCTAACCTTTGGTCCCAGAATATAATAGCATCAATGACCAACATTCAGAGACTTAAACCTAAATCGTTCCGTGATTTGCATATCACAGCAGATAGGTTTGATTCGGGTTTCCTTTTCTCTACACAAAACTTCTAAGATAATTAGTTTAATTTTTCCCCGTTCGACTGGTCTCCTTATTCAATGGAATAGCCTTTACTGAAATGCTGGGTTTTTAAAAAAAATAAAGCCATCTGGCATTCTGTCTGCCCCTCGTAGCCCTACTAAATTTTAATCAAAGTAGGGAAAAGTTTCACTTTGAAGACACAATATTTTCAAGGTGAAAATAATAGAGATAAATTGCACAATGTTATAGTTTGCTTTTTTATTTTATATGAAACGTCGCCAAATTTGTATGGTTCTGACATTATTATTTATTGTAGTCCATTATATTATATTATATTATATTATATTATATTATATTATATTATATTATATTATTATTATATTATTTATTAGAGTCTCTGACACTCAAGTCTAATTGCACAAACAGAAAACAATACAGTATAAAACATATAACCAACAATAAATAAAATTGGGGTTTTGTGTGGTTCCTGGGCTGTATGGCTGTGTTCTGGTATCATTTTCTCCTGATGTTTCACCTGCATCTGTGGCTGGCATCTTCAGAGGATCCAGTTCTGGACCAGATCCTCCCCTCCCTTGCATGCCACCCTTCACTCCCTCCCCTCACTCTCTCCCCTTGCAAGCCTCCCCTCCCACTCCCTCCGCTAGGGTTGGTGGGCCATGTCCAGATTCTGGGGCTCCTCCCCTCCCTCCCCTCCCTTGCATGCCACCCCTCCCTCCCCTTCCCTTGCATGCCGTCCTGTGGCTAGGACGAGGGGAGTGACCATTTGAAATATAGAACCTGAGGATCCTCAGGTTCTATCAGATTTCTAATTCTTCTTCTCTGAGTAGGAGCCATGCTGTGTTTCCCCCTCTCCTACCTTTCAAGATATTATGAAAAGCACCGAGATGTTATTTGCAAAGCTTCTGTAACCTTGGGATTTTATTGTGGGATATCTTATTATGAGGGCATCATGGACTGAAAAAGGTAATGCCTTTAGACGTATTGACTCATTAAGCTCACACTGTCCTGAGATTTTCACTGGCACATGCAGAAAATGGCGTTGGCATCAAAATCAGACATGATAATGAGATTTTCATGGATTTATACAGAAAGTGTTTGACGTCTTAATGAAGTATAGATTACACATGCATCGACATCTCACAGAGAGTGGTATAATTATATTAAATCTTGCTCTACTTAGTGAGAAATTATCCCACTTAGCCGTTTTGCAGGTCATCGGGAATGATCCCCCTCATCCAGATCTAGTTGTATTTAAAAAAATGAAGATTTGTTTTCATACTCTGCTTTTCTCTGCTGAAAGGAGCCTCAAAGCAGCTTACAATCACCTCTCCTCCCCCCACCCCCCCACCATAGGCATCTTGTGAGGCAGGTGAGGTTGAGAGAGTTCTGAGAGAACTGTGACTGGCTTAGGGTCAGCCAGCAGGCATCTTGTTTTTTTTTAAAAAAATTTTTTATTGTATCGTTTGAATATTCCATTTTATTTTAATATTCTTCTTCATTCGTTTTCAAACATTACCTTTTCCCCTTTTTCTCCCCCCCGTATTTTCTTCATAATTTTATCAAACAGTAGTAAGTTCATTCTTTGTAATCTCTTCTCCCATATCTCCTCGTTGACTCCAGCTTCTTTCAGCCAGTCCGCATATATTGTCCATATCTTCAAAATTTCGCTGTTTATCTTGCCACAGTTTATTTTTACCCAGCAGGCATCTTGTGAGGTAGGTGGGGTTGAGAGTTGTGAGAGAACTGTGACTGGCTCAGGGTCACCCAGCAGGCATCTTGTGAGGTAGGTGAGGTTGAGAGAGTTCTGAGAGAACTGTGACTGGCTCAGGGTCACCCAGCAGGCATCTTGTGAGGTAGGTGGGGTTGAGAGAGTTTGATCCTGATGGAAATCAGATTCAGGGAGCTGGCTCTAGGTTGACTTAGCCTTTCATCCTTCCTGGGTCAGTAAAATGAGCAGAAGCATATCTAGGGGAAATGGAGCCTGGGCCAAAATCTGAGTTTTCTGCCCCCCCGGCTCCATTTTCCATAGATATGCCCCAGCCCCCTCTGCCTAGCTCCCCACGCTCCCCCCTCCCCCCTCCATCTTCTCGCACCCCACTTACCACAGCCAGCAGGGAGGCCGGGGAGAGCAGGAGCCAGCCTGCAGGGAGGCAGGCCGGGCTCGGTGGCTCAGAGCTGTCCCAGGCTAGAGATGTGGGGGACAATTTTCTGCCCACCCCCATGTAACTGGATGGCGGCCACACGGGGCATTCGTCCCCAGATGGCCCTGTTGAAGCTCCACCTCTGAAAATGAGTAACCAGTTTGCTGGGGGTAAAGCGTAGGCGACTGGGGAAGGCAATGGCAAACAACCCTGAAAATATAGACTGCCTAGTAAACATTGAGATGTGGTGTCACGCCATGGGTCAGTAATGATCCAGTGCTTGCACGGGGGACTATCTTTACCTTTACCTATCAAGTTGCAACTGACTCATAGTGACCCCGGGACCGTGGGGTTCTCAAGATAAGGGATTTATGTGTTTATGTATTCAAAATTTGGCCAGTTTCCTCAGTGAGTAAAGAATTGTGGCGTGTATATTGTACTTTGGCAATAATTATATGACTAAACAAAACATTGGGAAAATTTGCACCTATTTACACTTGCAAATATTATGTTGTTTGCAAAGTCCAAAAACCCATTGATTAGAATAAGTAGCAAACTGGTCTTGTATTCACTGACATGCTTGCTATCTGAATCCTAAGCCAGTGTGTATTCCAGTACTCCCAGGAGTGCTAGCCCTTTCAGCATCAATTTTATTATTTTACAAAAATAGTTATGACTCCATGTGGGTGTATCAGCGCTGTCCATACCAAGAGCATATTTACAAGTCTAGCAAAACTTCAAGAACAGAAGAAGAACCCTGCTGGATCAGACTACTTTTCGGTCTAGTCCAGCATCCATATAAATAAATACATACAGACCTTTTTTAAATAAATTGCCAACTTTGTATTTTTAAAAAAGTGTAGGTCCTATTGCATGTGGCAAAGAGAAGAAGAAGAATTGGATTTATATCCCCTCTTTCTCTCCTGCAAGGAGACTCAAAAGGACTTACAAACTCCTTTCCCTTCCCCCCATTTACTATATAGAGTATTGGCCATGTTGGCAGGGCCTGATGGGAATTGTAGTCCATAACATCTGGAGTGCCAAAGGTTCGCCACCACGGGACTATGTTTACAGGGTGGTTTACCATTGTCTTCCCCAGTCATCTACACTTTACCCCCAGCAAGTTCGGTATTCTTTTTACTGCAAGTTCGGTATTCCTTTTTGCCATCAAATGACCCCTGACCCCTGGTGGAGGTTTCAAGACAAGACACATTCAGAGGTGATTTGCCATTGCCTGCATCTTTGTCATGATCCTCATATTCCTTGGAGGCCTCCCAATACTTTGCCAGATTTGACCCTGCTTTGCTGAGATCAGGCTAAAAGCCTTTACCTGTGGGGGGAAAATTCATTTTATTGACTTGGTTTAGAGTTCCCTTTTCTTGCTGAGACTCAGGGTGGATTGCAAAATATAACAGCAATGCATTCAAACAGCATAAAACACCAAACCAGCGACACCATAGGACTAGATTACAAAATTAGAAAGCAATGCATTTTTAAAAAATATGTAAGAAGAAGAGTTTGGATTTATATCCCCCCTTTCTCTCCTATAGGAGACTCAAAGGGGCTTACAAATTCCTTTCCCCCTCACAACAAACACCCCGTGAGGTAGGTGGGGCTGAGAGAGCTCCGAGAAGCTGTGACTAGCCCAAGGTCACCCAGCTGGTGTGTGTTGGAGTGTACAGGCTAATCTGAATTCCCCAGATAAGCCTCCACAGCTCAGGCGGCAGAGCGGGGAATCAAACCCGGTTCCTTCAGATTAGAATGCACCTGCTCTTAACTGCTACGCCACTGCTGCTCCTGTAAGCTATGGCATACAGAGCAGAAAAAAGTTTGAGTCCAATGGCTCCCTTTATTCTTAATATAAGCTTTTATTTATTTATTTATTATTTAATAAATGTATACCTCACCTATGTCCAAGATATCTACGTTCCTACAACTTTAAAACATTCCTATACATAAAATCATCTAAAGTTAAAATCCCAACCCTAACCCGCAAACCCTACTCCCCCATTCATCAGCATCATAGAGAGGGCATCCAGGCAGACTAACCAAATGCCTGGGTAAAAAGGAAGGTCTTCACCAGGTTTCTAAACTTGTTAAGGGTAGGTACCCAGCAAATCTCTGAAGGAAGGTTATTCCAAAACCTGGGATAAAACTTTGTTAGTCTTAAAGGTGCCACTGGACTCAAAGGTTTTTCTGCTGCATCAGACCAACAGGGTATCCATTTGAATTTGTAAACAGAGCAGAAATTGGATTACAAAAGTAGTAGAAAAGGCAATATGATAAGATAATAAACACTGCAAAAGATTCTACTCCCTACTACTACAATAGATTCCATTCCCTCCTGTTCCTTTTACAGAAGCAGCCACCTGAACTATTTCATTATGCTACTGCTCTGTTCCCTTTTTAAAAATGTCCTTTGATAAAAGATCTAATGAATATCAGCGGGAACTACAGCTGTGGTTGAATATTATTCTTGGGAGGTGCAACCTGAGTTAAGTCACCACCTGTCTTCCTATTTTCTCTTCCTGCAAGATGGACTTCTGATATTAATCAACCAGATGGTCTCTATTTGCATTCAGAGTTTTGTTACCCAAATGCTAGGCTGCCCTGAGCTTCCTCCTTGAAAAACTAGAGTAGCCCTGCTCTGTGTCACAGGTGCTTTATGGAATTAATATTTCATGAGTGTTGACATGCACGAACCTTATCCTTGTCATGGACTCCCGTGAGGGAGCGTATAAGACCTGTGCTACACTGGTTGCCAGTTGAATTCTGGATCATCTTCAGAGGTTTGGCATTAACCGTTAAGGTCTTGAGTGGTCTGAGACCACTGTATCTTCGAGACCGCATCTCCCCATATTGCCCAAGGATGACCCTTTGGTACTCTGATTGCAATTTACTGATGATCCCCAGCCCCAAGGACATTCGGCGGACTTCCACCAGAGCTTGGGCCTTTTTGGCTTTGCCTCCTAACCTGGTGGAATTCACTCCCAATGGAAATTAGGACTCTGCAGGATATAACTCATATCCGTAGAGCCTGTAAGACCAAAATGTTCCGCCGAGAGTACAACTAAATCCACTTGGTCCATATTAAATCGTATTTGCCCCCCGAACTTATAGCCCCTTCTCTCCCACACACAAGTTCTTATAAAATTGTGGCGAGAGTTGGGATTGATGTGTGGGTAGGGTATCAAGCAGCCATCTGGGTAATTAGTACACTAAAATGTTTTAATTTATTTTTAATCAATGTAGAGTTTTAATATTGTGAATTTAAAATGTGCGTTAGCCACCCTGAGCCCTGCCTTTGGCCAGGGAGGGCAGGATATTAAATCAAACGAATAAATAAATATTTAAGCATACTAATATCCTGTCCTCCCCCACCAAGTGGGGCTCGAGTTGGCTTTCATCATAAAATTCAACAATAATTAATAAAATACAGGGGCACAATTTTAAAAATCTAGTAAGGTTCCAATAAAACT
The DNA here is from genome assembly GCF_021028975.2 of Sphaerodactylus townsendi. Taxonomy (NCBI): domain Eukaryota; kingdom Metazoa; phylum Chordata; class Lepidosauria; order Squamata; family Sphaerodactylidae; genus Sphaerodactylus; species Sphaerodactylus townsendi. The sequence continues at coordinate 159,736,739 of NC_059426.1, forward strand.
TATCAAGAAACTGAAGGATGATATTATCTCAAAAAGCCTTCCACCCCATACTGAAGATGTCATACAATTAAAACTCAATGCAAATTGTTACTGTTCATACTGTAGAAGGAAACCTACCGGAATAATGTAGGCAATTATTATCCCATATCTACAGGATCACCTCTCTCATCACATTCCCTGAAGTCCCATTGTGCTCAGCTAATAACGACTTACTGGTGATCCCCGGCCCAAAAGCTGTCTGGCTGTCCCCAACCGAGGCTATAGCTTTTTTGGTCATGGCCCCAGCGTGGAGGAACGCTCTGTCGGATGAGACCTGACCCCAGCCTGGAGGAACGCTCTGTCAGATGAGACCTGGGCCCTCTGGGACTTGACATAATTTCACAGGACCTGTAAGACAGAGTTGTTCCACCAGGCAGCAACAATATTCCATCTGGGGGCGTGTTGTGTGGTTTCTGGGTGTCAGGACTACAACTCCCAACATGCACCAGTTCCCGCCGTCCTGGTTCCAAAGCAGGAACGCGACAGCCAACGAGGGCCAAGGACGAAGAAAAGGGAAAGAGGTGACTGGACCACGGGCATTTCGAACCTGCAATAAATGCTGGAACCGAGGACGGGATTCCAGCACCCTGTAGATAGGGCGAGCCAAATCAATAAAGTTTTCCTTTTAAGTAAACTTGGTCCGAGTGGTCTCAGCCTTACACTGGGCTGTAAAGCCGTGTTCTAGTAGCATTTTGTCCTGACGTTTCACTTGCATCCTCAGATCCTCTGAAGATGCCAGCCACAGATGCAAGCGAAACGTCAGGACAAAATGCTACTAGAACACGGCCATACAGCTCGAAACCACACAACACCCCAGTGATTCCGGTCGTGAAAGCCTTTGACAATACAATATTCCATGGGTCTTCCCTTCCCTCATTCTGTTCTGTTTATTCCTTTTCCCCTTACGCTGGTATGAACGATGAGCATGAGGAATTTATCTGTTTTGACTTTGCTTAAGTTTTAATACCATCTTGTATGAGTTCGTTATAGATAGTTTCAGTTAGTATTGTTTATTGTTATTGATTTTATAGTTATTATTTCATGTTGGAAGTCTCCTCGAGCCTGCAAGGGAAAGGGTGGCCTATAAGTAGGAGGTTAAGAGCTCGTGTATCTAATCTGGAGGAACCGGGTTTGATTCCCAGCTCTGCCGCCTGAGCTGTGGAGGCTTATCTGGGGAATTCAGATTAGCCTGTACACTCCCACATATGCCAGCTGGGTGACCTTGGGCCAGTCACAGCTTCTCAGAGCTCTCTCAGCCCCACCTACCTCACAGGGTGTTTGTTGTGAGGGGGGAAGGGCAAGGAGATTATAAGTCCCTTTGAGTCTCCTGCAGGAGAGAAAGGGGGGATATAAATCCAAACTCCACCTCCTCTTCTTCTTCTTCTTCTTCTTCTTCTTCTTCTTCTTCTTCTTCTTCTTCTTCTTCTTCTTCTTCTTCTTCTTCTTCTTCTTCAAATCCAAAAGAAATAAATTTAAAAATACATTTGCATCAGAAAAGAGAGTTAAACTTCTTTCCCTGTCATGACCCTGCTCTAAACTGGATCCCCACGGCCATTTTTTTCTTTAGCAAAAACAAGAGAAGTTCTGATCACAGACCTCTCACGCTACGATGACCTTGAATGGTCTGTGCAAGCACTTGCTTTCGGCTCCCTGTGCAGCTCTAGTTTTTGAATCTTTCTACTAAGAACGGAAGAGCTAAAAACCTAATGGGGGTTTGCTTCTTTTGAAGCTAACCACTGAGAACCCAGTATATAAATATACTGCAAATCAGAATGGAAATTTAAGACTTGCAACGAACTGGAGCTTAGACGATTTAGCAGACTTGTTTGTTTGCATTGGTGAAACATATGTTCATGGATCAGTGTGTTACATAGTCATAAACACATGTCCACCCACCTCTCTTGTCAAGAAATGTTAATTGATTACTCATAAACACTTCGATTGTGGCAGACATTATCTGTGGTGAAGGTGAAGTAGTAATCCTAGCCCTATAGTAGTCTGACAGAACTCGGGAGCTAAGCAGGGCTAGCCATGGAAATTACTTGGATAAGAGACCACCCAAGAAGGCTGGGGCTGATATGCAAAGGTAGAAAATGGCAAACTGGGTCTTTCCTTGCACACCTCTAAGTTGGAACTTCATGGGATATACCTGAATCAGTTGGAACTCAACAGCACACTTTAACTGTGCGAAAGTGCAACTGTGGTGGTCGCCCCAAAGTTAATCTCAAAATCTCTTAATTGTTGACATTGGCAAAGACAAATGAAACCAGGGTGAATTTTGAGAGACACTGAAACAGGGCATATGAGGCAATTCCACGGAAAATGACTTCAGTCCTTAGATTGGAGCAACTCTGCATAGGATTGCACTGTTCATTGCTGACTGACTTTGTAGTGCTTTGCAGAGGCAGAGCTCCAAGGGGACAGTGGGGAGCGACACACCGGGCATGCGTCCCTCTGGGGGTGTTGCAAGGGCATTCCGGGGTGTAGCCGAGGCGTTCCGGAGCGGGGGCATTCCGGGGTGGGGCGGGGGCATTCCGGAGTGGGGCGGGGGTGGAGTATGCACCGGTGCACCGGGTGCTTTCCCCCCTTTCTACGCCACTGGTGCTTTGGGATGTTCCATGCTCTGGCAGTGTTTAATCCAGAGGCACAGCTGCTGAAAAGTAGGAGGTAGTTTTGGGGTGTTGTGGGGTTTCCGGGCTATATGGCCGTGTTCCAGTAGCATTTTCTCCTGACGTTTCGCCTTCATTTGTGGCTGGCATCTTCAGAGGATCTAAAGGAGGTAGTTTTGCTTGAATTAGTAAGAGGAAACATGTGCACTTAATTCTTCCTTCAGATTTAAGGAGCCTAAATTTGTTTAATATACGCTTGTGGGCATCCACTATCAGAACTCGAATAGTCACACTTGTGTAGGGTTGCCAGCTCCACGTTGGGAAACACCTGAGATGGAGCCTGAGGAGGGTGGAATTTGGAGAAAATAGAGTATAATGCCATAGGATCCACCTTCCAAAAGTGCCATTTTCTCCAGAAGAACTGATCTTGGTTTCCTGGAAATCGGTTGTAATGGCAGGAGATCTCCAGGTGGCCACTGGAGTTTGGCAACCCTGCACTTTTGGGAATTGTTAGCTGCTAATTTGAGGTACCGTGTTTCTTTGAAAATAAGACAGTGTCTTAAATTAATTTTTGCTCCCAAAGATGCACTATGTCTTATTTTCAGGGGATTTTTCCACTCCACAGCTGCATGCTCTGGTGTTCTGTTCGACATGCATGCTTCCAAACAAAAACTTTGCTACGTCTTACTTTCAGGGGATGTTTTATATTTAGCACTTCAGCAAAACCTCTACTACGTCTTATTCTCAGGGGATGTCTTATTTTCGGAGAAACAGGGTATCTGACTGTAGAGTCTGTGGTCCCTTCCGCACATGCAGAATAATGCACTTTCAATCCCCTTTCAATGAACTTTGAAGATGGATTTTACTGTGCAGAATAGCAAAATCCACTTTCACAAATTGCATTATTCTGCATGTGTGGAAGAGGTCCCAGTGACATTTTTAGGCATCAGAAGCAGCTTTCTCATTACTTTCCCATGTGAGTGACCTCTATCTATCTCAAGAAATGTGTCTGAACAGGATGACTGTGTAGGAATCCAAATTTCCTATTAGGTCATATTCAGTGCAATACAGGGAGAAAAAAAAATCACCAACCTCTTGTCTGAAGTAATGTATTTCAGTGGGATTGTAGGGAAAACATGCCCCCAGGAATCAGGATTATCTCATCCACTTGTCTTAAATGTACTGAGAATTGTAAGATCAGCATAACTTCCGAACTGTTTTTGGCTGCCATCGTTACAAAAGACCCTGATGAAAATCTTAAAGAGCTCCTCATTTTCTTCTCATACAGATTTCTGTCTTTTATTAAAAATGAATGTTGCTCTTGCTTTTCCATTAAAATATTGCCTAAGGGCTGCAGCCCAACGTTTCGACTAAGATCACCATTAGCACACATTGGCAGGCTTAAGCAATTTGCAGATTGTATCGTTCGGCTTTGCAATGTTCGGCAAATATTCATTTGGATCAAATAGCATGTAAGGCCAGTCATGAATTTTGTGAGAGGCAGGAAAACTCCAGGGGGCCTGAAAGTTTATTTGGAGTCCAGATCTCAGAAGACTGGGAGCCCTGTAGTCTAGAACCGTGGTTTTAATCAGTGGTGGAATTCAAATGATTTAACAACCGGTTCCGGTGGTGGGATTCAAATAGTTTAACAACTGGTTAAACCGGTTCTGCCAAAGTGGTGCGAATCTGCTGAATCCCACCACTGGTTTTAATTCTTTATAGACCTGGAATCCATTGAACTGCAAACATGTAAAGTCAGAGCAATGGTGTAGCACCAACGTGACGGGGGGGTGCAATGCCCCAGGTGGCACTGTGGCAGGGGTGTGGCCGGGCTGTGGAGGGGGCATTCTGGGGGAGTTCCGGAGCAGGGCAGGCGATCCGCTCAGGGCCCCCTTGCTCCACCCCTGAGTCAGAGTCATGTGACAGGAAGAGGGAAGAATCAGTTATGATTTCAAGACCTTCCAGGGCCAGGATGGTGGGTGGCCAACCAGGAGAGCTGGAAAGTGGGGCAGGAAGTACAAACTGAAAGCCAGGATTTGTACTGTCGTGAGGATCCAGTAAAGAGGTTAGATGCTCTCCAGATTTGGGTGACCTTAGCTTCCTGTAGTCTGTTCTTCTCCACACCTGTGCAAAGAGAAGTCAAGACTGTGGCACCCTTTCTGTCTCTGCTCATAACTGGCTGCAAATCCTTCCAAAAGGGAGAAATTGTGGTTCTAGGGAGCCTCTGTGATCCAACCCATGGACTGAAGGCCATTATATTAAACATCAAGGAAATGCTTAGCACGTGTTCAGAAGCATTCTTGATTATGTTACGTATCCCAGTAATTTCCCCGGTGACTGTATCCCGGGAATTTAAGGAGTTGTAGTCAGAAGCCAGGCTTCTTAGAAGTCTTCAGACGAGTCCATGGAAGTTGGGAAGGCAGAGCGAGCTAAAAAGAGGAGGTCCTTCTAACTTCACTCCACCCCTCTGGTGCAAAGGGGTGTGAATTCCCAAGGCCGACCCTTAAGCCTTTTTATGACACCATTGGCGCCTCCCTCGCCCAGCTCCCCCCCCCCCCCCCGTTTGCATGTGCTCTGCTTCCCCTCCTCTAGAAGCAGGCTGTGTTCTGGATCAGAAATGGCTGCTTTCCCCTCTACACGGTTTGCCTGCTCTCTTCCGTTTCTCACCTCTGACTTGCTATTCCGCACAGTAAAATCCCGCTGCAAAGTGCATTGGAAAGTGGATTGAAAGTGCATTATTCTGCATATGTGGAACGGGCCTCAGTTTCTTTCCTCTTTTAAGCGCCTCTGCAAACAAAAACTCTCACCCTCTTTCTCCCTGGAGATGCTGGCTCCCCGGCTTTGCATTGTGAAAGGCAGGTTTGGAGTAACTCCAACCCCATTGCTTGCAGGATGGTTGGAAAGAGATTAAGCCCCAAGGGGCAGAGCCCGGGTTTGGGGGCGTAGCTTCATCCTGGAGCTACAAAGGCGTTCCCTATGAAGGCACTCTGTGCATGCTTAGAAAGGCTGCTTTTATTTCGTTAAGAGTTTACAAGTTCTGACCAAGACACATCACGGTTGTTGAGACTGCTAAAGCAAACTGGGCTTTTAAATAAGAGTTAGGCAAGACAGTGGGTTAAGATTTTACGGAATCCAGGTTCAGTCGCAGTCATGGAGTCTACTGGGTAACAATTGGGACGCAGGCGTTCTGCCGGCCTGATCTACCTCGCAGGATTGTTGTGAGGATGAGAATCACATCTGCTGCACTGAACTCCTTGGGGAAAGGGTGTGGTTTATAGTGCAATTTTAAAAGAGATTTAAGCCTGTTCATGTGAATGCATAGGACTGTACTGTTAGTTACAATCCTATGCGTTGGATTGTCCCATTAGGGACCTGATCCTGCACATGATATCCAAATGAGCAGGCATCCACCAGTGCAGGTTGTAATCCTAGTGGTTCTCAACCTATGGGTTGGGACCCTTTTGGGGGTCGAATGTCCCTTTCACAGGGGGTCGCCTAAGACTCTCTGCATCAGTGTTCTCCATCTGTAAAATGGATAAATGTTAGGGTTGGGGGTCACCACAACATGAAGAACTGTATTAAAGGGTCGCAGCATTTGGAAGGTTGAGAACCACTGGGTTACACCTTTCCAAGATCATTGAAGTCAGTGGCTTTAAGGAAAGGCGTAACTTCGTTAAGGACCGCCCTGTCAGGAGCCAGGCTTTTGGTCCTCCAATACAAGACCCCGCCTCAATAAGGAAAAGCAGAGCGCACTCAGAATTTTTCTAGGATTTTGCCTGGGTAGCCATGCATTTAGAGGACCATGTGAATAGGGTCTGCTCACATCCATAGGCGACTATTTCACTCCTGCGGCATCTTTTTCTCCCCTCAATTTAGTTTTATAGTGGAAAAAGAGAGCTCTTTTTGCTGCTGACCGCTCGGAGAAGGAGGCTGGCTTCTTTCTTCACTCCGCCCCGGGTCTCTCTCTCTCTCCGTGTGTGGGACACCAATGCATTCCAACGCTGTCATTCTTTTCTTTTCCAAATAGGACCCCTTTTTTTGTGTTTTGCTTTTGCTCCCCGGTCGACAGATGGATCTCCCACCAACCCATTGTTCCCAGGGCCCGCAGCCTTCCTCGCTCCAAACACAAGCCCCCCCCCCCCCCCGCTGCTTCCCTCCCGCCCCCGCTTTGGGGAGTGATTAATAGTCTGGTACGGGGCAAGGCAGGTTCTCGTCTTTGCAACACCATAACACCCCTCCCCCCAAAAAAAACCTCCCCCAACCTTGCAACGCCAGATTGGAGGATGCAATCTCTCTCCACCCATCCTCCACTGGAGGATGCAATCCCTCTCAGAGCCATGCCAGCCTTGCCCGCTGCCTTCACTGGCATCCTAAATTTAGAGAGCAGAAGCAGTGACGTCACCCCCATCAGCAGACAGAGAGGAAGGTGATGTCCTCGCTCAGTCCGGTCCAGTGATGGCAAACCTTTCCTGCCAAAAAATTTCGGGGGGAAAAGATGCCTAACTGGACTTCGCTGGAGTGTCACCCCCCCTCCCCTCAACAAGAGAAGCAATACTTTCACATATTAATTTATTTTAAAGAAATGCAGTCCAATCATGTGTGATGTCATGCATGGTATAAGGAAGCGCCACGGAATGACCAAAAAAATGACTCAGACTCAAAACAGGGAGTTGTGGGGAGCTGGGGAGCACGCCCAAAATGTTGTGGGGTGACATAAGTTCATCTCCCTCTGTGGCATCTCCATTCTCACAGCCATATCCCCAACCCCCCCTTGCCAGGACTGAAGGGTGCGTGACCCCCTTCCTTGCCATTCCCCCTCCCTCCCCAAGTCTCAGAGGGAAGCAGCCCCCATTTCTTTTCCCCTTCCCACTCCCCTTTCCAGGAGGAGGAGGAGGAGGCCGCCCAAGCCGCGGCGGAGTGAATGCGTTGCCATGGCAACTGGCAGAGGCAGGCAGCAGGCCGGCCCCAGCTCGGCTCAGTTGTGTGTGGGTGAGACCGAGGGAGCAAGCAGGCGGGCACGCAGGCAGGCGGGCGGGCGAGGGAGAAGCTGCAGGAGCTGGTGGGGTGTGGGGGGGAAAAGGGCAGAGAGGAAAGCTAGAGTAGGACGAGGGGGGGAAATAAACCCGGGAAGGAAGGGGAGGGCGCGGGCTTCAGGATGATGGAAGACGGATTCTCCAGTTACAGCAGCCTCTATGACACCTCCTCGCTCCTGCAGTTCTGCAATGGTAAGGAGAGCAAAGTCGGCGTGTGTCCCCTCCCCAGGACGCTCAGGGGGTGCTGCGGCCGGGCAGGGGCAGGAGGCGAAGCCCGAGCCGTGGAGGTTTGAGTTTGGTGCCTTTTGCAAGTCTTGGCAAGGGAGGCGTGAGAGCAGCGCCAAGCTGGCGAGGAAAAGCCTGCCTGGGTGGAAGGAAGGAAGCGCAAACTAGGCAGGGCCTTCTGCAGGCTCCTCCAGTAAAGAAGGCTCTGGCTTAAGAAGAGAAAGAGGGGAAGGAGCAGGGGGGGGGAAAAATCAGTTCCCTTTGGCTGACAGCAAGCAAGGCGGGGTGGTGTGGGGGACACTCGCCACATTTGCTGTGCTGGCGACGTGCGTGTGAGCTGCTGCTGCTGCTGCTGGGGAGAACTTTTCCCCCTGCCTCTGGTTTGCAGGAATGCACAGCCATGTGTGCAATAAAAGATGCATTCTGCTCGCACTGATAGGAGGGGAAAGGAAAGTGAAAACTCACTTTGGTGTGCAGGGAGGGAGCCAAAGCTGTTGCTCCAAGCCTGGTTTTTTTTATAATTTTACAGGCTCTTTGGTTTCGAATGAGCGGAGAAACTGCCTTGGCAGTTTCTCAGGAATGTGGATTTGTGAGCAGTGGTTTTTTTAAAAAACAAAAATACGGATATCTGATGTTTCGTGTGTTTCTGGTCATGTTTCTGACACCGCGTAGTGTGGAAAATTTATGGTTCTTAGGGAGGCTGTTTTTAAACAAGCGGCTCCTTTCCTCGTTCTCCAGTTCCTGGCCTGTTTCCTCAGGATTAAGTTAACTCACCTGAAGTGTTTGGATGAAGGCGGGACAAAGTGATGCTTAATCGACAGTGGAGTTTTAGAATAAAAGTTAAGACGGGGAGGGTTGCTGCTTCTAACAAGGATTGCTGTTCGTTAGCTAAGGAATGTAGTAATGTGATTGAAGGTGTTGTTACTTGGACAACATGCAAGGGATAATTTTTTTTAAAGGAAACTTTAAGGAAATTTGTATTCAGCCTAATAAAATCTCCACTTTCTAATACAGAAGATGTCTTTTGCCTGGTGTAATTATTCTTGTAAATTGTAGCAGGCACCTCAAACTTTCAAAGCAGTTTGGCAACACTTTTATCCTTTAGTATTATCTGACTGCTGAGGGTGGGGTTCGTGCCAAGTGTGAAATGCTGTGCTTGTGTTCTACATTATTAGATTTCTGGATTTTGCATTAAATTAGAGAACAGAGAGCCAGCTATTCTCCTAAATCAGAGACAAAGGGCACTCTACCAATCAATGTTTATGTTACAGGCAAGACAGCTCTTTCTGTAATATATGGTATTATCTGTGACTGAACAGAATTTCTGGATTTTATCATTACTGGTGATATATTGTGAGAAGTAATGGTTGGGGATCAAACTGTCTGCTTTTCTGCAAGATTTGTAGGCGTTTTGCGCTGATAATAGCAGACTTAGTGAAGCACATTAGCTAATGAGCATTTCTGATGTATCATTCTTCATGTCTATTGCTTTCCTTGCTCACAGGCAGCTGGAGTAGCTCTGATCATGCACACCCTTCTCACGTGTGCTTGGGTTCAACAGGATTGGCTTGCTTGATAAGATGTCGTAGAACTGGACTCGCAGTTACTGCCCTGAGGAAATCAGATAATAGAGATGTACAGTTTCTGGCCCATGAGGAAACAAATTAAGGAGAACATGTTACAGAGCTGGTTTTGAGAGCAAGGAGGTTGCTTCACACAGCCATGTAAGAACTTTTGAAATGTGTTCTAAGCGCAGAGATTGGTATGAAAGAAGGTGAAAAGATAGGAATGGAAACCAGCTGAAGATGGTTTTGAGGAAGTAAAGAGAAAACAAATTTGACTGGAGGTTCTCTGAAGCATGGAAAAGTTTGGGGAAATTTCTTTAGCTTATGCATTTAGTTTAGCTGGGGGAAGAAATGAAATTTAAATCTACAAAATAGGCACGATGTAGACCAGGTTTTATACTGGTGATAAAAAGGAACATATTTCACTGTTAATTTTGAGCAGTTTAATCTCTACCCTAGAGCAATTCTCTGGAGAGGCAGCATATAAAATTTTGAAATAACTAATCTGGATGCTGAGACAAGAAAAAAGAGAGAGAGCAAGACCAGTCGTTGGGATGCTTTAATGGCAAAAATATAGGATTCTGGAATTAATGAACTAATGAACAAGGAAAGAAGTTGTTTTTAAGCTACATTTGGGGCATTAAATGGAACAGGGGGCATTCTTAATATAATTTGTGTGGCCTTCTATCATTTATGCAGTGTTGTTTGACAGCTTTTCAAAAAGACTTTCATGGAAGACTCTGCCACATTTTAAAAAACAACAACTTACACTAGGGACTCCTGGGAGTGAGTCAGAAGTCCCAGATTCTTTTTATCTTTTTTTGTCTGCTAACCTTGCTGTACAGGTTTCCATTGGTCATTTTGTTTGAGTCATTCAGTCCGACTTGTAGCAACTACATCAGTGTGACTACCGTGTTTTTAAGCCACCCTCCTTCTCAAGGAGCACAGATCAGCATATAAGTTTTTTCCGTCCATCACTTTTATCTCCAGAGCAACCCCAGGAAACCAGGTCTAGGTTGAGTATGACTGGTCCAGGGTCACTCCCCACAGAACAGGAATTTGAACCCAGGTCTGCCCAGCCCCAAGTTCCACATTTTAAGCATTGCACTATTCTGGCTCCAAGCTACCCATTTTTTTTTTTTTGGAAGATAGAAAAACTTAACTGGAATTGCAATAGTTCAGTCTGATGGCTAGCTCTGTAGCATCTTCATTCTTAATGATTCTCGGTACAAGGAAGAGAAAATGACTGTATTGAAAAACATAATTTATTGGAGTGAATTGAATTATTTGCTACTCCCAGTACTGGTTTTCTGTCAGCACTGACTCACAGCTGTCCAACAGAAGCAGTACTTCTTTGCTGTATTGCTGGCAGGGCATAACAGTATGGAGAGATGTTCTATAGGGGAGGAGATGCATACATTTTAATACTATGGATTCGTTTCTCATAATCTGCAATCTCTGGTACATGACTCCTTGCCAGTTCCCTCCCAAACCACCTTGGCGTCTGCATGGAGACACTGTAACACAAAAATATTATTTCTTTCTTTATTAGATTTGTATCACACCCTTTTCCGACCAAAGTTGGACTCAGGGAGGCTAAACAATTTTAAAACTTAAACAATCAATATTTTGTATACAATTAAAATCACAACAATTGAAATATCTACTGATATGATGGTCCCACACCTTTTAGGGCTTTAAAGGTTAATACCAAAACCTTGAACTTGGTCTGTATTCAACTGGGAGTGCAGTTGGCAGAGTATAGACTGAATATGAGATTGTAACAAAGTACCTGTAAGAACCCTTGCTTCATTTTGGACCAGTTGAAGTTTCTGGACCAGTCTCGAGGGTAGCCCTGCACAGGGAGAGTTACAGTACTCTAGCCTGGAGGTAACCATTGGAAGGATCACCGTGGCTAGGTCAGGTCAGGACAAGACAGATAGAAGAAGAGGAGGAGTTTGGCTTTATACTCCACCTTTCTCTCCTGTAAGGTGACTCAAGGTGATTTACAAGCTCCTTTCCCTTCCTCTCCCCACAACAGACACCTTGTGAGGTAGGTGGGGCTGAGAGAGTTCTGAAGAACTGTGACTAGCCCAAGGTCACTCAGCAGGAATGTAGGAGTGCGGAAACACATCCAGTTCACCAGATAAGCCTCTGCCACTCAGGTGGAGGAGTGGGGAATCAGACCTCGTTCTCCAGATTAGAATCCACCTGCTCTTAACCACTGCACTATGCTGGCTCTCAATAGAGTACCAGCTGCTTAGTCTGGTGAAAGTTAAAAATTGCATTGTGACTATTTTGACAACCTGGGACTCCATAGAAAGCGAGTCACCCAGAGTTACCCTAGGCTCTCAACAGTAGCTCTAGTCGTTTGCACTGTCCAGTTCAGCAGTTGGTGTCCCATTTCTGAATCTCCCTGGCCCAGCCACAGGACCTCCGTCTTCAGTGGATAAAGTTTCAGTTGACGCTGCTTCAACCATCTCACTACAGCCCCCAAGCACCTGACCAGTGTATCTGGGACAATTTTTGGCTGGCTCTTTGTCAGCAGATGTTGCTTGCCTGTCCATTTACTACTGTTCTGGTGTAGTCCTTTGGGTATGATAAGGTTCTGTTTGAAAGTGCCTTTTATCAGTCTGTCTGTTTCCAACATGGGGTATTGAGAGAATGGCTCTCCAAGTTAAGAGCCGTAGTAGAAATACTTGGTGCTTTTGCATGCAAAGTATATAATCTTTTGCCCTTTTGTCTTCCAGAATATATACTTAATTTGCAAGAACAAGGCTAACAACTCTATATAAACCAAACAGTAAAGATGTCACGTTGTCAAAACATACTAATAATAAAACAAGCCATTTCAGTTCTGTTTATAGGTGGGGTTTATAGGAATCCTCAGCCCTTTTGTAACACATGGAAATAATCTTCTGGAGTTTTGTGGGCCATGGGAGTTCTTGCCCCTTAAATGCTCTTTTTGACTTTTGTAAATAGTAACATTCCTCAAAACTCTTCATGTTACATCAAGGAGTCAGCTGGTGATCTGCAATAACCTCTGATGTCCTGAACTGTAAAATACTTTGGTTTAATGCATCCTTGAGCCCGCCCACCCGCTCACTCCATGATAGAGAATGTAATTACGGTGTTCATGAGCTGCTGAGGAATACCTCTGCCACTGCAACATAACAAAATCCTAGAACTCAGCAGTACTTCGTCTTCAGTATGAGTTTATCCTCAGGAGGAAGGGAGGGTGCCCGCAATTATAAACAATTATACTCAGTGAAATGGGGTGGAGAGGAAGGCAGACAGGGGAAAGACAGAATAACCTGAAGTACATAACTCCTGACAGAGAGATAAACGTACACAGGATTTCAGCTGTCACCTGAAAATGTATCCCAGTGGCTTCATTAAGGTACACTCCTGAGTTCACCTGCATTAAGAACATAAGAACATAAGAACAAGCCAGCTGGATCAGACCAAAGTCCATCTAGTCCAGCACTCTGCTACTCGCAGTGGCCCACCAGGTGCCTTTGGGAGCTCACATGTAGGATGTGAACGCAATGGCCTTCTGCGGCTGTTGCTCCCGATCACCTGGTCTGTTAAGGCATTTGCAATCTCAGATCAAAGAGGATCAAGATTGGTAGCCATAAATCGACTTCTCCTCCATAAATCTGTCCAAGCCCCTTTTAAAGCTATCCAGGTTAGTGGCCATCACCACCTCCTGTGGCAGCATATTCCAAACACCAATCACACGTTGCGTGAAGAAGTGTTTCCTTTTATTAGTCCTAATTCTTCCCCCCAGCATTTTCAATGAATGCCCCCTGGTTCTAGTATTGTGAGAAAGAGAGAAAAATTTCTCTCTGTCAACATTTTCTACCCCATGCATAATTTTGTAGACTTCAATCATATCCCCCCTCAGCCGCCTCCTCTCCAAACTAAAGAGTCCCAAACGCTGCAGCCTCTCCTCATAGGGAAGGTGCTCCAGTCCCTCAATCATCCTTGTTGCCCTTCTCTGCACTTTTTCTATCTCCTCAATATCCTTTTTGAGATGCGGCGACCAGAACTGGACACAGTACTCCAAGTGCGGTCGCACCACTGCTTTATATAAGGGCATGACAATCTTTGCAGTTTTATTATCAATTCCTTTTCTAATGATCCCCAGCATAGAGTTTGCCTTTTTCACAGCTGCCATGCATTGAGTTGACATTCCCATGGAACTATCAACTAAGATGCTTAAATCCCATTGGATCAGATTGTGAGCAACTCCCAGATTCTAAATACAGATGTCTGCTGAGAGACTCCAAAACTCGGGTACTAGTCTGGGTGAAAGTGATAAATACAAGCGAGTTACTAAAAGGGGTAGCATTTCCCCGTGTCCTGCAGCAAGATATTATAGGTGGGCCAGAGATTTTGAGGGCCAACAGCTAATTTCTTAGCCTGGTGAACATTTTATATTTGGCTCCTCACCAGAGGCGTACCAGGGGGAAATGGCGCCCGGGACAACATCTGCTCCGGGTGCCCCCCATGCCCCCCCCACTTACCTTTGGAAGCTTCAGGCCGGCTCCCCCTCCCCCTGGGAGTCAGGGAGGGCACAAGCTGGCCCACCACCGCCAAGCCCTGCCCCCACCCTGGCCTCCCTGGAGAAAGCAGCAGTCAGCCTGAAGGGAGGCCGGGGGTGGGGGGCAGGGCTCAGTGGTGGGCTGGCTCCTACGGCCCGTGGCTGCAGCAAATATCTCACATCCCGGCATGGGGGAAACTGCCAGACACCAACTGGGTCGCCTCACCGCAGGGGAGACCAGGCGTGGGGACCCGGCCAGTGCCCGGCGCCCCCCATGGCATGCACCCAGGGACATGGGTTAGTGGTGCGCCACTGCTCCTCACCCTCATAATCCCATACATCCTACACTGAGCTCTAGAACAATTGAAGTGAGTAGAATTAAAATGTAATGTGCTGCTGAAGGGATAATGGGGGAAACAAACCAAAACATTCATTCACACTAACAGGGCAGGGCCCTAACAACTTCCAAGCCCCTCACTCCCATTATGCTGCCTTTGTAAAATCAGAGAGTTAAAACTACACACAAAACCCCCTAAATCTCTCAACCACAGCTACAAGAGCTGCTGACTGGCCCTGTCTCCCTCACCCCCCAAACTGCATCTTTCTCCTGAGCTCTGTTTCCTTGTTTGTCCTATTATCTGTGGTCCTTCAGATGGTTATAGTTTTCTCTCTGGTTTACATTCTTTTATGTGAAGGAAGAGTCCAACATCTGTTATCATTGTCTGTCAGGCTTTGCCAAGTTAGTTTAGTTTTGGGTAGAACATTTTCTTTGATAAGAACTGTAAATGGTGCATCTGCTATAGATGCTTAAAGGCTGAAAACTCTGAAGCCTGTTGCTTCCAGCAGAAGGGGACCAAGCATGTGTTTAACTCTCCCGCTGAATATAGTATAGTTTTAAAATAGTTTGCATCATGTCTCCATGTTTTTAGGCATCCCTTGATATTTGTGGATATTTTTGCATGTTTTATTCCCAACATTGTACGCAGAGGGGCGATTTTGGGGTCTTTATCAACAAACTTTCATTTAAAGGAATGACTTTCTTTGGAATCCGCACTCTTTTGTTTTTACAGCCATAGGGATGCGTTCCTGCCTTTCAAAGCTCTGCCCATAATTGAAGACCCCAGAAGAAAAGTTGAAAATGAGAATTCTCATTGCGAGGCCCTCTTACGCACTCTCTGGAGCCGAGTGAAAAATGTGGTCTGGGGATAATATAGTATGGTGTGATGCTTTAATTTAAAGGATAGCTTTCTAGACTTTAACCAAGTAGACCAATAGCAAGGTTTGTTTTGGCAGACCATTTTGTAATCGATCAGAGGAAACATTTTTTGCCGTGCCTTTCAGAATGTTGCTTTTAAATAGAGAACAAGTCATGCTCCACTTTTAGGATAGATTCAGGTGGGTAACCAGGTTGGTCTGAAACAACAGGAAAAAGTTATGAGTCCAGCGGCACCTTTAAGACTAACCAAGTGTTATTCAAGTATAAGCTTTCATGAGCATGCACACTTCTTCAGATACATGTGTGCACACAGAAGTTTATACCATGAATACAACTTTATTTGTCTTAAAGGTGCCGCTGGACTCAAACTTTTTCCACTTTTAGGATATTTGTTCTTAAGAGTCTGAACTCTTTCCCGCTGGCCAAACATGTACAAAGTGTGGCCGCAAGTCATTATGACGCCTGGCCTGAACCTACCTTCCTCTTCCATGGTAGTGGAGCTTGAAGGTAGTATAGTTGGGCTAGTCACAGGTTTCTCAGAACTTTCTCAGCCCCACTGACCTCACAAGGTGTCTGTTGTGAGGAGAGGAAAGTATGTATGATGGGCTACCAGGGGTTCAGTAAACCCATTTTCACTATCAGTCTGGGACTCCAAAATTGGAGCTGAATGGGAGTGAAGCTGGTGTTTGACCAAAGCGCATGGCTGGTGAAATGCATTTGGCTTGGCAGGCCACAAAGTGTACAACCTAGCTATGGGCAAAAAAGTAGCATTTATCATGTGCTATTTCTATGAAATTAATATTCACTGAAGTCTGCCATATAAAAAGACCATCTCCACAGAAGAAGCTTTCTCACTCATTTCCTACACATTGACTGCAGTACATTCAGAGTTCATTGTAGCTTTCTAAAAACAAATACACTCTTCTCTATTAATACTTTAGGCTAATATTGCACATCCAAATATGGGAAGTTTTTCCACAGAAGTTAGTCTCCACTGGGGAGCTTGGTGTTGAAGCTCGTAGCTTGAAGAGAAAAAAAAATCAGTGTTTCAGTTATGAATAAAACAACATTCAGAATTGTAAATTAAAGTCTTGAATCCTTGCTGGGAAGTCACATTTTTGTCTGATCTTCAATGAGTTATTTAAATATTAATTACTTCATTATGCCGAGACATAGAAAATATACATTCCACACCCCCACACACCCTCACAAAATAAGTAGTAATCACCAAAGCAGTGTATTTTACAATTTGTTAAATTCATGAGGGGTTAGTCTGACATTGTCAATATTACTCAAGTGTGTGGGTATGGGCAGTGACATTCACAAAGCAGTAGCACATTTCTTGTGTGTCTTATTGGTGTAAAAAAGCCAAGGTTCATGGTTTCTCACTAATACAGTGAAGAGAATGGAAACATGGAACTATGTGTACAAAAATTAAGGTTGATTGTAGATATATCAGGTGTAAAGTACTAGGCATTGCACTAGATGTTGTGCAAGTTCATTGGCTCCAAGTCCATTCATGTTTTCACTTCTGCCTTGGTGGATCCAAGCCAATGTGTATGTGTAGCCCTTTGTTCTGCCTTTTAGATAAGCCAAGGAATTATAATATATTAGCTTGTCTTCATTAAATTACTCCTTTGGAAGATAAAAACTGAGATTGTCTGCATGGCACTGCTTTTGTAGATTAAAATCTGGCGTGACCCACCATTTTCTTCTTCTTCTTTTCTTGAGATAGGTTATGATTGAGTTGGTAATAGGCTGCTTCCAAATGAGTGTGAAAACGTGACTTGTCACAGTAACCACTGGTGGAGTAGGAATGGGTGAAGATGGCATCCATGCACCCCATTCCCCATGCCATTTGCTCTGCAGCAACCTCACCACGCTCCTCCTTGTCGTGGTTGCACCTTGCGCAGCCTTTCCCCAACATGGAACGCCTCTTTAAAGCCTTCTTCAGGAGTTTTTCCTTTCTTTTCCACACCTTCAGCATGGTGCACTAGAGCATGGCTAATTATAGATAGAAGATTTTTAAAGAATAGAGGAGGGGCAGGAATTCAAAGTTTATCAAAGTGAGAGCCAGCATGGTGTAGTGGTTAAGAGCAGGTGGGTTCTAATCTGGAGAACCGGGTTTGATTACCCACTCCTCAATCTGAGTGGTGGAGGCTTATCTGATGAACCAGATGTTTTTCCGTACTCCTACATTCCTGCTGCGTGACCTTGGGCTAGGCAGTTCTTCAGAACTCTCAGCTCCACCTACCTCACAAGTTGTCTGTTGTGGGGAGAGGAAGGGAAAGGAGTTTGTAAGCCACCTTGGGTCTCCTTACAGGAGAGAAAGGTGGGGTATTAATCCAGACTCCTCCTCCTCCTCCTCCTCCTCCTCCTCCTCCTCCTCCTCCTCCTTCTTCTTCTTCTTCTTCTTCTTCTTCTTCTTCTTCTTCTTCTTCTTCTTCTTCTTCTTCTTCTTCTTCTTCTTCTTCTTCTTCTTCTTCTTCTTCTTCTTCTTCTTCTTCTTCTTCTTCTTCTTCTTCTTCAAGTGGAGTTTAGCTTGAGCCCCTTCTGTACACTTCCCTTTTTACTTTGGAGAGAATAAATAAAGGGGGGGAATTAAGAGCAAAGTGGGTGCCTAGTGAGTTGTGCCCAATTGGTCATGACGTTGGCTAGATGCACCCCTTTGCTGTGGAGGCTTTCTGCTGTCCATGTGGGGTGGGGGAATCTCCATTGGAAGCAACCATGGTTGTACTAGACATGTTTGCTACCCACCAATTCTGTATGGGAATTGATTGGTTTGTTGTAGTTGGGATGACTGGATGAAGGGCAAAGTTTGCTTGTGATGTTATCATTAGATATTTTGACAGCATTCATGTTTACGGACTCATGTAGGATTGACTGGTTTCCCTGGTTCTGCTGTGGTATTATTCTGCAGTTCCTTAATGAGTCTATAGTTGTCTTATGGCAAGAAAGGAGAATTTGTGAAGTTGGCCATGATAGAAAATTTCCAAAGATGTATCCCTAATTGTTTTTTATATTGCAGAAAAGTCCAGTATAGTTTCTGAAACTCATTGAGCGCCAGCAGCAGCATAAGTTTTATAGACGAATTACAACTGGAATGTTTTCCAGAAAACGTTCCAATGCCCTGATCAAACCATGATCTGGTTTAAGCATGTTTATTTTGTTGTACGTTTAGTAAACAGATTTTAAAAGTGTACTGTTTTAATGTTGTCACACGAGCAACTGGTACTTGAACTGAAATGTTACATTCTGAAAATACTGGAAACCAGTAAATGACAACAAAATATCTATAAAACAATATTAATGCAGCACTTCTGAAAAATTCTGCTTTACGTAGTTTGCGGAAGGCATGGGGTTGTGGTATGTGGTTCCGCCACATAGGAGCTATAGTTGAAAATGTTCAAGGACGGACTTGGATAGATCTTACCTGCCTTAAAGGAATGGGTCTTCAAATGATTCTGTTTAAATTGAGGAACAGACCTAACTCAACAAATAGGAGAGATTTGTTAGAGACTGTCAAAATGACATGTGTAGATGGGCAAAATCTACATGACAGATGTGTCCACCCCTAGACAAGTGTTGTGTGCAATATCAGTGTCGAGTGCTGCATTAGTACTGTGTGTAACACTGATAAGACTCCTGCACTTGATTGGTACCTGTTTGTATATAGTTGGCACAGGGGACTGAGAGGAGTGTGCCTTGAAACACCTGTTCCCTGGCGAAGCACTTTGATAGTTAGTAGCATTAACAGAACTTCTGCACCGTGGACTGTGTGTCTGTCAGTGATTTCTGCATTGCATACCTGAAGGTGGCCTACTCCAGAGTACTTGCTGCTTGTCCTGTGGATATGTGGGTCCCAGGCCGTGAAGGGCTTTATAGTTAATAAACAACATCTGGGATTAAACCTGGAAATTGCAAATTTTATTTATTTAAAACGTTTTTAATGGTGTCATCAATGTACCATCATTTTGCCTTCTTTCTGACAATAACTGAGCTTTTGGGTTTTGCAAAAGTTTATGAATTGGCTTTGAGGACAGCCCCATGTTGAGTGTGTGATAGTACTGTGGCATTGATCCAAATAGGCAGAATGACTTCATCAAGGTGGGGAGCCTCCACTCTAGATGAGATGGACGGAGGCTCTTTTCATGCTGAAACACAAAATGTAGCAGACTTGTGTTGAGTTCTTTCTCCATTAATATCCATTACAACCTGCCCTTGTCTGTAGCTGTGGCATCGTAGCACATCCCCTCTTCCGTGAATGGTGTCCTTCTTGATGTCATGTAGCCACCAGCTAAGCTAGACCCAATTCATATGACTGCTTTGAAGAGACCTTGATGTTCTGTGTTATGAGAGGTTACCAAAACAAAAAGAAAAAACACAGACAGGAGTTGGAGACCCCCCCCCCCCCACCTGAAAAAAGACTAGGCACTGTTTAGGAAACAGTTTTTACTCATTCCGTTCTTTCACATATTTACTCATTCCATTCCTTCACATCTGAAAACTTGCATTGCTTAATTGTTGACGGAGTGCTGCTACAACACAGCTACATGCCACAAAGGGGTGGGCCTCACGATTGTCTGTAACACAATTTGTGCGATGGTATCACAAGCTGCAAAGAATAGTGCTTACAAACTCTACATTTGGCCCAGCTTGGACTCTATTGTCCTGGTCTCTCTTCACTGCTGTTTGAGCTACCGGTACGTAGTCTTGACCCTCGTCTCTCATGTTCTTGCATTAGCTGTTCGACTTCTGATTTGTCCTCAAACACTGTAGATTTCACCTGGGTTTCCATTGGCCTGCAGGCATTCCCTAATGCAGATGCTGGCAGGGGCTGATGGGATTTGTAGTCCATGAACATCTGGAGAGCCACAGGTTGCAGACCCCTGCCCTAATGCAAGTGTCCCTTCATGCAAATTTTAAAGATCTGCTCAATTTTTAAAAACCACGACGATTGTTCAAAAAGTTTTTTTTTCTCATTTCTGCAGTTAAAATTAATTTGCCTGTTTGAATAGAACTGGCAGATGTTACTTCTTCAACAGCTTTCTGTGAAAGCCTTGATCTGGATCTCTGTCGTATGTTAACAGGGCTTATTTGCACGGTACATATCCTTCATTAGTCTCTTATTTCTGGCGCATCCTTTAGTGTGTTGCTCTGTGCGGTTAGTGAGATTCTTTTAAACTGAAAGGTATTGTGGGGTGGGGTTGGGGGGTGGATTAATCACTCTGCATTGTCCCAAAGACTGCCACCAGGAATCTTTCCAGTGTATGAGATCATGGATTAATTAGTGGGGAAATAAAAGGAGCAGGGCGATGAACGCTGCCACTTATTCAGAGCACTCTTTGGGAACATATGGACCTCAGCGATGAGCTAAATGTTAAAAGCATTTGCTTTCAGTCGGTAACACAAAAGCCAAGAAAGACTCATTCTGCTTTAGGCCAGGATATGTCTGAATCACAGGCCATTTAGATGAGGACACTCCAGGTTGGAATTCTTGACAGAGTCTTCGTATAACAGTCAGAGTGAGACATGGGGACCTTCTTCAAAGTGGGATCTTTGCCCCGCTCTTGTTGAGCAAGGAATATACCTGCATCCTTTCCAAAATCACTGTGAAAGCACATTCCTTGTGGTTGTGACCTTTTACAAATAAGTTGCGTGGTTACGATGAAAACATGCTTGTTGGAGAAATTTTGCATATGTTCCTATGGTTTGCGGATATTGTGGGCTGAACAAGGTTTGAGTGGCTGTCGATTTGCGATGTGATAGCGGGGCTGTGTCCTGAGCAGAATGGCCCAGGTGAGCCCAATCTCATCAGACCTCAAAAGCTAAGCCCTGGAAGTCCCAGACTGCTGGGCAGAGTCTGAACATCTCTTGCCTAGAAGACATCATAAGGCAGTGATGGCGAACCTATGGCACGGGTGCCAGTGGCGGCACTCAGAGCCCTCTCTGTGAGCACGCGTGCACAGAGTTCATCATGTTGGGGGGGGGGGAATCGCCCCACACACGCACATCTAGGCCGGCCTGGGCTGCTGGGCATGACATGTAGGTAACCCTGTTCTGTTAAACCCCACTGATTTTCATGGGAAGAACTAAAGCACAATCCTTTACCTGGGAGTAAGCTCGGTTGCTGACAATGAGGCTTGCTTCTAAACCCTCCTAGGGTCATGATTCACCCATTCGAAGCGTTGCACGATTGCTTCAAAGCAAAGCCGCCAACTACCACCAAGCTTACTCCCAAGTAATTCGCACCTTGGTGCCAACCATTTTTTCTAAACTAAAACCTCAGTATTCAGGTTAAATTGCCGTGTTGGCACTTTGCGATAAATAAGTGGGTTTTGGGTTGCAGTTTGGCCACTCGGTCTTGAAAAGGTTTGCCATCACTGTCATAAGGTGTTGCCATAAATTGGCTGATGGCACTTTCCACCAACAGAGGAGCTGTATAATAGAAGCTTGGGGATGATTTCAAGGAGAGGTAGGGAGGAGATACTGAAACCCTTATCTGCATGTTACCAACCCCTCCAGACCTTCTATTTTGGCACCATTTCCCCAGCTGTTTTGTTTCAGCCCCTGGCCAGGCTTATCTTTCAAGGTTCAAAACCCGGCTGATAAGAGATTATGCGAATCAGTCTAGTGCCTTGAATAGGCGCCCATGTGCAATGCATTTCTGTACACCAGTCCTACATTGTTCCAAGTCATGTATCTAGTCAGATATTGTCCAGGAGATAGCCAAGCATGGTGGTGGAGGAAATATACTTCATGTGAATTAAGCCAAAGCCTTTGATGCAGGGGTACCTTCAGATTATACATTTAATTCTGTGTGGGTGCCCCAACCATAACTGGCCTCTTGCCAATTCCCACTTCTGCACGCTCAGTCTTGTCTAGATTTTTCGTTTTGTAAGAGCTTCATCCCACCCATTAATGACTCCAGGCACCTGTTCCACCACTTAACAAGACTCCAAAGAGAAGGAGAGGGGACAAAATGTTACCAGTATATAGATGACTTTAAATTTAAAACCCTGGAAAGGCTTCTCCCAGGGACTTTATGTAGGTGTTGAACAGCACTTGGGGGGCGGGTGAGATAGAATCTAGCTGAACACCCCACAGTTTAATTCTCAGGACTGGAAAAACACCCCAACACCACCTTCTGGAACGGGCTTATCTGGTAGGAGGGAAATCCCTGCAAAAAAAGTGTCTCCGCCCCTTTTCTTGGCAAGAGGCAATTTAAGTTGCTGAGGTGGAACAGGTATCAGTGTTCCAATTCAGCCAGGGGCCCCGGGGAGGTAGGCGGAAGGAACCCTGAAGGATTCTTCTGCATAATTTCTGGAACAAAAATCGCTTTTTCAGATATACATTATAAGGGGACAAAGAGCAGTGGCGTACTGATTTTTAAGGCATGGGTGGCAGTATGAGATCGGGACGACAAACTATATATTTCCCCGATTTTGTCCCTTCACTTTTTCTGACACAGATCTGTAACCCTCTAATTGTTGTAATCATGAGTGACAGAAATGGTCGTTATATCAGAGTTCTCACTTTTAAGTGGACTGCATCATGATTACAACTTTATCAAATATTCTCTCTTCCCCATTATTATTTATATAGTTTCTCAGCCATTAACGGACTTTTGGTATTTTGGCTACTTTAAATCAGGGTTATTTGATTTAAATCAGGGTTGAGAGCCAGCGTGGTGTAGTGGATAAGAGCAGGTGCACTCTAATCTGGAGAACTGGGTTTGATTTCCTGCTCTACCATTTGAGCTGTGGAGGCTCATCTGGTGAACCAGATTAGCTTGTGCACTCCAATACATGCCAGCTGGATGACCTTGGGCTAGTCACATTTCTTTGGAGCTCACAGCCCCACCCACCTCACAGGGTGTTTGTTGTGGAGGGGTGGGACGGGAAGGGAAAGGAGATTGTAAAGCCCCTTTGAATCACCTTACAGGAGAGAAAGGGGGGATATAAATCCAAACTCCTCCTCCTCTTCTTCTTCTTCCTCCCCCGCCCCTCCTCCTCCGTCTGGAGATTCAAGTGAAGATTAAGTGTCATATCCCCAGCGGACCAAAAGAAACAAGTTGTTCTATGAGGAGTTTTTGTTGCAGTGATGTGATAAGGGTGAAATGATAAAGTGAGGGTTTTGTCCCTGTGCCAAGAAGGGGTTGATGCCAATGTAGTTTTAGAAACATTCAGAACCTTAAGATAGAACCATGTAAAGCCCTATCAAAATCAACAGAGCACTTGTGAAGCTGGATTTGTTTTAATGATGCTTTACATCAAACCTTTCGTGGGGTTGTCTGTCCAATATGCTAATTCGCATTACTTCCAACTGAGCTGAAGGACAAAATTATTCGAATGGCACGGACCTTGCATCTGTGCTGCAGACGTACAGCTGCCAAGGTGCCTGCTAATCTGAATTTTAGGATTAATACCTTGTATCTCTACAAGTAGCTGCAGCAGAGCGCAATAACGCTTTCACAAAAGCAATTCGCTTGGGCTGTCCAGTTTTTCCCAAATACCATTTCGATAAATAGATTCCTTCTTCCCTGTAAGATCCTAATAATTAATTATGACTTGAATCCAGTGGAGCCTTCCTGCCCAGAATTTCTTGCCTTCCCTCCTGCTCTTTCTCCAGGCGAAAGTGTAAGGGTCTTCCAGTAGAGGCATTGGGTGATAGAGGTAAGGGGTGAGAAGATTCTCCTTCTACAACAGCATCACTTCCATTTTGCCATGTCATGCATGGTGGGGCAGGTATGTGAAAGCAGCCTGAATAGCCCAGGCTAGCCTGATTTCATCAGATCTCCAAAGCCAGCTCTGGTTAGCACTTGGATGGGAAGCCACCAAGGAAGTCCAGGGTTAGCATGCATAGGCCAGGCAGCGGCAAACCACCTTTGCTTGTCTCTTGCCTTGAAAATCCCTTGAGGGGTTGCCATAAGTCAGCTGCGACTTGGTACTGCTTAATAACAACAACAGTGATAATAATAATAATCTTTGTTGGCATCTAAGTTGTAGCATATCAAACTCCAGTCAGATAATGAACGTTAATACCGTATATACTCGTGTATAAGCTGAGTTTTTCAGCCCTGTTTTAAGGCTGAAAAATGTCTTCTCGGCTTATACACAACTCACCGCTTACCAGCCGGCTCTTCAAGCCTCTGCCGAGGCTGGGGGTGTGGCCCGGGACGACCTCCCTGCGGCTGCACAAGCCGCTTGTTGCTGCCCTCCTCGGAGGGTGGCTGGCTGGGCTTCCTCAAACCGGGAGGCAGAGGGAGCTCCTTATTTGGGCAGTGACATCAGGGGGAGTCACTGCCCAAATAAGGAACTCCCTCTGCCTCCCGGCTTCCCACTCTCGGCTTGTACGCGAGTCAATAAGTTTTCCCAGGTTTTGGTAGTAAATTTAGGTGCCTCGGCTTATACACGGGTTGGCTTATACACGAGTATATACGGTAATAAAAACTAAGGTTATATGTTGTTGGTTGTATTGAATTACATATTTCAATGGGAAGGGGTGACTGGAGAGCCTTCTCTTTCAGAGGTTCTACCAGAAACCTTGCAACAACAGCTGCAACTTTGGATCATGATCATTCAGTAAAAATGGAATTATTTGACTTGTGAGAGCTTTTAACTGAATTAAAGCAGAGAATATATTTTGCCGAGGATCATCATGTAAATCAGTCCAGGATTATATGCTGAATTGGATCCTTCAGACTGGCCCTGCGTATACATAGCTTCTCCTGATAGGGGGAAGTCACACTTGAAGGAAAGGCATTCATTGGGCCTTTCCCCACTCTCGTCGTCCCCCTCTATGCTGCGCGCTGCTCTCAGCGCGCAGCATCCCAGGCGTGCGCCCGGCCGTCCCCACGACCCCGCGCTCTGCGCGGGGCCATCAAAAGGCGCCGTTAAGAAGAGCGCCTGGGATGCTGCGCGCTGAGGGGCGCGACAGCAGCAGCTTCAGGGCGGCTGTGCTGTCGCCGCCCCTCTCACTGGGGAGTGCCGAGGGACCCCGCGCTACTCTCCTCGAGTAGCGCGGGGCTTAAGGTAAGTGGGGAAAGGCCCATTCACACCAGCGTGAATGCTCTGCGTTGGAAAGGGATTTTTTCCAATTAGTGAAATATTGGACCATTGTCTCATAGTATGTTTGTAGGCTGAGCCTTGCAGGTGAGCATATATATATATAGTTGGAATGGAAGAAGCCTTTGGCACTCATGATATGAAAGTCTCTATTTAATAGTGCTAAGGACATGTGCTTTCTCAAAATCAGTTGCTATTCCAGTTTGGCTCAGTTGATGGACAATTGCAGTAGACCAAGTGGAGATGTACGAGTCACTTTTCAAATAAGATAGTAAACCATCCGGTTCAGTTCTGAAATGTATTTTAAGCTAGTACTTGAATGTGGATATCCAGACCTTTGTCTCCATGAGCTGTTTGCCTATTTCAGTACAAACAGTTGTGTAGGCTACGCAGTTAGTGACTCTTTGTAGTTGGCAGAAAAAAGAATCTTGCTCTCACTCAACATTACATAGATCTAGATAGGCATGCCATATAAAATTTTGGGGGAAATCTTGGAGTTCAAGATTCTGGTTGCAGCTAGTACATACTTGTTGCCTCTTTGAAAATAAAATTGTTTTATTTGAGCAGACATACATTTGGCGAAGTTAATTGACCACAGTTGATGAGTCGACCGTTTAAAATTATACTGAAATGTGATACCCAGATATTTGAAATGTTTAATTTGCTCAATTTCAACATGGCCAGTTTGCCATTTCTGTGGGCGCCAGCTCTTTAAAAAGACTATTGCTTTAGATTTTTGCTATACTTGATTGTAAATAAATTATGTTGGCAGTACTGATAGAAAGTGTTCATATTTCTTTGGAGACCAACCTTTATTATTATTACAATACCTAAGTCAGGGGTGTCCAACTCTGGTGCTTCAGATGTTCATGGCCTACAGTTCCCATCCACCCCATGTCAATTGGCCATGCCAGCAGGGGCTGATGGGAATTGTAGTCCATGAACATCTGAAGCGCCAGAGTTGGACACCCCTAACCTAAGTGAACGTAGAAAGCTGTTTTCTACCAGACCAGACCATCAGTCCATTGAACCCACTGTGATTAGTAGCAGTTTTCCTGAGTATAAGATAGGAGACACTGTTTTCAGCTGACTTCTGCTTGTGATCCCTTGAGCAAGGAATCCTCTACGTGCCAAGCTTGTACTATAGCCACTGCTTCTAAAAAAGGCAGCTGCCTAGCAGAGGATTGGTTCTTGTGTTCAGGCCTTGGGGAAAGAGAGAGTGGGTTGTCAGAAAAGGGAGTGCTGGAAGCAAGTTTGCCTTCTGGATGACTTCTATTCCTGACATTGGCTAGAAAAATGAAGAAAGCTCATGGACAAAATAATATAGTAATGCTTCCTTTTAGCTCTCCTGGAAAGAGTGGCCAAGGGGCTGTGGCTCAGTTGTGGAGCATCTCCTTGGTAAGCAGGAGGTCCCAGGTTCAATTCCAAGTGTCTCCGGTTATTGGAATCAGGCAGTAAGTGACGTGAAAGCCCTCTACCTAAGATACGGGAGATCTGCTATTAATATGAGTAGACAGTACTGATCTTTAAGGACCAAAATCCTGATTCAGCTTCATGTGTTCCTGTAGAATACTCAATTTTAAAAAGCTCTATGGTGTTGAAAATGCTGGTCCCAATGGTTTATGGTGGCCCAGTGGCTATTCTATAGGGTTTTCAAGGCAAGAGATAAGCAGAGGTGGTTTGTCATTGCCTGCATCTATGTAGCAACCCTAGATTTCCTTGGTGTCCTCCCACCAAAATACTAACCAGGGCCAACCTTGCTTAACTTCTGAGAGCTGACGAGATTGGACTGGCCTGAACCATCCAGGTCAGGGCATTCCACTCATTACTTTAGGAAGGTCCAGTTTTGTTTTGTTTTGTTTTGTTTGTTGGGCCCAGTTCTCCCAGTGTTCTAAATCTCGGATCCTAAAATTGATCATAGCGCGAGAGAAAAGCCCTTCTGCCTATTCACACTCTACAATTGTGTCTTTCAAAACAAACCAGATGACAGTGCTTCTGCAGCGAGCAGCATGGAAGTGACAGACCGCATTGCTTCGCTGGAGCAGCGGGTCCAGCTGCAAGAAGACGACATTCAGCTGCTCAAGTCAGCTCTGGCGGACGTGGTGAGGCGCTTGAACATCACTGAGGAGCAACAGGCCATGCAGAACAAGAAAGGACCAACCAAAGGTATCCGTTTTCAGATACACCCACTCAAATGTGTCAGGTGCTGATTGCCATTGAATGTCCAGTCCGGTCCAGAACCTTTATTAGGCATAATAAAGCATTACCCAGAGCCCTTCAGGGACGGGGCGGTATAGAAGCCCAAAGTATGAATGAATGAATGAATGAATGAATGAATGAATGAATGAATGAATGAATAAATAAATAAATAAATAAATAAATATAATCAAGAAAATATTTCCAGATACATTAAAAAATCACTCATTGTTACATTGTAAAACACGCCTTTAAAATATGGCAACTGCTTCCGAAATGTCTACATTGGAATTGCTCAGGAGCTTAAAGATTTTTCTTTTATCGGAGAATAGCATGAATCCTGTTGGTAACAGTGCCCACAAATCAATTCTAAAGTTGTTATACTTTGAACAATACAGCAAAATATGAGAGATTGAGTCCGATGTATAGGGACAGTACCGGCAGCGACGTTCGTTGTGTGGAATATTGAGAAAGCGCCCTTGGAGGTAGGCTGAGGGAAAGGAGTTGCATCATGCTCTGGTTATGACCCATCTAGTAATCAACTAGTTGTTCCAAGTATACAGCTAGGCTTGTTTTCTGTGGAATGATCCCGAGGTATAGCGGGGAGCGAGAGCTTTGCGCTGTGCTCAAAAGAAATCGATATTCCAGATCATATAGTCTGGTCTTTAGACGGTGATAGATCTCTGTGGCAGTAAGCATATTCAGAGACTCCCATGAAAAACCCAAGGAGAAGATTTTTTTTCTCAATATGCAACCACCATCTCAAAAGCATTTCTTTCAAGGTTAAACTTTTTGGATCTGAACAGAAACAGAAACGCAACCCAAACTTGAACATTGAATGTCACATTAGCACAATAGCTCCAGTTCCCTGGAGCAGTCGGTCGAGGATCTGGATCAGGTACGACGACAGCAGTTCCTACATCTGAGGATGACTTCAACAGGGATTTTTCTGGTCTTTATTGTACCAACGAGAGGACTCTCTCTGTTGTTGTTGTTGTTTACTTGTTCTTCCCAGAATGCAAGCACTGTAATCTAACCCCAGCAGCAATTCAGAAAACCGCACAGCGCCTCACATCAAATGCTGGCAAGATGTGGTCTTCAGAGCAAGAGCTGAAAAATCTGCTTTTTTTCTTTAACCTTTTCTCGAAACATTTTTTTAATTTAAACAGCTGGCCTGGTGAACTCAAAAAGCTTGCACAATGTTAGGGATAACAATAAAAAAAGTTTTTAAAATGAGTTTATTGAATTGTGTGGATTTCTTTCTGAAGAAGTCCATGAATTTTTGCTTAATGCGGTAACACTGGCAAGGTTAATACTTGCTCCGCATTGGAAGAAAAGTATGATCTCAAAGGAGGAGGAGCGGCTGGAGATGCTGACAAAGTGCATTTGTCTGAGTAAACTAATCTGTCTTTTACATGGTCCAGAGTCTGAAAAGCTTGAAAAGTGAATTTTTTTTTGTCTAGAATGTGCAGTTGTAGTCGAAATATTTTAGTAATTTCTGTTTAGACCCTTGTTTTTATTTGGTTTAAATAAAGGTCATTTTGGTTGGCCCTAGCAAAAAAGCATGGCATGGATTTTGGCTTTGCTTTTCTGTTTTGTTTTGTTTTTGGATTCAACCTGTTCAGCCTACCTTAAGTTATAGAGATGAGGGACACTGTTGCCATTGAGGGCAGAGCTGCTCCTGCCTCCCCTGCCCCTGTCTTCCAGGCCCTGGAAGATAAAAGCAGAGCTGTTTTAGGGAAGGAAGGACTGACTGACTGGCCTCCTTGGGGAGAGAGACTGTTCTCATTGTGGGCAGAGCCGTTATTACCTACTGTTCCTCCTCTCTGTACCTTAATTTGCTGGTGGTAGTTAACTTAGGTTTAAATATTGATTTATTTTCTGGTATGTGTTTGTGTGTAGAGCAGGAGGAACATTCTTGTTGCCAGCTGTGGCACCTAAACTGTGCTCCTTGCTTATTCTTCCTGTTTCCAGGTGTGAACTTGGGCATGGCCAGAGGTGCAATATGAAGACAAGAGCCAAGGGGTTCCTAGTCCTTGCCTCTTAGCCTGTGGCTCATGCCCTTGCATTCCCGAGACCGTAAAACTCAAGATCAGCCCAAGTTATAGTTAGGTACTTTCTGTTTGTTTTATCTGAAGTCTGTGGGTTTTTTTTCTGTGGTATTTACTGATGTTGTAAGCTACTTTGAGAGAGCCAGTGTGGTGTAGTGGTTAACAGCAGCAGGAGCAGCAGCAGGCCATTGCTTTCACATTCTGCACGTGAGCTCCCAAAGGCACCTGGTGGGCCACTGCGAGTAGCAGAGTGCTGGACTAGATGGACTCTGGTCTAGTTCTTATGTTCTTAACAGCAGGTGCACTCTCAGGTGGAGAACTGGGTTTGATTCCCCACTGTGCCACTTGAGCTGTGGAGGCTTATCTGGTGAACCAGATTAGCTTGTGCATTGCAGCACTTGCCACCTGGGTGACCTTGGGCTATTCACAGTTCTTTGGAGCTCCCTCAGCCCCACCCACTTCACAGGGTGTTTGTTGTGGGGGGGCGGGGCGGGAAGGGAAAGGAGATTGTAAGCCCCTTTGAATCTCCTTACAGGAGAGAAAGGGGGCTATAAATCCAAATTCTCCTCCTCCTCCTCCTCCTCCTCCTCCTCCTCCACCACCACCACTTCCTCCTCCTCCTCCTCCTCCTCCTCCTCCTCCTCCTCCTCCTCCTCCTCCTCCTCCTCCTCCTCCTCCTCCTCCTCCTCCTCCTCCTCCTCCTTCTCCTTCTTCTTCTTCTTCTTCTTCTTCTTCTTCTTCTTCTTCTTCTTCTCCTTCTGCTTCTTCTCCTTCTCCTTCTTCTGCTGCTGCTTCTTCTTCTTTTTCTTCTTCTTTTTCTTCTTCTTCTTCTTCTTCTTCTTCTTCTTCTTCTTCTTCTTCTTCTTCTTCTTCTTCTTCTTCTTCTTCTTCTTCTTCTTCTTCTTCTTCTTCTTCTTCTTCTTCTTCGGGCCTCTTTACTGACCCCTTCCCATGTCCTAAAATACCAGATGATTCACTGCATGGG
Source organism: Sphaerodactylus townsendi (assembly GCF_021028975.2). Lineage (NCBI taxonomy): Eukaryota > Metazoa > Chordata > Lepidosauria > Squamata > Sphaerodactylidae > Sphaerodactylus > Sphaerodactylus townsendi. The sequence goes on from NC_059426.1 coordinate 159,767,271, forward strand.
GAATGGAGCGCTCTTTTTGAACATTTCATACGTAGATAGGCTATTTACGCTTGATTTCCACCTGCATTTACCACATTATCATTCTTCTGCCCGTGCCACCAGAAGCTGAGAATTCCACTGCTTAGCTTGCTTATAAACCAGAGATAACACCTTCCAAAATTAGCTATTTTGCTGGATGCATTTCACAGCAGACAGGCAGCTTTTGTTTTATGTGCAGCCAACATTAGATATGGTTCCATACGAGTGTTTTTAGTTGAAGGGAGAATTAATTCAGCATGTGATCTTTGATTCTATTACCGCTTTATATGTGTCTGCGTTTTTATTGTTATATAAAGTTATGATGGCTCTTTCCGAGACAGTGAAAGCAAGACGTTTCAAGTGCATTGGGATTTAACTTCTGAAAATCAAATTACAAGTAAATTGTGAAACAGTTTTAAATTTTAATGTGCTTTTAGTAGTAGGCCTTTCAAATGCCATCTAGTAAATGTGGAGGATAGGTATGTCGCTGGCCGTGGTAGTCGAAGGGTACTGATTGTCTGATGCTAGGGACTTGTGAGCAAGTGAGAGAGAGAGTGTGTGTGTTATGGCTAAGGAAGCCATGCTTGTGGGCTTCCCTGTGGCATGTGATTGGCTGCTGGTGGAAAAAGGATGCAGGCTAGCCTGGACCATTGGTCTGATCCAACATGACAACTCTGACATCCTCATGTATTCAATTCATGTTCTCAGTATTCTTATTTACAGTGGGGTCTTCTCAGAAGCTAAACAGGATCAGTCCTGGGTAGTACTTGGATAAGAGACCACCAAGGAATACTAGGGTCACTATGCAGGGGAAGACAATGGCAGTCCACCTCTGTTTGTCTCTTGCCTTAAGCATCCTACGAGATCGTCATAATCAGCTGCAACTTGATGCCACTTTACTTAGATACACACACACACACACACACACACACACACACACACACACACACACACGGAATATTTGCAGTTCATTGAGAAATAAGTTGATTGATTGACTTTTGAATACTGGAATATTTTAGTAACTCCTTTAAGGTGGGCTGCAGGCAAACCCTGCTGTTTAACACATAAGCTTTATATCAATTTTCACTGTACACCAACATTTCTCATGTTTTCAAGAGTACTGATACCTGGCTCCAAGTTCTGTTTGAAGGATATATCCAGATGTGGTAGTATAGATTGGCTATAGATCTGAGATTGCAAATGCCTTAGCAGACTAGGTGCCCAGGAGCAGCAGCAGAAGGCCATTGCTTTCACATCCTGCATGTGAGCTCCCAAAGGCATCTGGTGGGCCATTGTGAGTAGCAGAGTGCTGGACTAGATGGACTGTGGTTTGATCCAGCAATCTCTTTCGTATGTTCTTATGTTCTATAGGAGTAATAGCAGAGGCCAAAACTTTTTCCAGAACAGCAATTGCTATTTGTGATGACAACTTTACTTAATCTCATAATAGCTTGGAAGCTAAGCATGATCAGTCACAGTTAGTATTTGGATGGGAGACCACCAAGGAAGGCTGGGCTTACTATTTGGAAAAAGGTAACAGCAAACCACCTCTTGCCCGAGCCCTGTAGATGTGGTGACAATGAGTTGGTTGTGACTCAAAAGCACTTTCTCCTCCTTTTGAAGTTCTTGTACATCCTATAATACAGAATATTGAGACATTATTTATTCTTACTAAGAATGGTGGAAATGGGTGCTTTTAATTTTGTTTCCCATCAACTTTTTCAAGGTGAGCAAGGATGTAGAGAAGTCAAGAGTTAGAGTCAGACGGAGCAACCAGGGGGCCAGAGGATGCGCGTTGCACCTGGGGGGGGGGTTCTGCCCCTTCGCAGCGCCCCCCCCCCAGATGTACCTTTGTGAAATAGTGCAGGCTGGAGAAGTGGCCTGTTCCCTTCATGCTGAAAACGGCATGGTAGGAACTACACTTCTCAGGAGACCTTGCGAGCCCCAGGGTCGCATGGGAAGTGTAGTTCCCACCAGGCCATTTTCAGCCTGAAGGGAACAGGCCGCTTCTCCAGCCTGCACTAAGGTAACGGGGGGCGGGGGGCAGGGCACTGCGGAGGAGGGCGGGGCGGAAAACAGAGTGCACACTGGGCGCACTCTGGTCCACTACGCCTCTGGTTAGAGTTAGTAGTTTGTAAAACCAAGTTGTTGGCCCATGAATGAAGTTCTCCTTTCTTTGTAGTTTTCATGAGCAGTACAGCCTACTTAGCAAGGCAATTGTTTGATCTTCCTCCCTGTGACCGTGTGTTTGTGAAACTGGTTGAATTTTCAAATATGTTATATGTCAGTGCACTTTGTTCAGAGTCACCTCCCGGCAATTTACTGTATCTAAGATCCATGTATCTAAGATCGCAGTTAGGCTTATAAAAAGTGTTCATTTCAGCTTCATAACATGCCTTCCCTTTTCTGGGGCCTCCTCTTGCAGTTATCACTTTTTCTGAGCTTCATAGACATGTTTATGCTGCTGCCACAGCGAAGTCCCCTCAAACAGCCCCTCCCACCCACCCTTCCAAAATGTAAATCTGACAACCGCCAAAAAGTGTGATTTATCTGAGCTGTTGCTTTCGGCAGTAATCGGTGACATGTTTGGGTTTGCTTCGGTGGTTATTAACATTAAGTTTTACATTCACCTTAGCAACAAAAATTCGGTATCAGCAGACTATGAAAGCACTGAAGAATTTCAACAATATTACTCATTCTTGGTTGATAACCTCAATCGGGTCTGTCAGTGGGAATGACAAAGCTTTTTTTAAAAAATTCTTTTCTTCCTGTGAATGGCTTATTACTATTTGCTGTTCAGCAGCATAGTCCTGAGTAGAATGTATACCCTTCTAAACTCATGGATTGCAGTGGATTTAGGAGGGGGTAACTTCATTTAGAATTTCACTGTAAGCCTTGTAGTTATGGTGTCACAAGGATACAGAGGCGTATTGGGAGGAAATGACGCCTGGGGACAACACCTGCTCAGGGCGCCCACCCCATGCCCCCCTGTGCTTGAGGGCGACTTGAATGGGCACCACAGCGGCAGGCGGGCTCCTGGGCAGTACCCATCCAAGCCACTCCCCAGCCTCCCTGCAGGCCGCTTCCTGCCCTCCTGCAGGGAGGCAAGGGTGGCAGAGCAGCCTGCAGGGAGGCGGGAGTAGCAGGGCGCCATGATGGGCAGCCCAGGAGGCAACATGCCTGTCTGAGCCGCCCCCGAGGGCCTGCTCCTGGCAGCAGACTGGCTCTGTCTTTAAGTGCCTTCCCCACGCCAACCCAGTTCTTCCCAGACGGGTTGGCGGGGGGGGGGTGATTTTACAGCACCTCCCGCAGTTGCACCCAGGGTCATTTGATACCCCCCCCCCCCGGTCCCTGTGGGCGGCATGCCCCTGCATGGATACATGATTTTCTTTCTGATTTTTGAAAATCACTTGCATTTGTGTAATTTGAGGTGTTTTTAAACCCCTTTTCCTTGTAGCTGATAGTAGTGACAGACAACCTCCAAAAACCTATGGGTTAGTTGACATTGATGGTTTTAAAAAGTGATTAGTTAGATTTATATGGTACTAGCCATGGTGACTCCATGTTCAGAGGCAGGAAACCTCTGAATTTCCGCACCAGGAGGCAACATCAGGGGAAGGCCTTGACTCTGGCCCTCTATAACTGATTCTGGCCCTCTATAACTGACTGACTGACTGACTGAGTACATAATGGCTCTTTGAAAAGAGGTGTTCACCTCATCCTTGAAACAGCCTGTGGCGCAGCCGCTGCCAAAGAAGCCTGTCCTGGATCCAGGAGATTTCAGTAACTGTTGACTAGTGTCAGATGTTCCATTCTTGAGCCAGGTAATTGAATAGGTGACAACTTCAGTAGTTCATGGATGAAGCAAACAGTTTGGTTTCAAGCCTGATTATGGGATTGAAACATCCTCAGTTGCCCTGGTAGATGACCAGTATTGGGAAATGGACAGGGGGACTGCAATTCTGTTAATTTTCCTAGACCTCTTGGTGGCTTTTGATACCACTGGTCATAGCATCCTTCTAGATTATCTTGCAGGCTGAGAGGTGCTGTTCTGCTATGGTTCCAGGCCTACCTGGAGGGTAGATTTCAGAAGATGGTTCTGGGGGACAGCTCTATATCCCTTTGGCATGTGGGGTCCCACAAGGTTCCTTCTTGTCCCTTATACTGTTTCACTTCTTCATGAAACTGCTGGGTGAAGTCATTCAAAGATTTGGGCTGGGTTGTCACCAATATGCAGATGACACTCAGCTCTATCTTGCGCTTCTGGCTGATCCCAAGAAGGTTGTAGAAACCCTGAACTGATGCTTGCAGGCAGTTTTGAAGTGAATGCAAACTAATAAACTAAAGCCTAATCCCAATGACAAAAGTTCTACTGCTGAGCAGAATGTCTGACCTGGGATAGGATATCACCTGTTCTGGATGTACTCCCCTCGAAGAAACTGGTCCATAGTTTAAAGGTGCTTTTGGATCCAGGCCTACTACTTGATCTTGTGGCCAGGTGTGCCTTTTTCCTTCTTTGATTAGCTAGCTGTAGCCTTTTCTGGGCATTTGTGGTACAAGCCTTGGTTACATCTAGATTAGATTAGTGTACTGCCCTTGGCATGGGAATGCCCTTGAGAAGTGTTCAGAAACCTCAGCTGACCTTATCACTTCACTCTTCACCCAGCTACACTGGCTTCCAAGTTGTTTCCAGGCACAATTCAACAGTGGCGTATTTGCCTAGGGACAGGAGGTACCCTCTGTCCCTGTGATCTGGTCACATGGTGGGGTGCAAAATCCCCCCCCCCCCACGTGACCCAGAAGATGTTGTCTTGTCATCTTCTGGCGTCCTCGGCCCTGCCCATGTCGTCATTGGGTGCTACCCCCAAGCTTATAAAAGCAGAGACCCCAGCATGGAGCCTTCCAGTTGCTTCTGTCCTCCCAAGAGGAGAGGGCAGAAGTGGCTGCCAGCTGTCAGCTCGGAGCTGGCAGCCAGGAGGGGGCCAGGGTGGGGTGGGGCCAGGGTGAGCCCTGCCTGTTGTGTAGCAGAGGGGCTAAGGCATTGCTGTGGGCCCAACAATTCTTGATTTGACGGCCCACCTCTGTATATGGAGAAATCAGGGATTGCTTCTTTAAATATTGCCTTTTACTAATCTTTGCATCGATGGTTAGAGTCAATTAAGCCCTTATGTATTATGGTTTGAAAATATAAACAGAAAATAATTACAGACTACGTTCAATTCTTGCTATCAGCAGTTATGTGTGAGGTGTGTAAGGATGGGTTCCTATTTTGCTGCCTTTTTGTTTTACAGCAAGACCCTTAGTACAAACACTGCCTTTGAAGACTACTGTTAATAACGGAACTGTTCTACCAAAGAAACCTAGTGGCTCTCTGCCTTCCCCATCAGGAACCAGGAAAGAGATTGTATCGCCAGCCTCCAAAAGGTATTACATTTTTGCCATGTGTGTAATATTGCCTTTTTTTTTTGTTTCTCAGACTGTTATTTTTTAAGCTTCCAAGGTGATACATTCAAGATAAATATCTAGATAAGTAAACCTTGGAACCTTATGGAAAATATCTTCAGTGTTACTCATGCTGGAATAATTAGGGTCAACGTTGTCGCAAGAAATTATAATTCTAAGGGATCGCATAATTAGGTGGTTATTTTCTTTGTAGTTTGAGGTTAAGCATATGAAATCGTGTGAAGCTACACACTTGGGTTTTTAACAAGTTGGGTTTAAGGAACCCAGATCCCAGTTCTCTGCAGTCACACAGCAATGGTAGAGAACGGCTTTTTATAAATAAAGGAGAGGCCAAGCAGGCTTGGTACACTGGTATGGGGGTAGAAGGGGGCCCTGCATTCCCCAACCAGTTTTCCCGTGAAGAAATTGCACTGAGGGGAACTTATTTGCCTACTTTTGCTGTTCCACATGCATAGACTACTCCATGTGGAGCAGCAAAAAGGAGTAAAACAACTCTGCCTTGGCACTGGTTCCACATGGGAAAACAGCTCTGGGGAAAGGCAGGAGGCCTTCTTCCCCGCCATGGTGGGATTCCAGGCCCCACTGAACTTCCTTTATTGTTTAAAAGCCATTCCCCACAGCTGCTGTAGGGAAACCTGAGTTTGTTCCAGGGAACCCAGACCCAACTTTCTAAAAACATGAATGTGCAGTTTGGCCCTTCAGGAATTTGTGACATGGTCTAAAACCAAGACCTTTGTTTCTTTATCATACCAACAGGCATCATTTTTTTATTTGATTTGATTTGAAATTTAATTTATATACCGCCCTCCCCTCAGGGCGGTGTACAAAACATTAATAAACAGCAATACATTAATACAGTAGGACTAGCAAGAACCATGGATAAACAACAAGCCAGTATAATGAGCATAACAACATCATTTACAATAAACCCTAACATAGACCAACAGCAATTCAATAATACTTAATACACAGTAATACTAAATATTCCTATCACAGGTCAACAATTCATAACATAACCATCATAACACTTCATAACATTTTGTAATAGCATAACACATAATACAATGCATAACATGATAGCATAACACCAAGTGCCACAACATCCTGACACCTTCAACAGCATTAAACCCTAAGACCTAAATACTAAACTATTACAACTAAGCCAAACCTCATAGACTAGCTAACCTGATAACAGCATCAAATTTCGATGGAGACTTCTACACTAAACTAAACTATCATAAAGATAGATGAATGATATTAAAGTGCAGCTATGTAACACCAGCATTTGCTTTCCTTTGCTACATTTTACAAAGGTGGGACTCCCGATCTTCCCATTACTTTTGTTCAGTAAGGGTCCCAAAACCTTGGTCCGAGCAGTGTTATAAAAACTTCATCTAAAAAAAGGACATGATCTAAAGTTTCTGTTTCTCCTCCCCCAGCATCAAGGCAGTATTAAAAGCATGAACCATTTATTTATGTGTTCATAAGAGGTAAAATTCTACCAGTGAATGTGCACTAATCTATACGTCTAAAAAAGACACATCATCATCATCATCATTGTTGTTGTTGTTATTATTAAAATTTTTATACCGCCCATCCCCAAAGGGCTCTGGGCGGTGTACAACATAAGCAAAATAACATAACTTAACAAATAGAGCACCCTCATAAATCTAAATCAAGATACAATATAACTAGGGCTCTAAACATTAAACAATTAAAACCATTTAAAACACAGCGTACAAAATAGAGCGTCCAGACGATCTGGAAAGCCCCTCTCGAGAGGGAGACAGGGAGGCCCATAGATGTAATAAGGGCCGCAGAAGTTAAAAGAGGGAGAGAACATTAACAGAACACTGGTGACCCTTTGAAGGTCAGCCTACCTTATATACACACACACACTCACGCATTACTACAGTGGAAGGGGGGCGTCATACATTTTTAGAATATACCAGTGTCAGCTGTCCTTTGGCATGGGCTCTGCTGACCATGCAGAAGTATTCACTCAAGGTCGAGCAAATTTTCCTCTGTCCCTCTGTACTGCTGAAACGTGTTCCTCCAAATGGTCTCCCCTCCCCTTACCTGTATTCTATTAATAGATAGGATGACTCAGCAGTTTTCATTTCTTGCTTTCCTATCTTATACAGACTTTTTAAAAAATATCTGACATTGCAAATGGTTATGCACCATCTTCCATTATTTGTGTCTCTCTAACATGCTCTTATCTTCTCCTCCCTGCCCCCTCGCCCCGCCCCGCTGCTGTAATATTGAGTGTTTGGTCATTCTCCTGTGGGTTACAGTTTTGCTTTTCGTATTTCTTATTTATTTATTGAAATATGTACATGCCACCTTTTTTTTTCCTGCCGACCATGGGAAATTCATGAATTTCTTGTTTTTAAGAACAAGAACATCCTAAGATGTCTGCCTACAGAGAGCTTCAGACTTCAGACTGAGAATGTGCTTGTTCTTTGCAAATGTCCTAAAACTCTTGGTGTGTTTGTGCCATGTGCCATACATAAGCTGTTAGCTTGAGTGGTCAAAATAGCTGATCAAGGAATCCATTAAACTTTGGGGTTCCTTCATCCAGATGCTCGTAACGTGCGGGGTTGTCTGTTGATTGCATGGAATTGTATGTCTTGTATTTGTAACTTTTTGTTAATGTTCCTTGTTCTTACATTCTTATTTTACTGCCTTCACTTTTATTCTGCTTTGTTTATGCACTTCTCATTCATGGAATAAGCAGGTCTGTGAGTCTTCTCAATGCATGCAAACTGAAAAAATCTGCTCTAAGGTGAGGGGTTCTTTCTGGTATTGTAATGTCATGACATTCATGTCTCTCGGTCTCTCTTTCCCTCCCTCCCTCTCACTTGCTTTCTGTCTTGCAATTCATGATGAAAACAGCCTCTTGCATTATTGTGAATAATTGTAGTAGTTATTAAAGGGGGAAAGAACCTCAGCTGAAACGAATTCTCCTAACTTCCCCTCTCAAATTTGCTTCAAGTGTTAGGAAATATTAACTTTTGTTCCCTCTCTTTCCATACTAACATTTCCCACTTCTTCGTGAGGGTTTCTTAATTGGTTTCATTAAACCTTTGCATATATTCTGCTGTGTAGTCTGCTTGCAATGAAAGCATATGTATGTGCTTAAGAATACTTACTTCAGAAGACAACTAAGGGTCATGTTTAGTGATATTTCTCAGTGGTCCAGGAACTCTAATTATTTAATCAGATATTTCCTTATCTTGTTCTAAATCTATTTTGAACCCTTGTCTTTTTTTTCTGACAGACTCATTAAGAACTTTTTTTACCTCAGACAGTGCTGAAATGCAAAACTTTGCTGTGAGTTTGCTGGGTGGCCCTTTACAGTAAACATACAGTCTCTGAGTTAGCCTATGACAGTGATGGCGAACCTATGGCACGGGTGCCAGAGGTGGCACTCGGAGCCCTCTCTGTGGGCATGCCCACACAGAGTTTGTCATGTGGGAGGTGGAAAATCACCCCCCCACACACACACACACACATCTAGGCTGGCCTGGGCCACTGAGCATGATCTGCGCGCACCACGGTGAGCAGGGAAGACTTGGCTGGCGAGCCTGGTGCCTGTGCTCCGGGTGGCTGCTGCCCGAGGGGGGGGGGGCGCAGAGGAGGCAGAGATGCTAGAGAGGCACAGAGCAGCGGGTGTGGGACTTGCTGGTAGCTAGAGCAGGCTGACCCTTGCTCGAGCAGGTGGGGCGGAGGAAGAGAGAGCCAACTGTTTTTTTCTAAACTAACACCTCAGCATTCAGGTTAAATTGCCGAGTTGGCACTTTGTGATAAATAAGTGGAGTTTGGGTTGTAATTTGGGCACTCGGTCTCAAAAAGGTTTGCCATCACTGGCCTATGATGAAGCACAGGGAAGCTCTCTTGACGCAATTGAGTAAAATCCTGCCAGCTTCCCTTTCATATGCCACATATAAGCACCTCCCCAATAACAGGACTCTGGGCCAGTATTCCCCCCAGTGAGCACTTTGACTATTTCTACTTCTCAGAAGAGTGGACCCCCTAAGGCCCTATTGCAAGTCAAAAAAATTTTGTCCTCCTCCTGTGGCTGTTTGCAGGGAGCCTGCTGTTTAAAACCAAAACACAAAACCCTGCTGGGCATGCTCATTTTCACGGGTCACTGAGCAGTGACTTAAACAGCCCTAATGAGGGTTAGCCAAAGTGTTGATCTCTTTTGGTGCTGTGCAGCAGCGACTGAGACCAGAATACAGAAAGGAAGAACTCGATTTTAAGAATTAAAGTTATATTTCAGGTGTTTCAATTTTGGGGAGGTATATAAAGCACCTGTGTATTTCAGCATGCGTCCAAAAAATGGGGCCCAGTTAGTTTGGTTCTGTATAAATTAGATTGCTGTTTTGGGATTGTGCTTTTGTTTTTGTTCCTGTTGTGCAGCTTGATGTGTGGGCTTCCGTGAGCATTAATGGACATTTCCCCCAATTCTAACAGCACCATCAAAAGAACCAACTCAACTGAACGTGTGTCTCCTGGGGGTCGAAGGGAAAGCTACGGAGATTCCAAAGGCGGCCGTAACAGAGCTGGATCCACAAGCAGCTCATCAAGTGGCAAAAAGAACAGTGAAAGGTACGGACAGTTCTTCACATTCCTTTCGTTTTGTCCTGCTTCATTCTTGATGTCCGCCATGGATTTTTGGGGGTTTTGATGTTGTCATGGCATTTTGACAGAGCAACAGAGGCGGAGCTACTGGGGGGCGGGCGGGGGCGCGTTGCACCAGGCGCGTGCCTGGGGGGATGGAAAATCGCACACGGCATCCCCCCCACGTGCGGCATCCCCCACCCCACACACACTTACCTTAGTGAAACAGTGCAGGCTGGAGAAGCGGTCTGTTCCCTTCAGGCTGAAAATGGCCTGGTGGGAACTACACTTCCCAGGAGATCTTGCAAGCCCCAAGGTCTCCTGGGAAGTGTAGTTCCCACCAGGCTGTTTTCAGCCTGAAGGGAGCAGGCCGCTTCTCCAGCCTGCACTGTTTCACTAAGATAAGTGTGGGGGGCAGGGCACCGCGGGAGGGGTGGGCGGAAAACACAGAGTACGCACTGGGTGCAGTATGACCCAGCTACGCCTCTGCAGAGCAATATAAGAAGGTTATGGTGTTGACAGTGGAGGAGATATCAATGGGGGCAGGGTGATGTATAGCAGAGAGAGGGAGTGAGTAGGAAAATCAAGGCAGGAGTAAGAACAGTGTAGGAAAAGCCAGGCAGGAATAAGAAGGAAAGAAGGCACTTTTAAGTGAACTGGTAGCAAGCACTTTAATATAGCCAAGGGTAAATGAGAAAAGGATGTGAAATCTGTAAAGGCAAGAGTTGTTCGGTTTGTATCCATGAATGCCAGGTCTAAGATGGAGAACGTAGGGAGACAGAGAAGAGATGGTTATGGAAGTCAGTCTCTGTTAGGGATGCCAACTTCCAGGTGGGGCCTGGGGATTTATCAGAATTATCGCTCATCTCAAGTCAACGGAGTTCAGTTCCCTCAGAGCAAATGGATACTTTGGAGGGTGGACTTCATGGCATCGTACCTCACTGAGGTCCTTGTCTTCCCTGTGGTCCATTCCCCAAATCTCCAGGAGTTTCTCCACCTGGATCTGGCAACCTTCCCTTATCTCCAGCCAATGTCCAGGGAGGACATGGCAACCATAACCTCTGCCTTAAGAACCGGCAAGATTCTTTTTGACAGCTGAAGATGGGAGACCTGGAGGAGCCGACTTCCCAATCAAGACACAAAAAGCTTCAAAGGCAAGGGGTGACAATTCACAGTCAAGAGCGAAAGGTCCTGGCTTGGTCGTGGTTTTTTGATTGTAAGCCGGTTCAAACTGCACAGAAATGTTCTAAAGAAATAAAATCTTTCCCCAAGAGGACGTGTCAAACCAGCTTTGGGAAAGGTTGGAGTAAAACAGAAGAGAACGTGGGAAGTTGACTGTTAGGGATAAGGTTGTATAGATGTTCTTATAGAACAGGGATCTGCAACCTGCGGCTCTCCAGATATTCATGGCCTACAATTCCCATCAGCCAATTGGCCATGCTGGCAGGGGCTGATGGGATTTGTAGTCCATGAACATCTGGAGAGCCACAGGTTGTAGACCCCTGTTATAGAACAAAACCACTCTGGGCTTGATGCCAAACCAGAGCAAAATCTCCAGGTGGAAGCAGTCCAGGTGAGTGGTGATACTGGTCACAAACGTAAGGAGAAGGTTTGGGAGGAAAAAAATGAGCAGCTCAGTTCCACTAAAAGCTTTTTTTCTCCCTCTCGATTATTTTCACAGCAAGCCCAAGGAGCCAATGTTCAGCGCAGGTAACTGTTTTCCTTTCTCTGTCCTTGCATAAATGGGGTATTTTGATACTGTTAACTCCCCCCCCCCCCACCCCAATCGTGGATTTATGTTTGAAGATGCTGCTTCGTTATCATCTAGGTTTTCAGAGGGGATAACTGGTCATCAGTGATATTAAGACTTGGTTCCTAAATCAATCCCTTATGCGAAAGTAGGTTTTATTTTAAAGTCTTCTTTGTAGGAAGTCGTGGAATGGGAATAAACTGAACCGGTGGGCCAAGCTTACCGGGATGTGCTTTTCTTATTTGTTCATTATGAAAGGCATTTGCAAAGTCATTAATCCCGCATTCATTTGGGATTTAGGTTGGATTCAAAATTCACTTTCCTTGCCTCGAGGATGGCACAGGATACCATTCCATTTGAAGTGTAGCAATACTTAGCTGAGACTAACTGGGACCTCATTCAATGGTCTTTCCGCTCCTTCAAGGAAAAGCACAATACAAGAGGGGAATTCCACTTTTTTCCAATCAAAATTATGTTCTCCCACCTTTGCATACTTTCAGCTGTAATAATCTTCTTCGGGGAAAATTCTGAATGGATCTACGTAATTGTTGCTTTATTATATTTCTTGTTTGCACAGTTAGCACAGTTAGCATTCACAGACCACCACCATAAATTGGTCACCGGCACCCACTAAATAATTTTGGTTTGAATCCTAAGCTTTGTTTGCCCTGTGCTGCTTCCTTATTAGAGACGTATCAGGGGGAAATGGTGCCCAGGGTAACACCTGCTCCGGGCACCCTGCCCCCTCCTCCCCCCCCCCCGTGCCTCGCATACCTTAGCCGGCAGGAGCCTGCCGCTGGCCGCCCCTCACCCCAGCCCTACCAGGCTGCTCCTTTGACCGGCAGAAGCTTTGCCAGCCAAAGGAGCAGCTAGGCAGGGCAGGGCTCAGAGGAGAGGTGTGGGGGGCGATTCTCCGCCCACCACATGACCAGCTGGTGTGTACCTGGGGACATGTGACCCCACATGTCCCCGTGAGCGCTCCGCCTCTGTTCCTATTCTTCTTCTTCTTCTTCTTCTTCTTCTTCTTCTTCTTCTTCTTCTTCTTCTTCTTCTTCTTCTTCTTCTTCTTCTTCTTCTTCTTCTTCTTCTTCTTCTTCTTCTTCTTCTTCTTCTATTGCTATATTATATTTCATGTTTGCCAAGGGTTAATTATCTTTGAGCATCAGTGTGCGGTGTGGTATGTGGGTGTGTGTATGTGCTGAGTCAAGAGGGGAAATTGACAGAGCCCCCTCCTCACATACCTAATACTGTTTTTACGGTATTTATGTAGAAGGTGTGTAAACTACATTTCTGTCAACAATACTGAAGGAAGTTGATGGTAAAAAAAAACAAAATACAGCAGTATATTTTAAAACACAACAGTAGCTAAAAACCAGACACTGCATATTAAGGCTTTTCAGGGGGTGGATGGAGTGTGTTCAAAAGAGTAAGGTGGCAAAAGCTGGACCTGATCTGCGTAGAACCCTGGGTGGTTAGTGGTTGTATGTACCAAGGGTGCGCCTTCTTGTTGTAACAGCCACCTTATCCAGAGAGAGTCATGTAAGTGAAAGATAGAAAAATGTGGAGGACAGGTCAGGTCATCCTAATGTGGTGACAACGGCTGAAACAAACAGGCCCGAAACCTCGTTTTTAGTGTTTTAAGCACAAACTGGACCTGAATGTATGATCTATCCAAGGGCCTTTTCCTTTGACTTGTTACTTTGAAGTGTTATTTCCTTTCAAAGTCAGGCACTGAATTTAGACTCAGCAACTCAACGTATCAGCAATCCTTTCTGTGCACCCAGAGCCTTTAGAATTAAAAAAGCTAGTGTCACACAATAAGGAATGGTGTAGTTTTGTTATACATTTCCCCTGTTCGAACGGTAAATGTATTTGGCTGAGAATCTCTACCCTGTGTATCTCTTATCACTTTATTGTTCATGTTTGGGGAAGGGGAATCATTCACAAGGGAGAATGAGAGGGGGAGGAGGGGCGATTAATCCTTTCCTGACCACTGATTCTGCCTTGTAAATTATCCATTGTAAAAATCTCCTGTGAAGGGATTTTAATTTTTGTTTTAATCTGTTAGGGTCTAGAATGGTACCTTAGCTGACCTTGGGAAGGGGTGGTGGTGGATTGCCTTGTGGGAAAGTATTTATAGGTGGAATTTACCTAATGACATTTCCTGCCCATCTTTCCTAGTTTTTCCTCCATGCAATTCCTGTCAGCATTGCAAACCTAGGATCGGACCTTAGGTTATATCCAAGCCAGCATTTCTGCGAATGCAAGGACTTCCACCCTCAGAGCGTGATTTTTTCTGCCTCCCGCAGTAACCCCAAATCATCTTCTTTCTGAGGGAGTGGGTATCCTGGGAAATTAGATTTCAACAGGTGCTTTAAGGTTTTGTGGAAGGGGGATAGGGGAAAGCCATGCCCAGAACTCCTTGTGCTTGCAGAAATTGGATCCAAACCAAGTGAGCTTCTAATCTGGTGCTCAGTTTTCCAGAATGGATGAACATAAAAATCGGGGTCTTTTGCTTGTTTTTAGTCTCCAATGATCCTGACCGTAATTTGGGCTGTAATTAACTGTTTTAACTTAAACTTGCTTTTTTTAAAAAAAAAACCCACAAACCTAAATAAGAGTTAACCTTTCTAGCAAAATGTGGCCTTGTTTTTTTGCTTTCTCCATTCAAATAATGTACTTAAATCGTGTAAATGCTACTTCCAAAAGAGGGGATGCTGCCTTTTGTTGGTGGAAAAGAAGCGTAGAGTGTAATTCAGTAAGTAGTTTAGCCATTGAAGCCAGATGGGTGAGTGTTTTGTCTTCTGTCCTAGTCACAGATCTTCCCCTGCCTAATGTTCCTTGCCGCCTGGCAAGATGATGCGGGTGGCCAAGCCGCACTAGAACTGGGAGAGTTCATCCCAGCTTAACCTGATTTGTAAGGGCTCAATGCTTTGGGCAGCAGGTTAGCCAGCAAGTAGGCCTCTAAAGGACAGTTCTCACAATACATTTTCTGCCTATGCATGCAACCTTATCTGTCCCCCAGTTGTGGACACCTTACTATGGGCAGTCACAGATCAGTTCAACAACAAAACCTGTGCATGTCTATTTTCCGTCGCTTTAAGAATTGCTGCTGATTCCATGCACAATTCTTCTGCTTTCGTGATGTTTGCCCGTACCCAGGGGCAACTTAGACAGCTTGTACGGGCAGAACGTGTATTAGTGGAAGAGGCCATGTGGAGAATCCAAGGAACAGGGGATTAGGTAAGCCTGACTGTTCTTGAATACATCTTTATCTAGCACTTCTGTCTCTGTCTCTGTAACCACAAGGGAAGCGTCGTGTGACCCATTGCAAAGGTAGGTAGGCCTTCGCTCCTGAAACCTCATAGCTCTCTAAGCAAACCTGTCCTTGCACCTGTTGCAGCGACCTTAAATCAAAAGTTCTTGCGGAGCATCTACCGGGTCCAAAGCCTCGTAGTGCCTCCGATTCGTGGATTTCCATTTAGGCTCCAGGCTGATCCCGCCAAATGAATGGCAGAGATGCAGCGGAAATGTTAAGAGAGCTATATGGTGACCTGCGTGAATGTCTCACTGTGTGACGGTAGCTGCTTGACACCTGGGCTGGAACAGTTTGAGATACCAGCCGCTCCTGCTCAGTAGTGTGGTCGGATAGCGTCCTAACATACGCCTAAAGGCAGCATTTTGTTCTAGAGTGGTATTGCCGTGCTTGTGCACTTTCCTGAATTGTCCTTGGTAGATCATAGCTTTAACCCAAGTGGCCAACAGCTAAATTGTCGGCGCTAACATTATTTCCCGGTGTTTCGCAGTGCATTACGCTAATGTCAACTTAGCTTCAGTGGAAGTACAATGTTGGACTTGCTTGTAAATTATCGGCATCAAAGCAAATTGCAAGCCACGCGCACTTGAGGTGCGTGTGGGTATAGTAGCTTGTGTGGGTGTGCAGAATTTTGTGTTGCAGATTGCACAGATGGTAATCCCGTGCAGTTTCTCATTGTTCCGCATCTTAGCTTCAAATCAACGATAAGGGTTTTTTTAAAAAAATCGTTGATGGTTCTGTTCTTGCGGACCAAACTGTCTACCGCATGTAACTTTAATCCTGCAATCCCTCGTGCAAGTGAGGAGATTATCGTTAAGCTTTCTACTCTCCTAATAGTATTAGTTGCTATCTTTTTCAGTGCTATTTGCAAGCTGTTGGCACGGTGCTGTAAGAATGCTGTGGGTTGCATTAACTAATGTTGCTTTAACAATTGGACTTTGTATCTAGTGGCTTCTGTATTTTTTTTTTTTTTGATTTACAATCTGTTCTGAAACACAGGTAGAATGTCTGCGTAACTTTTCTGATTTGGTATTCAAAGTGATACAGGCCATGCAAAATGTTAAGATAAGTTTTTTAAATGACATTCATTATTTCCCTAGTTCCTCGTGCCCGCCAGACAGTAAAGTGGCAGTCCTAAACAAAGTCACACCCTTCTGAACCCATGGACCTCTGTTTAGGATTGACATGCTATTTACCTGGGAATAATTATTATTCATCCTAGTCATGTGACTGACTAGAGAATTGGTTTAGGTCAAAGAGGGGTGCCCCTGGTCTACAACGTATACAGTTTAACACTGTGCTTCTTTTTTGTAGTAGAGGAATACCATGTAGCAAACTGCTACCCCACCCATAGCATTTATTTACTTGTGTAATAGATCTTAGAATTAGGCCAGAAGTGTGTCAGCATTTTGAAAGGCAACCATCTCTCAACACCTGAATGCATTTTTCTTATTTTAGTTAAACTGCTTCCACCAAAGTGCAGAACAATACAGTCTGAAAATTTTTTTTCAGAAGTAAAAATTAGCCTTCAGATCCTCAAATCACAATGCATTGCAGTATAGACACAATGCTATTTTATCTTTCTCTTCCTTCTGTTCCTTGTGATAGTTCCCGCCTCTCTCCCTCACTGGTTTTAACCGGGGTTAACTATGTTTAATGTGAATCAGGTTTTCCCTTAATCAGAGTTTCTGGTCTCACATCAAATGGCATGTTTAAATCCTGGTTAAGATTGGTTAACCTGGTTGACGTGGAATCCTTTAAGTAGGACCAGAACAGGGAGGAAGCAAGTGAATTTGCTAACCATAGTTAGGAAAAAGTTGGAGGCCATAGTTAGGAAAATGACAGTGTTAATGGCCATAATGTTGGATAATCCCATGGATGAACAGTGAAATGGTACAATCCTAAAGAGAGTTGCATCCTTCAAAATTCATTGAAATCAGTGAGCTTAGAAGATTGTAACTCTGCTTAGGACTGCATTATTCCCTTGAACTTTTCGAAATATGCTTCCAAGTCTATCCTTTTTTAAAAGGTTGTGAAATGCATTTTTGTTTCTTGACGTATGGGCTAGAAATGAAGCTCCTGGTAATGTAGCTGTCCATACATCTCTCTGTGCTGTCAAATGTCCAGCTGTTCATTATGTTCTTTGTTTTTGTTACTTTCATGCATGGCGATAAAGTACTTTAATAGCTATTAGTGCTTTCGCAGATCTCTGATATCATGTGTCTAGTGCAGAGCATGTCTTTGCACTTAACGATTTGGCTATAAAGCCTTTATATATTCCATTTTACAAAACTGGAATGACAAAATACCTAGTTGAACTCTTGAAATATTCCTGGCAAAACTGCATCCTTTTAAATGAAGAAGAGCTCTGGTTATTGCGGCAACTTATAAGTTGCCACAAGGTAGTGGTTCAACAATATGCATCATCTTATCTTTTTTTAGTGGATGTTGATTACAAGTGTGCCAGCAAAGTTCATTTATTCCATTAAAATAAAGCCTTCTTTTTTTAAAAAAAAATATATCCTTGGCTTTTTTTTTTAATGGTGTTTGGAAAATCTTTAGCTATCTTTAGCAAGTAGAACTAAATTTTGTCACTGTTTTACACCATGTTGTTCCTTCTGCCCTTCCGTTTTCCCTGCGCCCACAATTATCCCGTCTAGTAACTCTGCTGCTGTCACTGGCTCCAAAACTACCTGGTTTGGATGAAAACAAGGCTGGATCCCTTGATCTGCCGATGAAGCAACAGGCGACAACAGGCTCTGAGTCTCGAAAAGCTTCATCCGCTATTCGCAAGAAACCTCCTTTGGCGTTGCCAGTCGCTGCTAGTCAGACGATCATGTCATTTCCTAGGTCACCCAGTTTTTTAAGCCCCATGAAGTCCCCAAGTCAGTATTTCCAGATCTGTTATTAAGTCCACGCTTCTCCATCCAGATGATGTTGCTTAAAACAGCACCAACTGGATTTGTTCCGGTGTTAATCATGTTTACTTAACTGTTGTCAGAGGATCTGTATTTTTGTATGTCCCCCCCCCGCCCCGTTATCTGTGTTGTTGCTATTACTGTTTAAACATCTAGCTGTTTTTGGCATGTACATCGCCACGGTTATTTTAGCCCCCTCATGCTTCAGTGTATCTCTAGCAACATATTCCGAGTGTGAAGTTTCACTTTTGCACCGACATGCAGTAAATGTGGAAAACTGCAGATGCTGATGCTCAGATATGTAAAGATCAAACCAAACTGAATAAAAGATTTTAAAGCGGCACCTCTGTGTTAATTGTAATCTTTACTTGGGGGTTTCTCCCTCAGTCGGGTATGAAGATTTGATCAGTTCTTTCCACAATACAGTTGAGGTTTCTCTCCCCAGCCCTCTGCCTTCCCGGCCTCAGCGTGTGGCATTTATTGTGTATAGTCTCATTGAACAGCTACTGGGATTTCCGTCTGTAAAGATTTAAAGCAAAATGGGGCGCCATGCATATAACTGATCTTATGAAAGTTTTAAAAATCAATTTCCCCTAATATAACTTTACAGTGCTGTCAGGCAGGGGGTTTGTTCAAACATAGAGTATTAGTGGGTTGGGATGGAAGAGTTCTGGGATATATGAGTGTACTGTGTGTGATTTTTTTTTCTATTTCTGACCTTTTTATAGAGGAAGGATATGTTAAAATGTTTCTGCGCGGACGTCCGGTTACCATGTACATGCCCAAAGATCAAGTGGAATCCTATAATCTGGAAGCGAAAGCGGAACTACCAACCAAGAGGCTTAAACTGGAATGGGTGTATCCTTTTCTCTAAACAAGAAAAAAAATGGTCATATGGAAGTAGTTGATTCTTTGCAATTGTTTAGATAATGGAGCATGGGGCGTTCTGAAATGAAACCGGGCCTCTTTTATTTTTGGGAATCAGCACAGTTTCACCAGCGAAACAGTAAAATTGGTATTAATGGTATGAAACTTCTGCTCCACATCTTTATGCAAAGTGGTTGAGCATCTGCGGGAAAGTTTCAGCTGCATTTAGCCTGAAGGTTATGTTTAAAACAAGTTAATTATCACAGTGTTAAATTAGGCCCATGGTGGAAAAGTAGGACACTGTGGTTACTAATCATAATGTCCCAGTAAGAGGTTTGTTCTCTTTACTAGCAAATTAATGTATTTACAACATTTGCACAGTTCCTAAGATGCACTCAATTCTTAATAGGGAGAAATTCAGTCGGTTGGATTTTTTCTTTCTTGTTGTGAAGATGGGTTACATTAGATTTTGTTGTGGGTACTGTTCTTCTGCCACTGGTGGTCAACCTGTTTAACACAAGGCAAGCCCACAGTATAAATTAGTGCCTCACAATTTGTATGTAGGCCAGAGGTGTCCAACTCTGGTGCTTCAGATGTTCCTGGACTACAATTCCCATCAGCCCCCTGCTGGCACGGGCAATTGGGGACTGATGGGAATTGTAGTCCAGGAACATCTGAAGCGCCAGATTTGGACACCCCTGATGTAGGCTGTTGTGCCTACATTGCTCCTGTTGTGCTTTTCACCTAGTCTGCTGAGCTAAGGATCTGGTAACTAGGTGTGATGGGAGCAAAAGGTCAGCGGAGAAGTCCGTCCCTGTACCGGAAATATTCCTCTCTGCCTATGTTCAAGAGCCACAATAGACCCATGACAGGTAAGCTGCAGTACTGCAATCCAAGCTGTGCTCATGACCTGCGTTCAATCCCAATGAAAGTTGGTTTCAGGTAACTGGCTCAAGGTTGACTCAGCCTCCCATTCTTCTGTGGTTGGTAAAACAGGTACCCAGCTTGCTAGGTGAAAGTGTTGATGACTGGAAAAGACAGTGGCAAACCACCCCTTAAAGTAGAGAAGACAGTGGCAAACCACCCCTTAAACAAAGTGGAGGAGACAGTGGCAAACCACCCCTTAAACAAAGTCTGCCTAGTAAACATCATGATATGATGTCACCCCCATGGGTCAGTAATGATCCAGTACCTGAACAGAGAAGAAGAGTTCGGATTTATTCCCCCCCCCTCCCCATTTCTCTCCTGTAGGGAGACTCAATGGGGCTTACAATCTCCTTTCCCTTCCCCCCCACCACTACAAACACTCTGTGAGGTGGGTGGGGCTGATGCGGAACTGTGACTAGTTCCTCATCAGCCCAGCTCAGTTCCCTAAGGTCACCCAGCTAGCATGTGTTGGAGTGCACAAGCTAATCTGGTTCACCACAGGAATCAAACCCAGTTCTCCAGATTAGGATGCACCTGCTCTTAACCACTACACCACGCTGGCTCTCTGCCTTTACCTTTTACAGAGCTACAGATATTCCTGGATCCTAGACTTGTCATCCCCGAAGTAAGTCAGAAGGACGGGCTTTTTAAAAAATGTCACATTACCAGCTGTAGTCCAAATTCTGCCCATTGCTGAAGTGGACAAGCAAGTTGGCATTGATGAAAATGGAGCTTTCTCTCCTGGTAATGAGTTCAGCTTGCGTACCAGAGTTCCTGCATGAGGTCTGAATTCGGCTCCTCCCACAGAGTTTGGATATTAAATGGTTATTGCGTTATAGTAGTCATTGACATCTGGATTGGGGCATCCGTGCAGCTTCAAAATATTGCCACAGCATAACAATAACACAAAAATCCAACTTTGTCTACATACAGCCTTAGATCGTGACACTGCTGTACTTGCTTCTGCATTGATCTCTAATCCTAATCTTGTTTTCTTAATTTCTACAGTCATTCCTACAAACAGCAACTGTTACCATTTCTATATTCTGCATGGCATCTATCACACTGTTGCTATTAAGTGTGCAGAAACTTCAGGATATATTGTAGAAATGGCTTGCAGTCCTTTTCCTATATTGAATACTGGCCTGCACAAATTGTTCTCAGAAGTTTGGGATACCGCCATCTACATGTGCCTCTGAGTAAGAAGCTAATCATGCTAAGTAGGTGGGAGCAATGTGGCAACTTTGGAAAATGCTTCCGTTTTTAATTAGGTGCCTGTCAGATCCTTTTCTTTTCCATATTCCCTATCTGCTTTTGCTCTAATTGTGTTGGGAAGTAGCCAAGGGAGAGCAACTTCTCCGATTATTCTTTTAGTTGCAAACACCAACCATCCTTAAAAGTATTTTCCGCTTGCTTCCCTGCAGCCATTTTCAAAGCTCAAAGTAAGTAAACGTACTACAAAAAACTGCCGTGGATATATAATTGAGGCACCTAGATTTTTTAAAAATTTCCTTGTGGTGACTTCATAATTCATGCTAGCTAGAAGACACAGGTGAACTGAGCCAAGCCGATTAATCTTTGTGGACAATAGGCAAGACCCCCACCCCATGCATCGCTGAGAGAAGCTGTGACATCGTGTTCCATGGGAGATAACAGGGACATGTATTTTTATCTTATGTATAGATTATCTCCCATCATGATTTGATTAGATTCGCCTTTGGTCTGCTCTGCTGGCAGTAGAGTGAGATTCTGGCTGATTGCTAAAACACACACAGAGCAACCCCCTTGCAATCTTGTTTCCATCTGGCTAGTTAACACGAAGTTAATGAAAGCAATCATCCTGAACACGGGGAAAATGAAATCAATCCTAGTATGAGGCACGGGGTTATATTGGCTGACCTAGAGGAGGTCGGCTCCATCCAGACAATACTTGTTTAAATAGCAAATGCACTTGAAACTTTAACAAAAAAAAATGTTTTCACCTCCCTCCCGCACGTTTAAAATATTTTCAGGCACGGGGTTAACAAGATACAGAGGATGCAGGGGGAGCTATGAAAATGGAACCATATCCCACCCGTATTAGCATACTGGAGCAGGGAATGTGGAAATAATACGTTTGGACAATAATGGATGGGGGTCCAAAGCCGTTTCTATCAATAGAAAGGGAGGGCATTTTTTTTGCTGATTCCCCGCTTTCTTTGGAGACCTCTCGTTTGCCCCTTGTGGGCTAGGAAGCAGTGTTTTCAGGGAGCTCAGTAGGCTGAAGACGGGGAAAGCAAAAGAGTTTCATTCTGCTAATGGAAATGCCTTCTGTTAGTGGAAGCTTCTCTCTGCATCCAATTCCCTCTTGATGTGAGGTTTTGCTCTGTCTCCTGCTTCCTCCTCGTTGTCTCCTTCTCTTCTGGTTCCTGGCAAACTATAATTTGCTTTCCTATAAGAACTAAACTAGCTGTGGTTTGACAGAGTTTCCCCAGAAACCAAAGATGCGACCTGATCCTTTTTCACGGCAAACTGGCTTTGTGGCACCTCAACCTTGTCTGGTTCACAAGGGAAAAAATAACCCATGGTTTCCCGAGTGAAAGTGAGTGGTGGTGGATCTGAGCGCATGAATCTGGAGAGCCGGGTTTGATTCCCCAGAGCCTTATCTGGTGAACCGGATGTGTTTCTGCACTCCTACATTTCTGCTGGGTGATCTTGAACTAGTCACAGTTCTTTGGAACTCTTTCAGCCCCACCTACCTCACAAGGTGTCTGTTGTGGGGAGAGGAAGGGAGAGGAACTTGTAAGCCACCTTGACTCTCCTTACAGGAAGGTGGGATATAAATCCAAACTCTTCTTCTTCTTCCATCCCTTTTATGTTCCCGTACCTTTTTTGTGTTCCCAATTTTCTTCTGCCAGTTTTCTTGTTGGTATATATTTATAGTTTTAATATATTGTATCCATTTAACTTTGAGTATCTTATCTACCATTTTACTGGTCTTTGCTGGTCAATGACTGTAATAAAGATTGATTGGTTGATTCTGTTCTGCTGCTTGGAGCAGAACCTATCCCCGTGGTGGCAAACCTTTGGCACTCCAGATGTTATGGACTACAATTCCCATCAACCCCTTCCAGCATGGCCAATTGGGGCTGATGGGAATTGTAGTCCAAAACATCTGGAGTGCCAAAGGTTCGCCACCACTGACTATCCCAACCAGCAGGGAGGAGAGCACCATTCAATTCAAAGTCTAAAGTCCTAACCAGCAAGCAGATCTGATTTTCTGAGTTTCCACTATTGCGTGACCTACCCAGAATGCAATTGGTTAAAGCTGCACTTAGGCCCCACCCACCTTTTCCATTCCCAATGTTACAATCTGGCTTTATAGACCAGATTGACCCTTTGTAAGATCCCTGGATCTTTGCTCAATAAACAGAGTTCTACCATTTCAGGAAAATGTTTGTTTGTCTTCAGAGAAAATATCCTGCCAGTGGCTCCATTCAAATTCTGGTGCAAACAACTCCAGCTGTTTCTGACAGGGAACTGATGGACGCTCTCAAGACTCTTTGCCTCCTGGGGTGCTTGCGGGCAGTTTAAACATCTCATTTAACACATTTGTTGTATCTTAACTGAGGCACCCAGCTATGGCTACAGGGGTCGGGACTGTCGCAGCAACCTATACCTTCTTCCGACGGGCGAGACGGTGTATTTCATTGCATCGGTTGTCGTATTGTACAACGTTGAAGAGCAGCTGCAGAGGCATTACACCGGCCACAACGATGATGTGAAATGGTAAGCCTTTAACACATCAGTGCCTTTAACGCAGATCAAGAACCCTGAAACAAACAGAACAACTACTATTATTTAGAGTAAATACTAAATAAAGTTCTGAAAATAAAGTTCTAGGGCTGTGTGAGCCCAGGTGGAAATTTGCCCATCAGCTGCACACCAACTCATTCATTCTAAGTATTTGTGTCCTACTTTTCTCCCTGCGGGGATCCAAAGTAGCTAGCAACAGCAAAAATATATAATAATTTCCCCACCCCAATGTCTTGAAGTGGTCCCAGATTCTGTGGCTGCCTTCTCCAAAGGCACCAGGTGCAAGCCACAGGCTAACATCTAAAGAGCCAAAGGCCCTTTGCCTCTTGCTTTCTACTTGTGCCCTTGGGCTTACAACCTCTGGACATGTCTATGCATTATGAGTACCTGCAACAGAAAAAAGAGGAAAGAACTGAGATGTACAGCTGGCTAAATGTTCCCAGGCTATCTCGACCTCATCAAATCTTGGAAGCTAAGCAGGGCTGGTCCTAATTAGTGCATGAATGGGATACAGCCAGGGAGGTTCAGAGTCATGACACAGAGGCGAGCAGTGGCAAAACCGCCTCTGAAAGTCTCTTGCCTTGAAAACACAACTTGGCTGCCCTTTGTGCCATCGGCAATTCCTCTCCTGTGTTCTGTTGAACTATATTACGCTTCTCTTGCTGAGAATATATTAAATACAGAAGCGAATACATTGATCATAATAATTTGTAGACCTTCGCACACATTTCTGCCCACTAATTATTGGAGTTTGGGGTGCTCTGCCCAGATGGGGTTGCGAGTCCCTTGCCAAACACAAGTTCACGACTGAAGTGACATTTCAATTGGGAAGAGGGGACGGCGGCATTCCTGGCTCTCAGCCCATTTTGGAAGATATCCAGCCTAAAGAGTTCTGCGTTCTTTTCTTTTTTTTGGCTTGTACTGTCGATGGGTCTTGTAAAATCCAAACTTGACAAAGCTTTCTTTTGCAGCCTCGCCGTCCACCCAGACAGGATCACCATAGCAACTGGCCAGGTCGCCGGAACGTCTAAAGATGGAAAAGTAAGTCAGCCTGGTGGCTTAGAATCAGAGTTTCGGTTTATAGGAAAGCACAGAAGCCCCCTGTAGCCCCCTGTGAAGATAACGACCATCTTGCTTGTATGTTGCTATGTCCGAAGAGACTCCACTTTGATTGCTGGAAAAGCTTACCAAAAAATCTGGGTTTTTGTCCCTCTTGTTTTTCACATAGCTTGGAAGCAGGTGTTCGTAGATAGCAGTAGGCTGTACCATCTGCAAGGTCAGGTTCCTGGTTATGGCAGGAAATCATCTCCGGTTATTTTCAGCTGGATACAGTCAGTCTGCTAAAGCCCTAATTGAAAGTTTCGAAAGGGTGGGGTAACTTGCTCACCTTCCAGAAAGTTCCCAATACTTTATTCCTGATGGATTAATTGGTAACTATTGGGTGTGGCCAAGCTATGCCATAAATTAATCTCATCAGTTAGCAACCATCTTTTTCCTTTTCTGTTGTCTACCTAGCCCAGGGGTAGGGAACCTGCGGCTCTCCAGATGTTCAGGAACTACAATTCCCATCAGCCTCTGTCAGCATGGCCAATTGGCCATGCTGGTAGGAGCTGATGGGAATTGTAGTTCCTGAACATCTGGAGAGCCGCAGGTTCCCTACCCCTGACCTAGCCTCTTCTTTGCTTGAATAACTTTGCTTCTGCGCAGAGAACTTCTATTAACATTTGTAGCTAGTATTTCTTTTAGGAGCAGCAGTGGCGTAGGAGGTTAAGAGCTCGTGTATCTAATCTGGAGAAACCGGGTTGATTCCCAGCTCTGCCGCCTGAGCTGTGGAGGCTTATCTGGGGAATTCAGATTAGCCTGTACACTCCCACACATGCCAGCTGGGTGACCTTGGGCTAGTCACAGCTTCTCGGAGCTCTCTCAGCCCCACCCACCTCACAGGGTGTTTGTTGTGAGGGGGGAAGGGCAAGGAGATTGTCAGCCGCTTTGAGTCTCCTGCAGGAGAGAAAGGGGGGGTATAAATCCAAACTCTTCTTCTTCTTCTTCTAGTAAGTAAGTGTATGTTATTGTCTTATCATGTGTCTGGAAATGCCCTTTGCGATTTTGTATACACTGCACAGTTTTCTTTTAAAGCTGCTGTTTGGCAACCCTTCTTTTAAATGAAAATTATAAACATTTCACTTTGTGTTTTGAGTACTGGTTCAGAGCCCAGGGCTTGGCATTGCTACCATCCCAAAGGCCTGGACGGGTCTTTGATACCCCCTTTGGCCCATGACCCTTGGCAGAAGGTTTGGGATCTGCATGGGATCTGCTTGAGAAAAATTGAAGGGGCAAAATATCCTCTTACATGTGCTTCTTCCACCTAATATCTGTACACTCCATCCTCCACTTGTTAATCCATATTGCTTCAAATGGGAACCAGTATTTCTCAGCTTCTTGCGTATTTCAGTTGAACTTAAAATCCTCAAGTATAGGAAGATTTTGTTTGAAAACCTTTCTACAGCTACATCCTATGCAGCGGGCTGCACCCTCGGCTGTGACTTTTTCAGAAAATTTTGCTATTGTTGCTCAAAAGAATGAGAATAGGTACTCATTTAATAAACTGCTTCTAGGTGACCAGAACTATGGCTATTTTGCTTGTAGACAAACTAGCCCATTTTATGCCAGCAGTTGTCAGCAGGCAAACACATGGACTCTGTTTGTGGTTTGCTATCTTTCCAAAGATTGCCCTCTAGCGCTTCCAAAAATGTATTGCAGCCTTGAGAATAATTACATTTCCTCAAACCCATTAGTTGCCACAGAAGATAAGCCACAATGCAAATTGGAGATGAAGTTTGTTAATCGTCTTTTAGAGGCCCTGATTTGAGTGGGTTTTTTGAAGAAGAGTTGGATTCATATCTTCCTGTAAGAAGATTCAGAGGGGCTAACAACCCCCCCCCCCCAACAAACAGTCTGTGAAGTGGATGGGGCCGAGAAAGCTTAGAAGAACTGTGACTAGCCCAAAGTCACCCAGCTGGCGTGTGTGGGAGTGCACAGGCTAATCTGAATTCCCCAAATAAGCCTCCACAGCTCAAGCACAGAGCAGGGAAACAAACCCGGTTCCTCCAGACTAGAGTACACCTGCTTTTAACCATTACGCCACTGGTTAAAAGAAGAGTTGCAAACAGCAGCTTTTAAAGAAAACCATGTAGTGAATGAATACAAAATGACAAGGTGCATTTCCAGATTAAGATGTCAGAAGGCAGGACTTTTGAAATTGTGTTTTATCATTCTGCTCATTTGTTAGCGAGTCACATTTTTCTCATTCAGCATCCGCAACGGAAATAACTGTTTCATAATTTCTGGCCAGAAATCCCTACAGCAGTCCTGTATGTGAGGTCTTTTCAAGTGGGTAGCCACATTGGTCTGCTATAGAAGAGCAAGATTCAAGTCGAGGAGCATCTTAAAAACTAGCAAGATGGACTGAGTATACACTTTTGAGAGCAGAAGAAGGAGCAGCCTTTATTGGCATAAACATATTACTAAGATACAATCCGTAAAATACAAAAGGGCTAAAAATACAAGTTGCGTCAGTTGTAAAAAAACCTCTAATAACACATTAAACATCAAATAAATAGTGTTATAATATTACAAACCAATTAATGTCTATCTAGAGATAAGTCTGTAATATTTAATAGGAATTTAGCTACTTTCGTGCAAACGGTGCGGTCAGCGTTATCTAAAATTAGAGGGACCTTAAAAGTATCAGTTAGTTGATTATATAAGAGTGGGAGAAGGGAAGTCTGGTTCAACCTAATTTTGGCAAATCTTGCACAGTGGAAGAGAGTGTGATCATGCGTCTCATTTTGGCCCGGGTTACATGGGCTTTGTCTTCTTTGTTTGTCTATTTGTTGGTATCTTCCATAGAGAAGCAAAGAGGGCATTATATTAAATCGGGCAAGAGACGTGACTCTTCTTTGTTTTAGATTTAAAAGACAAAAAAGATATTTCCGTGGTGTACATGGAAGGGAAAGGCCAGGGTGGGGACTTAAGATTTTAATCAGTAAGTTGTTAGTTCACAGCTCGTTCTCTTACCGGTGTCACCATTCCTACTATTCATGGCATCTTGAGCCTTTGCTATATGGTGGGCTGTCCTTTTACGCAAAGAGCTGGCTCTATATTGAATCAATTGCTGTAATTTACACTGAACAAAAGAAGACTTAGGTGACATTTTGTAGAAAAGATTTTTGTTTCTATTTAATGTTATGGAAACGGGGCCTCCTGTCACACTTGATCAGGAATGCATGAAGAGAAGATGTCCCTCTTGTTTACTAATACGTTAAATGATTCCCAAAAGTGCATTTCGTGCTTGCTGGTCTAAGTACAAGCTTGTCATTTTCCCAGGTTGACTTCTTTTTGTTTTATTTGTTCACTTCTTTCAGCAATTACTGCCTCACGTCCGTGTTTGGGACTCCGTCACTTTGAATACCCTGCACATCATTGGAATGGGGTTCTTTGACAGGGCTGTCACTTGCATTGCGTTTTCCAAATCTGTGAGTAATATTTGATGTCTTGTTGAGATGCTGAAGGTGCTTTCAAAGACAGATGATTGCTCCTAAAAATCAGTGGGTTGGATCCAGACTGTATCTTCCATCTGCAGAAGAGAACTGTCCTGCCTCTCCCTCCCGGTTCCCTGTCTCCCAGTGTTCCCTGCCCAGAGGTGAAGCTCCAAGGGGGCCAGGGGGGGTGGGCAACACAATGAGGGTACGCACCTGTGGGAATGGGGTGAGGGCGTTCCGGGGTGATGGTGGGGGCGTTCCGGGGCAGGATGGAGGTGGAGGACGCACCAGTGCACCAGGCGTGTTCCCCCTTGCTACGCCTCTGTACCTACTATATGCTGCTCGGGGGGACACGGGACCCCAATGAATGACATGGGGGAGGAGGGGTCTGCAGCAGGAAAGGGGAACTTGGGTGGAAAGCCTGCCCAGAAATGTGGAAACTAATTATGTCGAAATAGATTTCTGGGACTTGCCAGTGTAGTCTGGATCCAAGTCAATGGGCCCAATTCAGCGCGAAGCTTTTTCTGTAAACAAATGCATTTTTGTGAAACTCTCACTCAGTGTAGTTTGTACAAGAAGGTTTGTGGCAGATTGCATCAAATACTGTTTTCCTTCATTCCAGCAAAACGCTGTGATCGAAAGTGTTTTCTTATATGAAACCTCAATCCTTAATTCAGAATCTTTTAAACCAGATGAAATTCCCAAACAGTTCCTAGGATTTTGCCTTTCTTTCTTAAAACTCTTGTCTGTTTCATATAGGAAACAATTTCCTCATTATTCCCTCTCCCCCTCAAATATAGGTGGTTTCCATGCAAAGACAAGCTTGTGTGGTTTCCTTGTTCCTAGTTAAGCTGCAAGTGCAATGCAGACACAAGGGATTTCTAAAATGGCACATTCCCCTGCCCTGGTTTTCTCCATTCCAGAATCCCTGACCTCTGCAGCTGTTCCTTTGCATGGGTCTGCAACTCTTGGAATAAGTGTTTCTGGAGGCCAGAAGAGGCTGCAGGAACAGAGAGGAATCTGGGAAAACTTGGCATTCCACGCAGGCAGGAGATGATCCTGTGCCCATTTCCTTTAAAAGCTCCCATACCATTCTGATAGGTTCAGAACTCTTACTTGGCAGCGGATGCTGTTGGTCATTGAAGGCTTTCATGGCCAGGATCAACTGGCTGTTGTGGGTTTTCCGGACTGCGTGGTTGTGGTCTGGTAGTTTTGCTCTTAACATTTCACCTACATGTATGACTGGCATCTTCAGACGCACACCACAGTAAGATGTGTCTCCAAGGAGAAACACACAGTAAGATGTGCCATGGAGATAAACACATTTTACCGTGAGGTGCCTCTGAAGATGCCAGCCATCAAGGACGTAGGTAAGGGGGGGGGGGTGTCCTCGGGTTCAACCCCCTCCATTACATGTCTGAAGCTCCGTCCCCCCGTTTGTGGGGGGGGGGTTGCATTTTTAGTGTGGTTTTTTTTGGCCTGCAGGGGACGCATTTTTTAGGCTAGCAGCACCAAAATTTCAGTGTTTTTTTTGGGAGACTTTCCTGATGATACTACTCAGGTTTGGTGAGGTTTGGTTCAGGGGGTCCAAAGTTGTGGACTCCCAAAGGGGGTGCCCCCATCCCCCATTGTTTCCAATGGGAGCTAATAGAAGATGGGGGCTACACTTTTGAGGGTCCATAACTTTGGATCCCCTAACCAAACTTCAACAAACCTGGGGGGTATCATCAGGAGAGTCTCTTACTGATACCACCCAGGTTTTGTGAAGTTTGGTCCGGGGGGTCCAAAGCTATGGACTCCCAAACGGGGTGCTCCATCCCCTATTGTTTCCAATGGGAGCTAATAGGAGATGGGGGCTACACTTTTGAGTATACTTTTGGATCACCCTGAACCAAACTTCACTAAACCTGGGTGGTATCATTAGGAGAGTCTCCTAAAGATACCCTGAAAGTTTTGTGCTGCTAGCTTAACAATTGTACCCCTGACAGCAGGCACCCCCCAAAATTTCCCCAGATTCTCCTTTTAAATCCACCCTCTTCGGCATGGATTTAAAGGGAGAATCCGAGGTTCTCAGTTTAAACATTGAAAGTGATGCTGTTTCAGGGTGGGGGATAATCCACCCCTAAACATCATCACTTTCAATGTTGTTTTAACTTGGGACCCCAGATTCTTCCTTTAAGGTGGATTTAAAAGGAGAATTTGGGCTCTCTAGTTCAAAGTGATCCTGTTTGGGGGTGGATTTCAGCATCACAATGGGCACCCATGGGGGAGGGGCGCAAAACTCAGATTTTGCACCAGGCTCCATTTTCCCTAGCTACGTTTCTGCCCAGAGGGGAGGGCAAAAGGGGCTGCCGGCTGGGAGCCCAGTTGGTGGGGGTCGGGAGAGGGCAGGGCAGGGGAGTCTGCCATCCCCGGCCTCGGAGAGCTGCTTTTCGGAGACATCGCCCCCGAACACCCACCCCATTAAAAATCTATACCTACGTCCCTGCCAGCCATAGATGCAGGCGAAATATTAGGAGCAAAAACTGCCAGACCATGCCCACAAAGCCTGGCAAACCCACAACAGCCAGATGCTATTGGCTATTTACTGGAGATTGTTAAATTAATGACCTGTGTAAATAGTTGGATTGTTATGGAAGTACTGATGTTCTATTTCAGAATGGAGGAAGTAACCTTTGTTCAGTGGATGATTCCAACGACCATGTGCTTTCAGTGTGGGACTGGCAGAGAGAAGAAAAACTTGCAGATGTCAAGGTACTGTATGAAGAGGTGTTTAGTGTATTATTTAATATAGGAGGGCTGTCTTTGAGTAATAGATCCCCTTTCTCTTGCATTCTCTGCATTCATGAATTAAGGGTAATTATCAGATCTCATTTCCATGGTGAGGAGAGTAAGTACAGCTTTTCACTTTACGTTCAGCCCAAATAAGAACTTGTCATTTTTTTATTGTTTATTATAACAGTTGTGCAATTACAAAATATCGATTAGTTTAAAAATTAAAAAGCTACCCCCTTCTCCCCCCCCAAAGAACTTGTGCTTCATGAATGCTTAAAGAGAATCCCACCAACTGTTAGAAAAACTGGAACTGATTAATCCAGTCTGAAGGAGAATAGGAGGAAAATTTAAAGGGGCAGCACCCCTAAAAAGAATGGCCCTTTGACTACCCATTCTGAATAGTCTAGCTCAGCTATTGTATTTTAAGTTTTTAGAAAATCTCAAATGAGATCTGAAAAAAGATGGAACAGTGAAAACACTGGAATGACAAAAGAGTCTCTAATGACTTTGTTAACACTGTAATGGCAATTTCAGACTAAATAGCTAGTGTGGAAAGAAATCTAGTTTATCAGCCTCTAGGCTGAACAAAGAAACCAGCACAGATGAATGTCACACTCTTGTATTAATTATTTGGTTGGGGTAAAAGCAGGTTGGTAGAAGCTTGGTGAATGTGTCTGAACAACAGTTTTAGACCTGCTCCTCCCTAACCCTCTCCTCAGGGTGGGTGGCCCTTGACCAGATGATGGGCCCCCTCCCTCCCCTTCCCCCCAGGGTGGGTGGACCTCGACCAGGTGACTGGAACAGGCATATGGAGCATGATTGGATTGGATATGGAGCAAATGGAACTCACTCAAGACTCTTTTTTAGATCTTGCTGAGTTCTTTTGAAGCTCTAGTCATAGTAGGATACAGAGCACCCCAGTAGCTGGAAGTTGGAAAAAAGCATATGATTAACAGTGCAGTCCCAAGCAAAGTTGCATCCTTCTGAGTCCAGTGACTGCAGTGGTTTTAGAAAAGCATAACACTGCTTAGGACTGCCATGAAAACCTAGCTGCTTGTGATTCATGTGCAGAACATCAGGGCAGGATGAGCGCATATACGAAAATTATTTGCCTGATCAAATCTTCTAACAATCGTAATCGCGCAATTTTTCTTGGTCAGTAGAGTTACTGAATAAATTTAAAACATACGGACCAAATAAGACACAGAACTTCCTCCTAAGGCTTTATATATCAAGCAGTGCAGCTTGGATCTATTTGTTTTCTTTTAATCCAAAAACCCATTATGTGCATAATTTGTTCCCAAAACACCTGAAGTCATTCTTGTTGCCCCTTTAAGTTGTATATTAGCATTTTCTCGTGTTACCGAAATCCTAAGCTATTTTTTATCATCTTCTAGTGCTCTAACGAAGCAGTATTTGCTGCTGATTTTCACCCTACGGACACTAATATAATTGTTACCTGTGGAAAATCGCATCTTTATTTTTGGACGCTGGAAGGGAACTGCCTTATTAAAAAGCAAGGATTATTTGAGGTAAAAATGCTGTGTTTTCAATGACTTTTTTCCTAGGAATAGTGTGGATGTGCTAGAAACTTGACACCAAAAAATTTGATGATCAGTACAAATCAATTTGTGAAATTCAGTCTTCTCCTCCTGCTTTTTGGGCCCCCTGACGTTTGCCAAGTTAAAAGGTTCTAATGAAGCCACAGATGACAGAATTCATCTGCTAGAGTCTAGAATTTATACTCTGTCCCAGTGAAAGATCTAAGTGCGGTTAGTCATGGTTTGGTGCAAGTAAAAGTCCTGAATGTCTGTGAGTGTTAAAGAATCATTTTTAAGCACAGCCTTCGTCGAAACCATTGTTCTGTGTGGTATTAAACATGCTAGTTTGATACTTATTTTTCCTGACTTTTGGCGTGTTGATGGTGGTACAGGGAGAAAATGTGCGAATTTAGTATTAACAACTCTACTAAATTTCAAAACATAAATAAAAATATCGTGTATGTGTGGGCGTGTATAAAGTGCTTTCAAATCACTCCCAACTTATGGCAACTCTGTAGGGTTTTCAAGGCCAGAGTCTTAGAGGTGGTTTGCCTTTGGTTCTCTCTGCATAACGACTCAGAAATTCTTTGTTGGTCTCCCATCCAAATTCGCACCAGAACCAACCCTGCTTAGCTTCCGAGATCTGTTAAGAGCAGGCTAGCCTGGGCCAAAAATATGGAAAAGAGAAAATATTTCTACAAGGCTTTGTAAGTGTGTTAAATCTTCTATCATGCAGAAACAAGAGAAGCCAAAGTTTGTCCTTTGTGTAACCTTCTCTGAAAATGGTGATACAATCACAGGAGACTCAAGTGGAAACATCTTAGTCTGGGGAAAAGGTAAGAAGAAGATGAGCTCCCAAAAATATACAACGGTGTATTGTGTTGCGATATAAAAACCTCTTTTTTTTTGCTGAGAAGGCAAGTTCTGAGGAAGAAAGGAACCAGAATATTTCCAGGCTTCCAGGGCCTAGCGGCATACTGCTAATGGGGACATGGGGTATCCCATGTCTCCGTGCGCATGCTGTTTCATCACATGGGGGGCACCGAGCACTGGCTGGGTCCCTGCAACCGGCCTCTCCCGCGGCGCAGCAACCCAGCCAGTGCCCGGTGGCTCTCCCGGTGCTGGGGCATCGCTCGCCAACTGAGCTGGTTGCCTCAGCCACAGGCCGGCTCCCCATCCCCAGGGAGGCCGGGAGCCAGCCTTCCACCGCAGGCCCGCCTGAGCCACCCACCACCGAGCCCCACCCTCCCCCAGCCTCCCTGCTGGCTCCCGTAAGTGGGGCACAGGGGAAGGGCGCGGGGAGCCAGTCATGCCCCCGGGTGCCATTTGGGCCCAGTACGCCACTGCCAGGGCCATTTCATTTTTGCACCAGGGTTATTCACTTGCAAACCCTTAGTATAGCCTAAACTGAAACAGTTGTATGTTCCAATCTGTGGCCATTTATGCATGCACTATTTACCTCTCAGCTTTTGTTTTGCAGTGGGTTCCCCCCCCCCCTTATTTTTTGTGTGTAGACATTAATTTTCCTGTTGTGAAGTGTCCCTAGCACTTAACCCATCTAGGAAGGGTGCCTGCTGTCCTTCTTTTGTTTTGTCTAGATCATGAAAGTTTTACGTCAGTTTCAGGTCAGGTGGGGGGGAAACAGCCCTTTTATGCCATTGTATGGGCTGGGGAAGATGGGGAGGAGCGATGAAATTCAAGGAAAGCAAAATGCGTACTGATTCCCTCCACTTTCCCTGCAATGGGAGAGGGAAAGTAACAGAAAGAACTGAATTAAAGGTCAAATACAATTGTGATTCTTTATGTTTAACTTCTCCTCCCCCCCCCCCCAAAAAAAAATATGCCTAGGTACCAACAGAATAAGCTCTGCAGTTCAAGGAGCCCATGAAGGTGGCATTTTTGCACTTTGTATGCTACGGGATGGAACACTCGTGTCTGGAGGTGGAAAAGACAGGAAGCTCGTATCCTGGAATGGGAATTACCAAAAACTTCACAAAACTGAGGTGCCGCTCATGTCTTTGGGGAATAGTTCTCTTAGTGTTTTTGTTATTAGAGTGGGGGGGGGGGTGTTTCTGGCAGCTTGAGTTTTGTAGGAATTTATTTCCATCTTACAAAGCACGATAATGCTGTCTTCACGAATAACTCTTGTCTCATAATGAGAGTAAAATGTGAACTCGGAAGAAAGTTGATGTGATGCATTTTGAGGGATGTCAGTCATTTTGTCTCGATTTGGAGAATTTAATCTAAGAGCAGGAATGGCTTTGTTTAAAAATGTAACAAGCTTTTAAATAAATCATTTGTAGCATGGAGTAGCAGCTGAGAGTGGTGGAATCTAATCTGGAGAACCAAGTTCGATTCCCCACTCCGCCACATATGTGGTGAATTCTTATCTGGTGAACTGGATTTGTTTTCCTGTTCCTACACACAAAGCTTGCTGGGTGACCTCGGGCTACTCACAGTTCTCTCAGAGCCCCACCACCCTCACAAGGTGGGGGAAGAGGAAAGAAAAGAGTTTTTAAGCCACTTTGAGACTTCTTAAGGTTGAGAAAAGTGGGGTATAAATCCACCCAAAAAACAGCAGGGTCAGCTGGATCACAAGTACTACAGATTGCTGTGAAGTGCAGGAGAAGATGTTCTTGCATCCATGATCAGAAGGACTGGAATGCCTAATTCCATAATGCAGGAATTTGAAATCCAAGTTCTGATCACAATTTGATATATGGAGCAGGGCCAGAGCAAGGGGAAACTGCGCCCCTGCCACGCTCCCGCCCGCCCCGCTACAGAACATCCTGGCCACGCCCCCGCCCTGGCACACGCCCAGGGCGTTGTGCCCCCCCCCCCACTATGCCACTGGTATAGAGGTAAAAAAAATATTTTGTGTTCCCTGGAAAAATTCAACAATTCCAAAACTCTTAATACCAGACAACTAGGGGAAGAAATGGTAAGCCAAAACTACCCACCAAGTGGCGTATAATACAGTGTGTGTATACAGCAGTGGCGTAGGAGGTTAAGAGCTCGTGTATCTAATCTGGAGGAACCGGGTTTGATTCCCAGCTCTGCCGCCTGAGCTGTGGAGGCTTATCTGGGGAATTCAGATTAGCCTGTACACTCCCACACACGCCAGCTGGGTGACCTTGGGCTAGTCACAGCTTCTCAGAGCGCTCTCAGCCCCAACTACCTCACAGGGTGTTTGTTGTGAGCGGGGAAGGGCAAGGAGAATGTCAGCCCCTTTGAGTCTCCTGCAGGAGAGAAAGGGGGGATACAAATCCAAATTCTTCTCTATACATCATATGTGTATAATATACGTGCTCCTTCCTGACTATGTGTAAGCTGACAACCTTAAAAGAACAAAAATTAAATTTCAGGATCAGTTTTCACATTTTAAAGGATGCCCTTAATTACCTTTTTTTAATACTTTTTTTATTTTTAGCAACAAGCCCAAAGGCTGATTCTTGTATTCTTTTTAACCTGGTAATGTCACTCTGAAGTGACTCTTGCTAATAATTTTGCGTGGTAGGTAAAAGGTAAAGGTAGTCTTCTGTGCAAGCACCAGGCCATTACTGACCCCTGCGGTGAGGTCGCATCGCAACATTTACTGGGCAGATTATGTTTTTGGGGTGGTTTGTCATTGCCTTCCCCGGTCATCTACTTTTTACCCCCAGCAAGCTGGGCACTCATAGAGAATTGGGTACTCATAAGCCCTTTTCACACATCTAGCTTTGACACTGCAGCTGTGTGTGACAGGAGGAGATCCTGCTAATATGCACCATATCCATTTTGTGTGAAGGGGATGTGCACAAGCAGCTTCCCTCAAAAGTCTGGGGTTCTGTTCATGCTTAACAAAGTTCTGTAACCATATGGCCATTGCCTTATTTGCATAAGAAGAAGAGTTTGGATTTATACCCCACCTTTCTCTCCTGTAAGGAGACTCAAGGTGGCCTATAAGCTCCTTTCCCTTCCTCTCCCCACAACAGACACCTTGTGAGGTAGGTAGGGCTGAGAGAGTTCATAGAGAACTGTGACTAGCCCAAGGTCACCCAGCAGGAATGTAGGAGCACGAAACGCATCTGGTTCACCAGATAAGCCTCTGCCATCTAGGTGGAGGAGTGGGGAATCAAACCCGGTTCTCCAGATTAGAATCCACCTGCTCTTGACCACTACACCACGCTGGCTCTCTATGTTGATCACAAATATGGGTGGCATATACTTTCGTTACTCATGTTTGGAGTACTAAATTGAGTGTATGAAAAAGGGAGCTTCCCGAGAGTCACCCCATTTTGACAAGCTTTCGCTATTGACTTCCCTTCAGAATTCCGTCTGGCCTTAGTGCCATACATTTGGTGTGTCTTGTTGTACTGTTGCAAACGCTTCAGCAGCCTCAGTTGCCTCATCCAGAATTGGCCATTTGAGGGTAACGAAAACGGATCAAGGGGAAACGCAAACCTCAATACCACCATCGTAGAACATGTGCTCTTGAGAGTAATCTTGTGCCATTCGTTAATTCCAAAAATAGATCCCGGAACAGTTTGGACCCATAAGAACAATAGCCGAGGGGAAAGGCGAAGTGGTGTTGATAGGCACTACTCGAAATTTCGTGTTACAAGGCTCTCTGTCGGGAGACTTCTCTCCAATTACACAGGTAAAATATTTTGTGGCACGCACCCGCGTCTTTTCAGACCTTAGAGGTTTTTAAAAATAAACTATAAGATATAAACATCTGTAATTAAAATACAGGAGCAGATTTCTCTTCCTTGAAGCAGCCCCCATCCCCTCTTCAAATCTAAAGTTGAGGGTTGGGGAGGCCTTCCTGAATCTTATGCCATCCAACATGGATCACTTTAAGAATTTGGTGAAATAACCCTCCTGTTTCTCAGGTGCAGGGAGGGGTCTCAGTGCTGATTTTCTTCCACTTGCACAAGAGGAAGGGGGCCATATTTCTCAAAGCCCCCTCTTTTTGTGGCAGGTCAAGATAGGGTTGAGGAAGGAATAGAATGATATATGCTTTTGCATATGTGTATATTACCAAAATATGTAATGTGGGTATAATAACATCGACACCCCTTGCCTTGGGTCCAATTAGTCATGAGCAGAGTTCTGCATGTGGAACATGTCTGTCCTGTTTCCATCTCCTTGTTGTGTTTCATTCCCCCACCCCTCCCCTCCAACCCAGGCAGGTTACAAGATTATTGGAACACCATAGATCCGTGGTGGCGAACCTTTGGCACTCCAGATGTTAGGGAATGCTGGCAGGGGCTGATGGGAATTGTAGTCCATAACATCTGGAGTGCCAAAGGTTCGCCACCTCTGCCATAGAGCATAACTTGGAGGAGTGCAGAGGAAATTGGCAAAAACCACACATCTCTGTGGACCACTCCAGTCACAGAAGCGCTCCCAAAGAATCTACATCAGAGGTAATGTTGTTGATCTACTGAAAAAAACGTCCTTTATTTATTTATTCAGGGACATACTGATGAGCTGTGGGGCCTAGCAGCGCATCCTTCCAAACCTCAATTCTTCACGTGTGGGCAAGACAAACACATCACGCTCTGGGATGCTGTCAGTCACAGTCCAATCTGGACCAAAATTATAGAGGTATGTTATTTTTTTTAATGAACTTTTAAAACCATTTTGCCTGAAAAACGTACATATAAGCGTCTTCTCTGGCATGAATTGGTATTGACTGAGAAAAATAAAAACGATCTCGGTCTACATTTGCAGAAAGGTTAAAGATGTTCCAACATTAGCATTGAGGTGTTTGGGAGGAGAAAAGTGACAAAATGAAAATGGTGGCAGGCTAGCAGACCTGTGTTTCCTTAGGCTGGTTCCATCTAGGAGCCAATTCCAATTTTAGCAGTTTGCATCTACAGAGGGTGACTTTTGGAGGAATTCCCGTGGAATGTGAGGAATGTTTCTTTGATAGGGCCCATGACAGAAAAACTGTCCAAATCTGAACCTCAGCTGCTGAAAAAAAACACCTGAGTATTTTATGAGAATGTCTTTCGACAGTAGTAGGGAAGAGTAAAAGTAGGCTCCCTGCCCAGAAGTTACTCTGGCCCCTTCCGCACTCGCAAAATAATGCGTTTTCAAACCACTTTCACAACTTTTTGCAAGTGGATTTTGCCATTCCGCACAGCTTCAAAGAGCACTGAAAGCAGTTTGAAAGTGCATTATTCTGCATGTGCGGAGTGAGCCTCTGAAAGCTAAAGTTAAATGGCATTTTTCTCCTGCAGATTATCATTGATGCTTACTTTTATGTTGATTTCTCCAGTATCAGTGCCAAATAGTTAAACTCTTGCGGGTTGGATCCAAAGTACTGGGAGCAGAGCAAAGTTTTGACAGAATGGAAGTCTCTTGCCTCCCCCGTCCTGCCGCAGACCACTGGATCCCCCAGCATTCTGCTTCTGGGAGTCTCATGGCACATATAGGAAGGGGATAAAAGTGGAGGTTTGCAGGATGAGAGGGCAAAAGTTGGGCCCCCTTTCTCTACTAACAAAAGTGCCACTTTTCTGCTGGCACTTTTTCAACTTTCTCTACAATGGGGACCCAAAACATCTTACATCAGAGTCATGTCCCTGTTTTTGCTGATCCACACGCAGTGTTCTGTGCATGTAGGGCAGCACAAGCAGGGAAATAACTCTCCCCAGAATTGTTTCAGAGCAGAAAAAGACCGGAGTGCGGCAGGTTGTCTTCCTCCACCCCTGCTTTTTCATTCAGAAGCCATTCCCCACAGCTGCTGTGTGGCTGTTGTGAATCCAAGTGGAGTCCAAGGAACTCAGGACCCGGTTCTTTAAAAAAAAATAGCAAACGGTTTGGCCCTCAGTTCGACCCGGAGTTATGAGCATACGTGATCCCATTACGTTATTTTAGTCACTCGAATGACTTGTTATTGCCATGTGTGGCAAAAGTATTTATAGAAACTAGCAGGTCTACACAGTAAATGTGTGTGATATAAATGATATCTGCTATAAGGTGACATTGGGTTGACACCATGTCCAGTTAAGTGGTTCTTGGATTTAGCTAAGATTTTAAAAAAAATATTCCCAACATTACATTAATAGTCAATAAGAAGCTGATATTTTGAACAGATATTTTGAAGTGGGAAACCCACAAGGAATTGAGAGGGGAGAAATCTCATTCCCCCGCCCCACTGTTTTCTCTTCCTTGAAAGCCCCCATAGCCTCTCCTCTTTTCCTTCTTCCTCTTCTCCCTCCCTACCAGCCAACATAAATTTATCTCTCCTCCCCCACCCCCACTGCAGCTTTCCGTCCTTACACGACTTGGCTCATCCAGGGGCAGTTGTTCAGTGGAGAACCAACAAGGACGTGGGGGGATGCCTCACATTCCCTTGTGTCCCCTCCCCACACTATTTTCTTTTTCCTTCCTCCTGGTAGCTCACATAGCCTGTCCAATTTCTTCTTCCTTTTCCGCTTCCCACTCCCCAGCCGACCTATCTGGAGCTGCCTCTTATCTTCAGCCGTATTTTTTATTTAATTCATTTATGCTTCAGCTTTCTTCACAATGGGGACCCATCACATCTTTAATCATACTTCTCCATTTTACCTTCACGACAATCCTGTAACGTTGATTAGGCTGAGAGTGTGTGACTGCCCCAAGGGGCCCCAGTGAACTTTCATGGCCGCAATGGGATCTCAACCTGTTTCTCCCAGATCCTTGTGTGACCCCTTAGCAAACCCAGTGGCTTTTGTGAGATGGCTGCTCTTGAAGAGGTGTGAACAATTGGGCCTAGGTTGGTTGCGAAGTGTGTAGTAGCTAGATGTCCAGTGATTACTGCTGGGCCTGGCCCCAATAGCTCCTTTCTCAAAGGCCAAAATAACTATGAGAAGGGCCCTGCCCCTCCCACTCCTTTTTACTGGCTGTTTATGCCTTCAGTCTCTGGATTTAAGTTTCCCAGATGGGGCCATGTTGAGAATTAGATATGTTGATTAACATGTAAATAAACGGTAGCTAACTTTCATTCAGCATCAGTGAGAATTCCGAATTATGCTAATTCTGCACTTCAGAGGCCTGTTTTATGTGCTTGCCATCTAGACATAGATATAATTTATGTAATATCTGTATTTTTTACAAAACCCTAAAAAGAACCATCTGGTGTTATTTGGAAAGCTGTTTTTAACCACTTGCTTTTCTGGGTCATATCTACAAACTTCTACCAGTTGACGCGGCTTGCTCAAAATCTCATTGGAAATGTAGGTCGATTCTGCACGGTCCAAATAACCCGGGTTGAGCAAAGGAAATATCCCGGTTTGGCCAAAAAGTTTGCACGGTTCCCGGTCCTAAAGTGGGTTTGGCCCGTGATATTTCCCCCAGCTTGGGTTTTTCAAAAACTGCTAAAATTGCAATCTTTTTACAAAATCCCACATTGAACCCGCTTCTGTGTGGGAGCACCAGGGGAGCAAAACCGATTTATTTTTCCCACCCCGCCTACCTGATCCCCCCCCCACCTTACATCATGCCAGTTTCATTTCTGCTGAGTTGCAGCCTGCTCTTTCCGAAACATTCCCCAAGCAAATTTTCTGCCCTTTGACAGCTCTTCTGGGCAAGTGAGCCCATGTGGGAAAGCCGAGCATTCGCCCCGTTCCCGCTCGCTCTCGCCCCGCTTGCTCTCGCCCCATTCCCGTTCCCGCTCGCTCTCGCCCCGTTCCCGCTCGCTCTCGCCCCACTCCCACTCGCTCTCGTCCCGTTCCTGTTCCCGCTCGCTCTTGCCCCACTCCCACTCGCTCTCGCCCCGTTCCCGCTCGCCCTCGCCCCACTCCCACTCGCTCTCGTCCCATTCCCGCTCGCTCTTGTCCCGTTCCCGCTCACTCTCGCCCCGTTCCCGCTCGCTCTCGCCCCACTCCCACTTGCTCTTGTCCCGTTCCTTCTCGCTCTCGCTCTCGCCCCGTTCCCGCTCGCTCTCGCCCCGTTCCCACTTGCTCTCACCAAGCGCTGCTTGCTAGCTGAGCCGCAGCCTGGCGAGCCCATCCCTGCAGCTCCAGGCTCACATTCCCAATTGGGTCCTGGGAGGGAGGAGTGTGGGGAAGCGCCTGCCTGGCAGGATGCTCTCACCCCATGACAGCCCCGAAGACGTCAAATGTTATTTGATATATCGGGGGGGGGGGGGTGAGTGCTCATTCTGTGGTTTCCTGAACCCTTTAAACGTGGATGGGACATAGTGCTCTGCCTAGTATTAGTCAAAAGTTTTTTACTTTGTATAGCACAACGTGCTTACCGTGTTGCTCACTGCGCCAGCTCCTTTCCAAAGCTAGAGAAAAGGTGTGTGTGTGTCCTGCTTGGTTTTCCTGCCGTTGCTGTGGATCTGCCAATCAGAACCGTTGCCTTTGCGGGGGGGAGCCAATCAGAATGCAGCACACCAGGGACATTTGAGCATGGGTGGCTGCATCTGTGTTGTAAAAACAAAACCAAAAAGCCGGGCTTGTGCAAAAGAAATCGGAGTATTTCGTCCCCGTTTTAACTCGATCCCTTCACGGAAACAGCAAAAGGAGAAACCAGGATAAAATAGACCTGGATTTTTAAATACCATATGTAGCCCGGTATTATTATGTTGTGCAGAATCGACCGTAGTTTGGTGAATGGGTTTTTAGAATTTGAGAGCAATTCCTAAACTTGTAGTTCAGAAGTTCAAATTGTCAGGGTTTCCCTAGAATGACCGTAACAGTCCACAGCGTGAATGCCTGATCAGAGATATTGCTTGAAGGCACAACAACTAGATTAAGAGAAGATTCAGATTCCAACAATAATGGCTTTCAAGCTTTCACTTGTGTAGTGTACTTGACCCTCTTTGTAGAGCATAAACCAAATGCAGCACAAGCAGGTATCTTCTTACATGAAGTGAGTCTGATGACGCGATGACTATTTATTTCAAGGATGGCGTGCTTCAACTTGAGAGACTCTTAACATTTGAAATCCCATCCAAAGCAACACCGCACAGGCGTCCATCCAAACTGTATATACCTGCTGAGTCTTGGACGGTTCTGAAGTTACTGTTCAGTTTGAATGATCATAACATTTCAGTTCAGCAAATTGCACTTTGTGCTGATAAGAGTGACCTTCTGGAGTCTATGAAAGGGACCGTTGCCTCAAATGTTCTTGCGGCTGAAAAAAAAAACCCTGCAGAAAACTTACAGTTCAGTGATTGAACTATGATGACAAATTGGTCTGTAGCGCTTCAAGGGGAAGATGGCAAATACAGGTTCTATGGTAAAGCAGATGTGGATGTAACTAGGAGAGTTTTCCAGATAATGTTTTGGGTAGCTACGACTGCATCCCTAAGAACCTTTTCCTGGGAGTAAGCTGCAGTGAATAAAATGGGACTTACTTCTCAGTTGACCTGCTTGATGGATCCCACCCAGTAAGGCTTCGTCTACACCAGGGATCTTCAAACTATGGCCCTCCAGATGTTCATGGACTATATTTCCCACCAGCCCCTGCCAGCATGGCCAAATGGTAGAGCTCATGGGAATTGTAGTCTATGAACATCTGGAGGGCCATTGTTTGAAGACCCCTGGTCTACACCTTGGTGATTCTCTATTGTGAATTCATTGCTTCTTTGACACAGAGGCATTCGGAGTGGAAACCAAGCCAAGTCACAGAGCCAAGTTGTTAGGATGTGGGTTTCCTACATACTTTCCCTGGTTATCCTCATGCAGCTGCTGTTCCTGCCATGCTACCGGAGGGTTTCTCATTACCCCCCTTTTAAAAGGTAGTTGGTATGTCCTGATAGAGTGCTTCTTTTTCTGCCATCAAGTTACAGCTTTCTTAGAGTTTTCAAGGCAAGAGACATTCAGAAGTGGTTTGCCATTGTCTGCCTCCACGTGATGCCCCTGGCATTCCTTGGAGGTCTCCCAAAGAAATACTTGCCAAGGCCGAAGCTGAGAGTGTCCCAAGGTCACCCAGCCAGTTTCCATGCCAGAGTGGGGATTCCAACCTGGGTTTCCCAAATCCTAGCGTGGCATCCTAACAACTTGGCTCTGTGACCGAGCACTTTCTGGTTAAAAAAAAAGAAACCTGGTGACACAGTAAGACAATTGTCTGGTGAGAAGGGAAAATAATATCAGTGTGGACAATAGATTCAAAAAATGTGAACTTGCCGGTGGTGTGTTTGGGCTGCCTTCTTTCCAAGCAGATCAGTGCACTCCTAAACAGAGTTGCAACCTTCTAAGGCCATTGGCTTCAGGATATACTTTTGTTTAGGGTTGCACTGGATGTGCCCGTAACCGGGTTATACCCTTTTCACGATAAAGATGACAGTCCGACCGTGCATTCTCTGGCAGAAGTCAGAGCAGCGTGCTCTTTTGTCAAAAAGTCCTGTTCCCTGGCAGCTTTTTAAAAAGCTTATTTAAATGGCGCTTCCATCGAAACCATTATTATATGCAAAAGTGGCACTTTGTTAAAATATCATTTGTATTGCTCCGGAAGCCCATTGGCGAGACCTGCCATTTTGTAAACTTGCACAAACTATTTTCTTTCCCATTCCTGCTGCGGGAAAGAGAATGGTGGGCGCAATTTTACAAATAGGCGTCCAGAGCAATATAAATGCTATTTTAACAAACTGTTGTGTATCCCGTTGCATCTACTAATGGTTTTCACGGAAGCAGCCTGGTGGAATGCTCTCCCTCCAGCTGTCCGGGCCCTGCGGGACCTTAATGAGTTCCACAGGGCCTGCAAGACTGAGCTATTCCGCCGGGCTTTTGGGGAGGCCAGCTGCTGATGCCCCCCTCCCCCTTTTTCTCAACAGCTGGGGCCCTTCTGTCCCCCCTTTTAGAGGAGTTTTAGCTGTTGGATGCCATCTGTTGTCTTGAAATGGTATTTTATGATTGCGTGCTGTATTTTAATGTAGACTAGTTCTAAATGTACAATGTTGTTTGTTTATTTGCTTATTTGTTTTGTCTACTTGTTGTGAACCGCCCTGAGCCCTTCAGGGGAGGGCGGTATATAAGTTTGTTTAATTAATTAATTAATTAATTAATTAATTAATTAATAAGC
Source organism: Sphaerodactylus townsendi (assembly GCF_021028975.2). Lineage (NCBI taxonomy): Eukaryota > Metazoa > Chordata > Lepidosauria > Squamata > Sphaerodactylidae > Sphaerodactylus > Sphaerodactylus townsendi. Next base: position 159,811,814 of record NC_059426.1, read on the forward strand.
TTTTAAAAGGCTGCCAGAGAATCAGAAGATGGGGGAGGCAGGCACTAGAACCGCGCAGAGCATTGCAACACATGGAAGATGTGGCGGATTGCCACACACATCTCCTGTCAACTTTATCCTGAAAAAGGCATAGTTTAAGACAAAACTTTTATTACTGAACGGTTGCACTGCATCAAGCAGTTGAAGAAATAAAAATTAGTTATGCGCATGGAGCATTTATACCCAGCCTCTCTGCCTTTGTTGGCACTTCAGTCCAGTGCTAAGTTTAAAAGATGAGGATGACAATTTTAGAAATGAGCCCAAGCTTAGCAGCACTGTTGGAGGATCTGGGGGGACAAAGCTGCCAAAAGCCCTTCCCTGTGCCCCTCAGTGGTGGGGATTTTATTATTCTGTTTATTTATGTATAACCTTTCATGGCATAGGTAAAAAAAGAGAGACAGAGAGAGAAAGAAAGATATTGAAATCAATTATTCGATTTACAAGGGCTTGATGAAATAGATACTAGAAATTTTGCCATGTCTTCAGTTTGTGCAGCATTACAATAATTTAAAAGCAGCCAGATAAAATGCCAGTGGGCATTTTATAAAGGGATTAAAATGGAACCATCCAGGAGAAATCAATCATAATTGAGCATGGAAGTCCAGTTCAAAGGAAACCCTGCAATGATTTTCTAGATATCACCCTACTTTTGCTCCATTGTCTTCTGCCTGAGTGACACCACTTTTCTTTGCCCAAGATGTTGTCGTTCACATTGTCTACTATGTTGAATGTCTCCTTGGATGTCTTGTGCTGTACAATAGCATTGGGTTTTTTCCTTAATTCTATAATTCTCAGTGAAAAAGTTGGGCTATAAATGAAGAAAATAGATATCTTTTCAGGGTGTAGGAATCTTCCCTTTAAAAATAAGAGAGACTCGCCTGCTTTCTCCCCAGCTTATGTTATTCATACAGTAACTGTGTTTTCAGATCCGAATGCCATTCCTGGCTAGGGTTGCCAATTCCAGATTGGCCAATTCCTAGAGATGTTTGGGGGGAGCTTGGGGGAGGAAAATTAGTGGAGTGTAGAGAGTCCCCCCCAAAGCAGTCGTTTTCTCCAGGGAAACTGATCTCTGCTGTCTGGAAACCCGTTGTTATTTCTGGAGATTTCCAGGCCACACCTGAAGCTTGGCAACACTATCTCTGGCGGTTCTCCTAGTTGTAAGCAGCAAATTGGGGTTGTGACGGATACACTGAGCGAGAGCTGTCGCTTAGGCTCCGAATGCAAACCAGCTCCCTCAGAGAATATTGTAAGGCAGACTCCGCTGACCTCAGGGAAACGCCACCAGGGGGCGCGCAGGGCTCCTGGGCTGGCTCTGCCATTAGAAAAACACTTTTGAAATCATTCCTGAGGGGCTGCCAGGTCGGCCTGTTTCAACAAAGCGAACAGACGTCTTGTGGCACTTTAAAGGCACATTAGTTTTGCCTTGTGGCACTTTAAAGGCACATTAGTTTTGTCTTGTGGCACTTTAAAGGCACATTAGTTTTGTCTTGTGGCACTTTAAAGGCACATTAGTTCACAAAACCTTAGGCTTGCATCAAAATTTGCTACTGAAGGTGTTGCAAGATTCCCACTTGCATTTTCTTCATAACCACTTAGAGACTGGCTTTTGAACTTCTAGCAGTGCCCTGTGCAATCTTATATTCTGCTCTGTCTTTAAAACGTATATCTTTATACTGCTCTTGCTGCCCAGTTTTCTGAAAACTATATCTTGATCCCCTCATCCAATGTGTTGAGGGTACTGGGAAATACCTGGAGATCTAGGGGTGGAGCCTGAGAAGGTGAGGTGAGGGGAGCAGAGAGACCTCAGTGGGGTATAAAGTCACGGGGTCTGCCTTCAGATCCAGTCATTTCTTTTCCAGAGGAACTGGCCTCTGGGGTCTGGAGATCAGCTGTAATTCTGGGAGAACCCCAGCCACCATTTAAGGCACAGGTGTCAAACTCGTGCCCCTCCAGATGTTATGGACTACAGTTCCCATCATCCCCTGCCAGCATGATGCTGGCAGGGGATGATGGGAACTGTAGTCCATAACATCTGGAGGGCTGCGAGTTTGACATCTATGACCTAAAGGTTATTACTAAAATATTTTGTTTCCTTCACATCCATAGCTCATCACTTTATAGGTTTAATGCTCATTTCCAGGGGTGTTTGAGTTTGATATTTCTTATCCAGAAGGGAACGTTGTTTTTGGAATGACTGATAGGGTAGCGTAAAGGGAAGAAATGCAGCTATTTAATATTGCCTGCGGTACAGTCCATTCCTACTCTTTCGTTAGTCCCTTTCTGAGCAGGTTTACAAGCAAACTGCCAAATAGATGAAGGTCTCGACTGTGTGTAGCAGCTCTTAGCGTGTAGAGGGTAAAGTGGCATGTGCTATACTGAATAATCCATACAGTTATAGGTGAAATTGCTATAACTGTTGCTAATTCCAATTTTTTAGGATCCAGCACAGTCTGCTGGTTTTCATCCTTCAGGGTCTGTCATTGCAGTTGGAACGCTAACTGGAAGGTAAGATATTAAAATGTTCTTTATTTATGTAAAGGATTTACACTCTGCATTGTTGGTGTTTGAGGAGACAGTTTTGAGTTCAGCAGAGGCCAATTTGCTGGTGGTACCTGGTCCCTCAATGATGCGGCTGGCCGCCACACGGGCCAGGACCTTACGGCCCTGGCCCCGGCCTGGTGGAACACTCTCCCTCCAACTGTCCGGGTCCTGCGGGACCTTGGTGAGTTCCGCAGGGCCTGTAAGACTGAGTTGTTCCGCCGGGCCTTTGGAGTGTCCAGCCGCTGAAATGTGCGCCCCCTTACACATTTATCTTCACCATCTTATGTTACCCTCTTAGAGGGGAGTCCCGTCACTTCCTCTTTTTAAGGAGGCCTCTAAGCAAATTGGGTTTTTGGGACGCCTGATAATTCTGTACTGACCGCTGCTTTTAATAGATTTTATTGGTTTTAGTAAATGTACCGATTAAGATATATTGTATACATGTTGTTGTGCACCGCCCAGAGCCCTCCAGGGATGGGGCGGTCTACAGATTCAATAAGTAAGTAAGTAAGTAAGTAAGTAAATAAATAAATAAATAAATGTATGTCATGGAAACACACACAAAAATAAAAATCATCAGAGTAAAATCAAGTATAAAAGCAGCCCCTCAGGAAAGGTAAACTCAAAAGTTCTTTAAGTAATTAAGACTAGACCCAGCACCATAACTTTGCTGGCCCAATGTAACTATCCTCAGAAGCAGGATCTAAAAAGGGCTGGAGAAAATGACATTTAAAAAGAACACGGCCATACAGCCCAGAAACCACACAGCACCCCAGACATTTAAAAAGTTTGCTTAGCAACACAAAATGTTTAGCATCAAGCAAGTTGCTGTAAAAAGCTCTGTCTTGATTTCTCACAGGCCTCCCAAACTTATCGCTGTATCAGTAAACCGGGATGATTTGTGCCAGTCATAAAAGTAGTGAAATCACCCACCTGCAGTGTCACTACATGTTTATTTATCACTTCATTAGGCAAACTTCTGTGCTGGCTCTCCATCCAACCTGCCCAGGGGAACTTAAATATAAAACATAATAAAAACATAACACTTCATAGAAGTTATTAACACCCAGCATTCAAAAACACACCCAGAGCGTAAAATAACATAATGGAGAATGGCTTAAAAGGGTCTTAAAGTTTTCTGAAGCCCAAAACAGATGATAAAGTGATGTATTTTTTAAAATACACGCATACACTTGGTGGACTTTGTAAAGAAATAAAAAACAACCCAGTAAAGTCTGAATATTCTCCAGGAGATGTGGAATATTGAAGGCAGATCTGTATCGGTAGAACCCTCAACAGAGTTCTGTCCTTTTAAATCAATTGAAAATGGGCTTAAATGGGCATGGGTGTGCTTGGGATTGTATTGCTAGCCTGCTGAAAGCTTTGGGCAGCTTTATAGCATTCTCGAGAGAGGGTTTAGGCGTTGGGATGGGTCTTTCCAAACTGTCCCTCCTTCTTGCGATTATTCTTTGCAAGCCCCTGAATTGCATTTTTTTATATGGAAAATATTTTGCCTCCTCCTGCATTGCTATACCCCTTAATTGCTTATGGAGCTATGTCAGGGATCAGGGGCTTTAAAACCAAAATGTTTTAGTGTGCGTCGTGAGAATTATTAAGCCAGCAAATGGCTAGGAGCTGCATTCAGAATGTGTGTTTTTTTACATTGTTTCAGAGAGTAGCTGTGTTGGTCTGTAGGGTACTGTTGGACCTAAATCTAGCATTCCACTTTCTTTTGGTGAATGTCATTCCTGATGCCTGTCCCTCACAGAAAGTTTTTTGTTCCCTGGAAGGTATCCCATGCACAGAAAGGATGAGACCTGTTGTCAAAGCCCAGTGCCTCATTCAAGGAATGTTAGACAGAAAGGTTGTTGTGGGCTTTCCAGGCTGTTGAGTCTGGCCGTGAAAGCCTTCGACAATACGTTAGACAGAAAGTCGAAAGGCTTGATAAAGTCCCAGGGTCTCATATCTGATGGCTCAGTACTAATTTAAAAGGACCTTTCTACATTGAGCCACCTGTTTTTGGAACATTAGAACATAAGAGCATAAGAACGAGCCTGCTGGATCAGACCAGAGTCCATCTAGTCCAGCTCTCTGCTACTCGCAGTGGCCCACCAGGTGCCTTTAGGAGCTCACCTGCAGGATGTGAAAGCAATGGCCTTCTGCGGCTGTTGCTCCCGAGCACCTGGACTGTTAAGGCATTTGCAATCTCAGATCAAAGAGGATCAAGATTGGTAGCCATAAATATTAGAAATGAACCTGGTCCAATAGCAGTTTGTCCTGGAGGATTCAAATGGTATAAAAGTGGTAAATAGCTTGTCAAATGGACAAGCAGTGATCTACAGCGTATCTGTGCCCTGTGTTATTTTCCCCAAATCAGATTTTTTGAGAATCGCACCATTAGCAAGTCTTTTCAAAAATCCTCGGTTGCAGCCGCTCGCGACCGAACGACCAGGCAGGAGGCACTTTTTCTGCCTCCATTTTCTTTCCTTTTTTTAATTTTGCGACTTAGAAGAAGAAGAGTTTGAATTTATATCCCCCCTTTCTCTCCTGCAGGAGACTCAAAGGGGCTTACAATCCTCTTGCCCTTCCCCCCTCACAACAAACAGCCTGTGAGGTAGGTGGGGCTGAGAGAGCTCCGAGAAGCTGTGACTTGCCCAAGGTCACCCAGCTGGCGTGTGTGGGAGTGTACAGGCTAATTTGAATTCCCCAGATAAGCCTCCACAGCTCAGGCGGCAGAGCGGGGAATCAAACCCGGTTCCTCCAGATTAGAATACACCTGCTCTTAACCTCGTATGCCACTTACATCTGCATAGCTACGTAGGTGCAGCTGGTCATATCGTAAGACATCAGCATGGCTGTGGGGGTTCATGTGTGCATGCCTGCGTAGCTATGCATCAGTGGAATGTAAATTTTAAAAAGAGACGAGTCTCTGTGCAAAGGCACGATAGCAACCCAGAATGTTTCCATGGGCTCCAATCGCTGCTTGCACGGATGCATGTGAAGGCAAAAACAGGAAAACGGGTTACTTTATCCCGACTGCAACTTATTATACATGTGCTGTGCGGAGTGGGGCATGGAGCCACCCTTGTTTCTTTTCATTAGGTATATGAGCAAAAGAAAGAGGGCAGTGGGTTGATAATCTCTTTCATTACATCACTTACAGTACAGTCCTAAACTGAGTTGCACCTTCTCAGCCTGTTGAGTTCAGTGGACACCGAAAGATGTAACCCTCTTTTGGACCATGGTGTTTTTCCCCCTGCATATTGTTTTAATAGTTGTTTTTATGTTTTTGTATTTACTTAAACTCTGGTTTTAATTGTTTCATTGATGTGTGTTTTCATTTTTGTTAATTTTAAACATGTGATTTTATTGAGTATGTTGAAACTTGTTAGCCATCTTATTTAGCCCTTATGAAGGCAGAAAACAGGGTATAATTTTGTGAAATAAAAAAAATGAATACATGATTAATGAATACAGCATCATGCCATGGACTGAAAAGGTTACTTATTTATAAACTGGCTATTCTGAAAACTAACTCGAAGAAAGGAAAAATATCTCCCAACAAGTAAAATGAAATATAGTGTTGCATTTTCCCATGTGAATAATTGGTGTGAAAAGCTCAACTGTTCGGTGCCTGTACAGTATCTCTCAATTGCTTACCACTGAAAAGAACAATAAATTTCAACAGTCATAATATTTGACAAAGGGCTTTGATATTAAAATGTTCACAGTCCTTCTGGTAAATATTTGTTACACCCAAGCCAATCTCATCTCCATTGTCCACTGCTTTATTGTCAGTATAGGTGGTTCCTGTTTTGACATTGAGACTGACCAGAGGAGAGTTGATTATCCCGGCCTCCCCCTTCTGCCAGACAACTTGTTGACTTTTCCTCCTTGTGTTTTCGACAGGTGGTTTGTGTTTGACACTGAAACAAAAGATTTGGTCACTGTGCACACAGATGGAAACGAACAGCTGTCCACAATGCGTTACTCACCAGGTTTGGCATTAATTTGCTCAGTTGTTTAAACAAAAAGAAAGGGTCCGGACGCTGTGACGAGTGTACTTGTTAATATCACAGCCTTAAATTTTGTGATTAAGTTGCATGGTGTATCATTGGAGGGGCTTTTTAAAAAAAGTTTGAATCTTGCTTTGTTCAATATCGTTTTATTTTGTTAATGGGAAAAACTTGAAACAAGCCATTAACTAAGTAGGCACCTAATTTCAGCAGGGACTCTCTTGATTTTGTTTGGCCAACCGGCGGTCTCTCACAGCCGATTCACATGATTTTTTAAATATATATATATATATATGGTAAAGCTACAGTGAATTTGATCTTTCCGTTTGGTTGGTTTGGTTTTTGGTATGTTATCTGGCCTTTGAAAAATTTCCGAGTTCTGAGCTCCTAACTAATTGACCATGTTCAAGAACAGCCTTTTAAAAATTCCCAAGCGCTGAGCTCCTAGCTAATTGACCGTGTTCAAGAGTATCTTTCAAAAACAGGCTAAATTACAATGTCACCTGATATCCGATTATTTGTATGGCCAGCCAAAGCCCCCCCACCATAAAAAAAAAAAAAACTGGAAATCCCTTGGCCAAGTAAAGACACCATAAAATATGGATAAGTGAAGTCACTTTCAAATTAAGTTTTATTGTGCACGTCCTTCCCTTCTTCACCCTGTGCCAGGGCCAAGATCTGGGACTGTGTAAAGTCTAGACATACCTGGTGAGCTACTGGCAGGTGTTAGCTATGGCGTAGCCAGGCAGTCCAAGTTCAGGGCATTCAGCAGGCAGAGGCATGGTCAGGCAGGTCCAGAGTCAGGGCTGGCAGAGGCTTGGCAGATCCACTCAGGTAGTCCAGGAGTGAACCAGGCTGACAGGCTAGGAACTGAGGTTCAGAGGAACCAGGAAGCCAGGTGTGTGGAGCTTCCCTGAGAAACACACTTATTGCATCCAGGTCGAGCCAAGCCCCAGGCAGACTTAAGTAGGACACCATTACGAATAGGCCCACCGAGCAGCAATATGGGCGCTACTCCTTTTAAACTGAAGCTGCAGTCTCTGCCTTGGTCTCCTTCATATGGCTGGCTGGCTAGCTCATTACTTGGGTTGTCTGAAGGGCCTGGTGACTCTCCCAGCTCTATAGCATCAGACTCTGCCTCAGCTTGCAGGGAAGAGCTTGGAGCTGACTCTGTTGCCTGCATCTCCACATGAGGAGCCAGTTCTGGCCTCAGGGTGTCTCCAGACTCTACTTCTGAGTCCTCGTCACCTGTAAACAAGCTCAAGACACCTGGGGTCTTGAGTGGACTGCCCCTTGAAGGGGGTTGGGGGGGTCAGAGCTGCCTGTCTCCAATCAGAGCACCCCTGCAACTGTAGATGCTGACCCCAACAGATAGGAGCACAGCATGCTACAGGCCATGTATTTGTCCTCTTGAGTATCTTAGTGATGTCAATAAATCTTTTCATTGAAAGACATTGTTAAAAACTTGCTTAAAAGTGATTGCCTACAGCGTACCATTATTACATGAATTAGTTTCATTGCGGCATCGAACGAAACTTAAACAAATAATTGTTCTGTTTTTCTCTTATGCATACAGATGGCAACTTCCTGGCAATAGGCTCTCACGATAATTGTATTTACATATACAGTGTTAACGACAGTGGGAGAAAATACAGTAGAACTGGCAAATGCTCAGTAAGTTGTTACTTTATTTCTTGTTTCTAAAAATACCAAGGTTTGAGAAATGTTTTTTTTAAAAGGCATAAAGTGGCTTAAAGCAATTTTATCTAATTTCCCAGCCACTCAAAAGTTTTGCAAATGAACAAAAAGTATTATATTACTCTCAGGCTCTTGTTTCAACAGTATTCTCAAGAAAGTACCCACGCTTCTCCCAGTCACTCCCAGTCAAAACATTTTTACCACCTCTGATCATTTTTGTTTCCACGAGAAACAAAGAGTTCCAGGATTTGTTTGAAGGATCTGTTTCCAGGATCTGTTTCCAGGATCTCCACAACTAACTAGCATGTGGCTTAAATAACAAAGGTGGTTTACATGAATGCTATTAGGGATGTTCCTTGAATACTATTAGGGATGTTCCTTTAATGCTACCAGAGTACCTATGTGTTGGCCGCCTCCAGGTTCCCCCACCTCTGCCCCCCACTCTCCCCAGAAACTGAGCCAGGCTAGCACCTGCGGCAGCAATCCATACACTCCTACTGGTCCCATCAAAAGCCAGCCCTTCCCCTGCCTGCCCTTCCCCACAACTCAAACCAAACCCTCCCGCCTTCTCCCGCCTCCCACACCACTGACCTCGGCTCTGCCACTCCAAAACTGGAGCCAGCTCCAGCAGCACAGCGACAGTGACCTGTTCTCTCCCACTGGGTCTGCCAAAAGTTGCCCCATCCCCCTGCCAAACCTTCCACACACCCCAACACCTTCCTCCCCACCAACCAGCTGCTCCTGTCCGGGTCACTGGCCTCCAGACTCCCACCTCACCCCCACAAATGCACCTGTGAGGCCCAAGGGGAGCTCCTGGCCAGCCAGCACAAATGGTGAGTTGTGGGGGCAGGGAGCTGGGAGAAGTCAGCCACCCGGGACAACGACCCAGAACAGTAAGTCAGTGGTGGCTTTTTTCCTTCTGCCCCCCTGGCCAGGCTCTCCCCGCTGCCAGGCCCGCCCTCTCCCAACCCCCACACAGTGAGCCAGCCAGCAGGCAGATTGCAACCCACTGCCCCGGCTTCCCCATTCTATCCTCCCCCAACCCTCATCTTTCCACCCACAACCACCCCAAGCCTCACCTTTGTATCCTCCCCTTCCCCAAGGTTCCCAATTCAGCCCACCTTCCTCTCCAAGCCTCACCTTTCCACCCTCCCTCACCCCAGGCCTCCCCCTTCCCCTTTCCTAGGGCCCATTGCTCCCCCCCCCCACAATGGGCTTTGCTGCTAGTCCTCAATAAATAAATAAGCCTGTTGAAACGAGATGCTTGGGTGTGCATAATGTGACATGGGTAAAGTTCTCCTTGTCCTCTAGCATCAGGTTTAAATTGGGCCTTAGCAGATGTGCCTTGGATACAGCCAGACATGCACCACTATTTTTCTCCCACACCAAAAGAGCACATGGAATTTTGGACGGGAGCCTGTGGCTCCAATTGGGAGCTCCAGGTTGCTACCCAAACACAGGTCGCCCACGGTTCGCCATGTAAACAAGGCTTCAGTGTACCTTTCAGTGCGGCTTTTTATATGTACTGGTGTAACTCTGTTGGGGAAATGTTACGTTGCTGGAATTAATATAATGCTTCTCTCTCTCCTCATAGGGTCATTCCAGCTTCATTACTCATTTGGATTGGTCTGTTAATTCTCAGTACCTCGTGTCTAATTCAGGGGACTATGAAATCCTATACTGTGAGTAACAAATAGTGTTTTGTCCTCAGCACAGAGTTCATTCTTGGCTAGTAAAGTATTTTTGAGATGGAAAAAAGAAACCACAACTGATCAGGGACATATGTTTTAGTCTCTGAAACTTCACTGTGTATGCTTGCAACTGATGTCTGTCTCTTATGTTTTTCTGCAGGGATTCCTTCGGCTTGTAAGCAAGTAGTAAGCGTGGAAACCACTCGAGATATAGAATGGACGACTTATACATGTACTTTAGGGTTCCATGTTTTTGGTAAGAGCTTCAACCAGCTTTTTGTGCCTCTGAAATTAGCTAACTTTCCAACATGTCAAGAACCTTTTAACAAGAAGTTGTTAAAGTTCTCAAGATGTTGTGGGTTTTCCGGGTTGTATGACCATGTTCCAGTAGCATTTTCTCTTGATGTTTTGCCTGCATCTGTGATTCTGAAGATGCCAGCCACAGATGCAGGCGAAACGTCACGAGAAGATGCTACTGGAACATGGTCATACAACCCGGAAAACCCACAACGCCCTAGTGATTCCGGGTTAGGGGTTAGGAGTTAGCCTTCAACAATACAAGGAATCAAGATGCTACCCTTAATTCCCATCCCTCTGTGTCACCTGAAAAGTTAAGAGGCAAGGGACCCTCAAGAACAGAATGGACTGCAGTTGAGGGAGAGGGATCAGCAGAAATCCACCAATGAAACAGGAGCTTGTGCAAGGTGTCTGCTCATTCTCCCCCCACCCCATACACCTGATCCTTTAACTGCGAACCCCTGATCCCAGGACATGTGGAGCTGGAGCAAGGAGCCAACAGCCCCCCTCCCCAGCAGCTCTTTCGACTCAGGAAAGTGGCACAGTTGGGAAGCCTGAAGCCCCTCCTTCCCTCTCACAGCACAAATGAGTCTCTGCAGGCAGTGGTGCTTTGGTAGGTGAATCTCCTGGTTGGACCTGTGACCTGCAGCCTGTTTGGAGGAGCCCAGGCTTGGCTCGTATCCCACGTGTCCTTTAGTGAGACCCACATTGTCAGGAGGGCTTTGATTTCTAAGGAACGGGTCCAGAGGAGGGCGACCAAAATGGTCAAAGGTCTGGAATCCATGAGAAGGTTAAGAGGTGACATGATAGCCATGCTTAGATATTTGAAGGGATATCATGTTGGTGAGGGAGCAAGCTGGTTTTTTGCTGCTCCAGAGACCAGGACCAGGAGTAATGCGTTCAAGGTGAAGGAAGATTCCACTTAAACATTAGGAAGAACTTCCTGACAGTAAGGGCTGTTAGTGGAATGCACTACCTTGGAGTGTGGTGGAGTCTCCTTCTTTGGAGGTTTTTATAGAGGCCCGATGGCCATCTGTTAGGATTGCTTTGATTGTTTGTTCCTGTATTGCAGGGGGTTGGACTTGCTGGCCCTTGCGTTCTCTTCCAACTCTATGATTCTAGGTTTGGAAGAAGGGATGCAGGATGCCAAAGAGGGCCATGGTGGTGAAGGGGAAATATCCACTCTGTGAACTCATTCCGGTCGTGGTTCGTTGTATCTAACCCATTATCTATAAAATATACAAAGCTTAATGCTGAGACCTCTCTAAAGAACTACCATAAAACTGCAGTTTCCAAGATACCATGGGAGTAATAGACAAAGATCATGTTTTTGAAATGAGGTGGTTCTCATTTTCTTTGTTTCTAGAGTAAAAGTACCTAGCCAGGAAGCCTTCAACCTGGATGTAGTTAAATTCTTACTGGGAGACCCAATTTCAGATCCCCACTCTGTCAGAGAAACTTGCTGATTCTCAGCCCAGCCTACCTCTCAGGGTTGTTGTGAGGGTCAAGTGGAAGAGGGGAGACAACAATGTGCAGTCCCCTGAACTCCCTGGAAGAAAAGTGGGATAAAAGCATACTCAGTAAATAAATAATAACTTCATTTAATGCCTTGGAAGGAAAAGAATTTGAAAGCCTGCAACTTTGCAATGGACTAGTTTTGTCCTTCCTTGCTTCGTTGAGTTCAGAGCAGCAAATTTATCACCTAAACTTTCACATATTGCAAACCCAGCAAAGTAAGATGGTGCATTTAAGTGTGTGCAGTAATATTTTGGCCCACTTTCTCTTATATATGCCTATGAGCGTGTTTGGAACGATGCATTGTTTTCAGAGAAGGACAAAAACCAGAGATGGCAAATAGTGGATGAGTTGTCTGCTTCTGTTTAAAAGACAGGGCATTTAGAACATCTTAATTAAAGAAATTTCAAAATGCTTTGTCTTTCAGGTGTGTGGCCAGAAGGCTCAGATGGTACAGATATCAATGCTGTCTGCCGTTCACAGGAGAGGAAATTGTTGTCAACTGGTGATGACTTTGGCAAAGTACATCTCTTCTCGTATCCTTGTTCACAGTTCAGGGTAAGTCCAAAAGACATCGTAGAGTATTGATTTAGGGGGAGAAGAGGCTGTAAAGGGATTAACAGTGCATTTTAAAGCAGAGTTACGCCCTTCTAGGTCCACTGAAGTTGGTCAGCATAGGCCCAGACTAGACAAGATGTTACGCCGTGAATTGGGCCAGGGTTCATCCGAGACCCCAATAGGCCTTCCCCACAGCCAGATAGCCTCTGAGCCTAAAGCAAAGATACACTTTGAACTGAGACTTCAAGGCTCATTCTCTTAACTGTTTTCGGACACAAGGCCCCTGCTTGGATTAAAAGGGACAATAACAATGAGGAAGAAGAAGAGGATGAATTGGATTTATACCTCACCCTTCTCTCTTTTAAGTAGACTCAAGGTGGCTTACAAACTCCTTTCCCTTGCTCTCCCCCCAACAGACACCTTGGCCCCTTCCGCACACGCAAAATAATGCGTTTTCAAACCACTTTCACAACTGTTTGCAAGTGGATTTTGCCATTCCGCACAGCTTCAAAGAGCATTGAAAGCCGTTTGAAAGTGCATTATTCTGCATGTGCGGAATGAGCCCTTGTGAGGTAGGTGGGACTGAGAGAATTCTGAACAAACTGTGACTAGCCCAAGGTCACCCAGCAGGAATGTAGGAATGTGGAGACACATCTGGTTCACCAGATATGCCTCTGCCGCTCAAGTGGAAGAGTGGGGAATCAAACCCAGTTCTCCAGATTAGAATCCACCTGCTCGTAACCACTACACCACGCTGGCTGGGCTCTGCCCTATCTTAGTTAAGTTGTTAGATATACCGGTTGTCCAGATGATGGCCAGAAGTCAATACTCCAGCTAGCGCTGGGTAAGCTAGCAACAAAAGGGAAAAACTTCTCTTTGCCTTAAAGATAACCTTGCTAAGCAGCTTCTGAGTGTGTGCAGAGTATTGGACGCCAGTAGCCAGACCAATTAAAAGCAAAAGAAAATAAGTTTGTTCGCATGGAAAAAATGGAATAGAGATTGGAATAAGGAATGATGGCTTAGAGGCTGAGTGATTTTCATGCAAAGTCAACCAAAGGCCTTTTCTGCACAGCAGTGGAAACGAACCTCCACTGGCATAAATTATGCCGGGGGCTGCTTGCATGGTTGCCTGTGAGCAGCCCCAACTTTCTCCCCAGCCGGAGAGGTGGCTCTGCACGGAGCCGCCTCTCCTTTGGTCCCCTCCACTCACCTCTCCTTCCAGCGTCACTCTGGAGGAACATGCCCACACTATCCTCCAACCTCCAGGGGTCGGAGGGCAGTGTGGGCGTGTCCCTCCAGCCCTCCAGAGTGATGCTGGAAGGAGAGGGGAGGGGGAAAGCGGTGCTCTCTGGCGCGGTTCACACCACGCCAGCTTGAAGACAACACTTTTAAAAATGTGGCGCCTTTGCGCCACTTGGGGGGAGCCAGGATGGCGCTGCTGCATCGCAACCAGCACCCCAGGGACCAGTTTTTTCCTGTCTCTGGGGCGCTGTTTTTTGGCCGTGCGGAAATGGCCCTTGATAAATGGAAAAGTGTTGCTCATCCTCCAACTAAGCTCACTCTAGTCTAGTCTCCAGAGTTCCTCTCTGGGGTCCAGCTGGATCCAAGGCACAGCACATGACTGAACTGGACTGCCCTTCAGCAAAACAAAAGATGCTCATGGCCTTTTTATAAACTGTACCAATTGTGAGGGTAGATTATCCGTTGGCTCTTGTTTTTTACCATGTGGGTTCCTTTTGGGCGAATTCCTACCTGAATCTCTCAACTGTAGGGGGTGGCGTAAGGTTTGGATTAGGTTTTTTTGGGGGGTGCAGAGAATAATCAATGTTAATGGTTATTTCTGGGGCCAGTTGTGGGTAATCAGCCACTGTGAGCTTGCACCAAGTAAAAGTGGTTGCTTCTTCTGCCTGCACAAGGTGTCGCACACAGGATTTCTTCTGATAACATTTCAAAAGCGAATTGAAATCACACAAACTGTCAGTGGTACGTTCCTTTGCTCCCTGAGCACATTGTTTTAAGATCTTATTTATTTATTCACGTCATTAGTACCACAGTTCTTCTTCCTAATGGTAGGACCCAAAGTGGCTTACATCATTCGTTGTCCTCCGTTTTATCTTTACAACAACCCTATGAAGGTAGGCCAAGTGTATGCAACTGGCCCACAGTCAAAAAAGGTAGCCTTCCATGGCAGCGTGGGGAAGCAAACCTGGCTCCCTAGTCCTACCCTCTAATCCCAATTGGCCATGCTGGCAGAGGCTGATGGGAATTGTAGTCCATAACATCTGGAGTGCCAAAGGTTCGCCACCACTGCATCATTGTACCAGACTGGTTCTCTGTGGGAAGTGCTATGTGGTCAGCAGAACAGTGCTAAATATGTTTTCCTTTCTCCTCACACATTGCTGGATCCCATCCTAGTACTTCTTGTAGTCTGGCACATAACATGTTGGTTACAGTAAATGAAACCAGTTGTTTTGACAGTGTTACCTATTGCCAGCGTTTACGTTTTCAATACTGACCGTTTTCTCTCTTCATTTCAGGCACCCAGCCACGTATATGGCGGGCACAGTAGTCATGTGACCAACGTAGATTTTCTATATGAAGACACTCATCTCATCTCAACAGGTGGAAAAGACACCAGTATTATGCAGTGGCGAGTCATTTAGAGGAAGCCTTGTATGAACAGCTGTGTAACCAAGAGCTGGCCGTGCCCAGACGTTCTGTACAAAACTGTATATTTTAATTTGACAGTATGGTTGCCGTCTAGCCTAGTCACTGTGATTTATCAGTTTAAAAGAAGTCCTTACAAACCTCAGGAAAGCAGAGTCCTCAGCCAGCTGCCGTACTTTTTTCAGTAACTTGTTAAGCATCATGGTTCTTTTGGGGGAAAAAAACCCAAAACCAACATTAAAAAGACCTCATTTTTTGTTGCACACAAATATATGAAGCAGTACAACCTTAAAATGAAGTAATGGCTCGAACATTTATGCAATACATATGAATAGGACTGTTTTCTATTAATAGCCAGAGAGAAAGCTTATCCTAATCTTACATATATGTGCTTCACCGTTCCACTATTTACACTTTTGTACTGTCTGGGTGCGTAGTTAGAAGTTCCAACGGCTGCTAAAATGGTGGCCCTCCCACTTCTGACGGATGGTGAGGCATGGATACGAAAGGTGCATCAAGAACCGGGGGAAGCCCATAAGCACTGCAATATTTTTTTTCTTTTCAGAAGGAGCTGTCTTAGGTCTGCAATTCGAAATGGAATAATATACAGCTCACAGCAGCAGGACTGTCCAAGTCTCTTCCAAAGTAAAAACTTTGTTTAAATAAGAAAACGTGAATAGAATTAACTGATTTTGCATTTTTCTTTCCTGGCATAGCAAAACATTGAGGCGAAAGGATATAATCCCGCAGAGAGGATCTCTGACCAGTTTCCACCAGTGTGGGGGGGTTAGTCACAAATAAAAACTTCACTCAATTGGTCCGTGGGACTCGATTGTTAAATTTGCAGGTGCTACCCCAGTTTCAATTTGAATAACTCAGCAGGGGTTACAGGTTCAAGTAATCTCGTTCAAAACGAAATCATTTTTTGAAAAAAACACTTGTTCGCGAACCGTTTGTTTAAAAATAATGAAATCAACTCGACCACATCTGCATTAATCCTTTGATAGAATAAACCAGGGATAGGGAACCTGCGGCTCTCCAGATGTTCAGGAACTACAATTCCCATCAGCCTCTGTCAGCATGGCCAATTGGCCATGCTGACAGAGGCTGATGGGAATTGTAGTTCCTGAACATCTGGAGAGCCGCAGGTTCCCTCTCCCTGGAATAAACGAGTGTGTCAGTTGGTCAGCGTGAGTCTTGCTGCCTTATGCTTACGTGAGGGGTTTTTTTAGCAGTTCATGAAGAACGGTGAGGCATTCTAAGCTTTACTGGTCTGTTGCTTATGGATATTGTATATTCGTATGTTAAGGCCGAGGAGACCAAGTATAAAGTGATCTTTTTTTTAAAAAAATGCACCATTAACCTGCAAAGGAAATGCAGAGGTACATGTATATAAACTATCAAGAGGGCCGGCTAGACTGCCTTCAGCCTCAGTTGGTCTTCAGGGTAGCAGTACTGGGCACAGGCCAAGAGGTGGACCCCCACCCCAGGCCCCCGTTGCCTTGGAAGATGTCCAGCTGCTATTCTTCCGTCATACGAGGCAACCCATCTGGGGCACCAAAACTGACTAAATGTTAATGAATTAAGTTCCCGGCCCGACGTCTTTTTATGGACGAAAATTTGTACTAATAAATAAAGACTGTTGTTTTGCAAGTGAAGTGGGGGGGGGGGGGGACAGTTCGGAAAGCCTTACCAATTTTGATTGTGATACAGACTGAAAAAAAATGTTTACATTGGGGGGAATGTATCTAAAATCATTTTAAAGGAGCAGCATTGTTATAAGCAGGCTCTGAAGTGCTTAAATAGTAAAACTTTTTTTCCGGGGGGCGGGGTTGTGTAATGGGCAGGAAACGTGAATTAACCGAGCTCTGAAGCACAGGTTGTTTAGAGTGTTTCAATGAAAATTTAATAAGTTTTGTAGCTTTTTTTAAAAGTTACATCCCCAACCTGCTACACTAAAAGTGTAGGACACCAATAAATATCATGTTATGAAGGTGCATTGCTTAATGTGGTTGTGTTATGCTGTTCAATCTACTTTTGCTTAACATCTACAAAAATGAACATCCTTTTAGTATAACCAGAGTCTGCATAAACTTTTTAGGATCTTCACTTTGGTTAGAAAAACAAAACTTTGAACCTGTCCCCACTTAGAATAGGGGTGGCCAACCTACAGTGCTCCGGATGTTAATGGACTACAATTCCCATCAGCCCCTGCCAGCATGGCGAGTTGGCCATGCTGGCAGAGGCTGATGGGAATTGTAGTCCATGAACATCTGGAGCACCATAGGTTGGTCACCCCTATTGTAGAATATTGTCCACTTCAGGGGGTTCTGGGGGCAAGTCTGGGTTTCAGCAACCTTCAGGAGTCCCTTAGAGGGAAAAGGGGTTCATGTTCATCCCTCTCCCCTGCTTCCTCCAGAACTGTCCCGCACACATCTGGGATGTCTCTGCAGCCTCCCTCCACCTGCTTTTAAAAGGCCTTTGGAGGAAAATCATCCCCAGGCCGCTCCATTCTTTTTTCCTGTGAGGCAGCACCCTCCCAACTGACCAGGCCCAAGACCAGTGAGGTGCTAGCTGAGAATTCTTGCCTCTGTCCTCTGCTCCGTCCACAATACCTTCGAGGTCCAATATTTTAGACCTAGGAAGGGCTGATTTTTCCCTTCTTCGTCCTGTTCCTCCTCTCAGCGTTCCTTGGGCTGCAGGCCAAGAGTAAGGAGAAATGAAAGGGCCACATCAATCACAGATTTTAAAAATAAAGCCAAGGCTGATGATGCAAAATAGACAAAGAGATAATTTATTACTCACATAAAAATTCCCTACATGTTTCACCCAAGAGCAGGGGTAGGGAACCTGCGGCTCTCCAGATGTTCAGGAACTACAATTCCCATCAGCCTCTGTCAGCATGGCCAATTGTTGCGCCCTGCCCAAGAGTCTTGCGGTGGTTTTTCAGAGAAGAGTATTAGAAGCCTCTTGGGCAAAACACAAAGGGGATTTTTATCTGAGTAGAGGTTAAGAGCAGGTGGACTCTAGTCTGAAGAACTGGCTGATTGCCCTCTCCTCCATATGAGTGGCGAACTCTTGTCTGGTGAACTGCATTTGTTTCCCTCTTCCACATGAAGCCTGCTGGGTGATTTTGGGCTTAGTCCCAGTTCTCTCAGACCCCACCTATTTCACCAAGTGTCTGTTGTGGGTAGAGGAATGGAATGGAGTTTTCAATCCCTTCCTCTTTCCAAAACCGAGGTTTTGTGAGGTAAAATTAGGCTGGGAGAGTTCTGAGAGAACTGTGACTGGCTCAAGGTCACCCAGCAGGCTTCATGTAGAGGAGTGGGGAACAAATCCAGTTCACCAGATAAGAGTCCACCACTCTTTGCCACTGCCCTATGCTGGCTGTGAAGTACAGAGATTCATATCAATCACACACCAAACCAATCATTTTTTTTAAAGCTTGCTTTAGTAAAACCACACATCTTCTGCTTGAAATTTTGCCCAAGATACAAAATGTGGCTGCGACAATGATTTAAGACCCAAAGTTTCTGGTGGTCTGCAGTAGAACAGTTTTGGTCTGCAATAGAACAGTAGACTAGATTGGAGTCCACCAGCATTTAAAAGACCAAAAAGGTTTCCAGGGTACACGCTTTTGATAGTTCTGTCTGACAAAGGGAACACTGACTCTTGGAAAGCAAAAAAAACCCTCTGGAAATCTAGTTGGTTTTTAAGGCGAAACTCTTTTTGAATCGTGCTATTAAGACTCAAAGCAACCTACTCCCTTATGTCTTTAGCTGAGTGGTGTTAAGCTAAAACTTCAATAATAACTCTGAATTTGGCAGAAAAGCCCTTCTCAGTAAGGTGTTCCAAAAGCTACCACCAGAAAGGCCCTGCTCCAAGCCCTAGCCAGTTCCCTCTTATTCAAAAGACACTGACTAACAACTGCTTTCACAAGCTGCTTTTTACTGAATTTTAAGCCAACAGGGTGGTGCGTGCAACCCGGGAATTTCCCCCTTGGATTTAAGAAGCCCCATATGCGAGTCATGATGTGGCAATTTGAACCCACAGAGTGTGATCCTACTGACCAGTGGATTGTCTAGTGAATTTCCAAGAATGAGCTTTGAAAGAGTTGTTAAAACGAGTGATCCCTGCAGGCCCTATTTTTCCTCCCTCCCGTCTATCTTCTACTCTGACACTTCTGCAAGGTAAATAAACATGTGTGCCATAAGTACATTTGACTTAAGTTACCATAAGTACATCTGACTTAAGTTACTTCACAGTAACACCACCACCCCCGCCCTTGAAACTTGGTTTGGTAAATCCTCCTTTCCATTTACTTATTTTATCCTCCTTGGGAAAGAACCCAAGAATAGCTTACAGCAAAACTAGCAATCAAAAATATGCACTGAAATTCAAAACACTCCCAACCGTCAAAGCAGCCACCAGATAGAAAATCAGTTTCTTGAGACCTCTATAATCCGATAATGCAATATTTTTACTGAAATCACCCAAAACCTTTTTGTTGTTGTCGCAGCTGACATGGCAACCCCCATAGGGTTTTCAAAGCAAGAGATGTTCAGAGGTGGTTTGCCATCGACTGCCTCTGCATAGCAACCCTGGACTTCCTCAGTGGCCTCCCATCCAAATACTGACCAGAGTCGACTCTGCTTAGCCTCCAAGATCTACCAGATCAGGCTAGTCTGGGCTATCCAAGTCAGGGCACCCAAAGTCTATTAAAAGAGAATAGCCTTTACCAGGTTTCTGACCAACAAAAGGGATGGGATCCAATATACTTTGTGAAACAGGAAATCATCTTTTGATTTCTCTGTTTCTCTGCAGATATCTTCCTTTGTCACGATTGCCTAGCCAAGTAATGCTCTCACAGTGTCATCATAAACAGAATGTCATCCTTCTAAGCCTACAGATATCAATAAGATTCCTCCTTGTCCAAGGACTTCATAGTTGCCTTCCCAACCTGAATGGACTTCCAAAGTCTAAAGGTGCTACTCCAGCTCTGTCTGAGGGTGCCAGCTGCTTGGAGGGGGAAAACCCTGTCTTTTTAAAAAGTCACAATGGACTCATGGCAGCCTTAGTAGGACCATGGGGATTTCAAGGCAAGAGATTAGCAGAGGCAGTTCTCCATTGCCAGCCTCCATGTAGCAACTCCAGGCCGATTTTGCCTGGTGAAATTTCTCCTCTGTTGGCATGGGGAATGCCCCAATGCATTCAGGAGTTCTGCATTGCCCCTGGTGCTGCAGCATGTCTACCGTGTTTTTGCCCCAGCGCAGCCCGGCGGCATTGGCTTTGCTCCCCTTTGCTGCTCCGGTGGCTTCTGCCGCCGTGCAAAACTCCTTGGTAGCAGAACTGGGGCCATTTTTTCTTGCCTCGCCTCTCTGGCCTGCCCCACCAATGGACAGGTGCTGAGAATCGACACCCTTCCCCCCTGCAGTGGGAAAAACGTAGGGATAAACCTTGGTTTTTAGAAAGGAGGGAGAAACCTTTGACAGAAAAGCGATGTGTGCAGGCGCCGCGAATGGGAGGGCAGCGGTTTTCTCACACGCAAGGATTTTAGATTTTAGACAGTGTTTTTGGGATGCCAATTCCATTGCACACACAAGGATTTTAGATGGGGGGGGAAGGGCGGTTCCCCAGACATCTTCCCTCCACCCATGGCCAGCCTTCCCACTCCCTTCCACTGCCATCCACGCCTTCCCCCTCACCCCCCCACCCCCATGTTGCTAGCTCCTTCATGCTTCCTCCTCATCCTGCAGCCATCTTTTGGAAGACAAGTGGAAGTTAAAAAAAGAAGCTCAACTACTTGGACGTAGCCAAAATACACTGACCTCTACATGCTCATATCGATATCTTGATATCTTAATATAATAATAATAGACAGTTGCCGTTTCAAGGAATAGTACAAGCAGGATCTCTTTTTAGCTCCAACCCTCTGCCCCCGCTCTATTTCTGCCCTCATCATTGATTGGGAGGGCTTTTTAAAACTTTATTTCAAACAAGGCTTTATCCTAAAACAAGCCTCTCTCTCCTCCTGCAGCAGCAGCAGGAACTCTTGTGTGTGTGGAGGGGAAGGGAAAATATCAGTTCTACGCTAAAACATGGTCCCTTTCTTCAGCAGAGTGTGCTCCAGGGAATTATTTTGCCTCTTTCATTTGGGGGCAATCATTCTTGGAAAGGACTACAATATCAACATAATACCAACATTGATATAACAGCAATTTAAAAGGTTTTCACAAATCCAGCAATCTTGGGACTGCTGGGTGTGATGAAATTTGTGCCTTTAAGCTGGGTTGATTGGCAGAGTTAAGAGAACCAGGAAAAACAGACCCAGGAGAGTTCAACAGAAAAGAAGCTCAACCACGCGGGCATAGCTGAGCAACAAGGGGTTAGTACCTCCTTGCATGTAAACAGAGAAACGCCAGGAGACCCCACTACAAGCTCACTGCGTAGTGAACAGCCTCGAGGTAAGCATTTACGTGCATAATGGGCCAGGGATAACATCAGAGGAAAGATGTTTCCCTGTTTGCTATTTTTCCCCTTCCAAAATGGTTTTCTCTCATGGACTATGGAGAAGTGCTTATTTCTGGGAAAGAAGTGAGCTAAGAAAGTTCACATCCTCTTATTAGAACAAACAGATTATCCATAAGTTATCAGGAATATCCCACCATCCAAGAGAAGGGGTTGTGAATGAAATCTGTCTCTCATGGATGTGAAATGCCGTGGTCTGAAACAGGGCTCAAAAAGCTTTTATACTGAAATGGCCAACATTCATAGCAAGAGATCAACAAAGAAAGCCCATTTACACAACTGAAACTATACAATTTATCAACATGTCTTATCACCAGTGTTAAATAACCCATCATTCTGCAGCCCAAATATTGGTGGTTACGAGCCATTTATTTGGAAGTGGCACACACAACCTCTCAGCAATATGCCCGGATGCAAACTGGGTGATTGTTTTTGTGCAATGGCATACATCTGCATAGGGCTTGTACTAGAAACCGCTCACTGCTATAATTTCTCTTTCTGTAAACTCTCCGCAAAGCCCTTGTAAAGATCTTGGCCTGCCGTTTCCTGTGCGCAATGGTTATTCTAGTATCCCACCTGTTCCTCCGATATACCTTTCATTTTACGTTTTTTTAAGTCAAATTTGGTTCCACGCGGAGCCACATTTGGCTCTGTAGGTTGTGGTCCCTGAGCCCAAATTCAACGAAGTAGAATTGTTGGGAAATTCTACTGATGTGGGTCTAATTTTTTACAAGATGCTTTGCAGAGAAGAAACTTCCCCTCCTGCATAGCTGTAAAGGCAGAAATCTCCTTGCCTGATGGTATGGTGCTACAGCAGTGCTGGGGGGGGGGGGGAGGACTGGCGCCTGGGACAAAATGGCACCTGCGCCCCCCCCCAACACGCTTCACAGCCTGCTCCGGTCCACGGGGGCTGCTCCGGGCTGTGGGGATGGCCTGAGGGGAGGGGTCGGGGGAGCAATTCTCCACCGCCCCCATGCCTGCGCCTGGGGCGTTTGTCCCCCACCCCACCTCGTGGTAGCTCCGCTTATGTGTTACACTTGCAAACCTCCAGGTTGTGGCTGGAGATTTTCTGGGATCACAACTCCAGACAATCAATCCGTCTGGAAAAAAATGGCAGTTTGGGTGCTGGATTGTGCGAGTGCCAGCCCTCTCAGTCATGAAAGAGTTAACATGCTGTTTGTTTGTTTGCCTGTAACCAGGGAATTAGATTACCTTGTAGCAAATGGGGCATGTGGCTTGTAAGTTCTTTCTAGAATGTAGGTTGCCTTTTCCATAATTAGTAAAATGCTGGCTCAACCATTGGGTACCAGTGAAGATGTGCCTTGGCTCACGTACACAGAAAGGGGGAATTTTGGATCAAAGGTTAATTGCTCTTTGTTCTCAGTCACGTAGTCACCTGCTTTTCTCTTTTACCTTCCTTGCGTCTAGTCATTATGCAGTTAAAATGCAACTTAGAAAAGTTGCTTTATTATATTCTAACCATGCATACCTTCCCTACTTAGCAGTGTTTAGTAAATAATCTTTTTTATCAAATCTCACTCACAGTGTGCTTGCTATGTTTGCTATCATTGCATTTATCTGCTAAATATGAATTATGAATATTACTATCTCATAAAATAAGCCAACATTTGGAAGGTGGGCTCTACAGCAGCATGCCCCACTAAGGTCTGTCTCCTGCCCCAAGCACACACACCCCCTCCAACTCTACCACTAAAACCTCCAGGGATTTTCCAACCTGGAGTTGGCAACCTTGTGTGGTTTAGTGGTGTCATACTAGGATCTGGGAGACTTGAATCCACACTTCCTTGGTAGCTCCGTGAGGTCATAGACACTCAGCCTAACCTACCTCATAGTGCGGTTGAGAAGATAAAATGCAGAAAAGGAGAATAATGTAAGATGCTTGGAGAGAAAGTTGGGATGTACATAAAGTAAATAAGCAAACCACAGGGCAGTGTAGCTGAACAGAATGGGTGCAAGTGTAACCCCTGTGTAAGAATGGGAAGGCCCTCTCATCTCTGTTAAAAATTATCTTGCTAATTGGATATTTACTAGTACACACCAAGAATGAAAACAAGGAAAATTGTTTTCAATATAGTGTATTGTTTCCAATATAGTGTAATGGTCAGATGGTCACCCTAAGACAGTGGTGGCAAACCTATGGCATGCATGCTGGAGGTGTCACTCAGAGCCCTCTCTGTGGGCACATGTGCACAGAGTTCGTCATGTACGGACAGCGGAAAATCACACCCACACACCCACACACAACTAGGCTGGCCTTTCTTCTGAGTAAACCCTCTTAGGGTTGTGATTTACCCATTCAAAGTGTTGCATGGTTGCTTCACCAAGCTTACTCCCGAGTAATGCGTGCCTTGGAGCAAACCGTTTTTTCTAAACTAAAACCTCAGTGTTCAGGTTAAATTGCCATGTTGGCACTTTGCGATAAATACCGGTAAGTGGGTTTTGGGTTGCAATTTGAGCACTCGGTCTCGAAAAGGTTCGCCACCACTGCCCTAAGATCTGAAAGACCAAGGTTTAAATACCTACTCTACCCTGGAAACCTGCTGGGTGACCTTGGTCCAATCGGACTCTGTTAACCTAAACTACCTCACAATGTTGTTGCGAAGATAAAGTGGAGGGGGAAATGATGCAAACTACATTGGGTCCCCGTTGGGAAGAAAGGCAGGATATAAATAAAGTAAAATAATATTATCGTCTCTTTCTAAAAAGAAGAAAGCACTAACACCAGCTTGGAGACATCCAGTCCCAGCACAGCATTCCAAAACTTTGGAATGGTTACAAAACCAGCTGAATGACCTTGAAAGCTGGAAGTATGTGACCTGTAGTATTATCTCCTGCATAAGTTGACCTGGCTGCAAGCAAACACGCTAAACTGGATTTTGTCCCTGTGGAATATTCTGTCTTCCCTGCTATTTTCATTTTCAAGGAACTGTAAATGTTTTCTGTAATTGCCATCTTTGCAGCCCAAGGTGGTTCGTCAGAAGAAGAAACAACATCCTTCACGAAGCTGGGGTCTTTACAGTATGATCTAACTAACCACTGGTTAATCTTGGTGTGATATTCTTGCCAGCCCGTTCCCCCTAATGACAGTAGGGCTGCAACTCATAATATGTGCTTGCTGATCTAAGCATTGCTGTTTCCCATGATGATTTTGGTCAGCTACGGGCTCCAGATGAAAGATGAAAGGGGTGCACAGTCCTCAGAAAGCAAAATCAGCCAAACCACATTTATCACTTTAAATGTGGTTAGAAATGTCTTTCTGTGACTTTTAGGAAGAGCAGAGCCTTAAATGTGCTATACTTAAAATAATCAGCATGCAAGGGCCTTGGGGAAATGCTTAGGGAGGGCTCTACTACTGTGGGAATTTTGAGCATTTGTCTGTGGAACCAACTACTGTGCTGGTGGAGTACTGGCAAATTGGCAATCCACAGTTTAGCTCCGCATGTGCCATCCATTTGCAACCAACTGACGTTGACCCAAGCGAGGTGCTTTAAGAAGAGAAGAAGAAGAAGAGTTTGGATTTATACCCCATCTTTCTCTCCTGTAACTAGAACCAGGGGGCATTCGTTGAAAATGCTGGGGGGAAGAATTAGGACTAATAAAAGGAAACACTTCTTCACACAACGTGTGATTGGTGTTTGGAATATGCTGCCACAGGAGGTGGTGATGGCCTCTAACCTGGATAGCTTTAAAAGGGGCTTGGACAGATTTATGGAGGAGAAGTCGATCTATAGCTACCAATCTTGATCCTCCTTGATCTGAGATTGCAAATGCCTTAGCAGACCAGGTGTTCAGGAGCAGCAGCAGCAGCAGAAGGCCATTGCTTTCCCATCCTGCACGTGAGCTCCCAAAGGCACCTGGTGGGCCACTGTGAGTAGCAGAGTGCTGGACTAGGTGGACTCTGGTCTGATCCAGCAGGCTAGTTCTTATGTTCTTAAGGTGGCTTACAAGCTCCTTTCCCCTCCTCTCCTCACAACAGACAACTTGTGAGGTAGGTGTGGCAGAGAGAGTTCTGTGAGAAACTGTGACTAGCCCAAGGTCACCCAGCAGGAATGCAGGAGTGTGGGAAAACATCTGGTTCACCAGATAAGCCTCCGCCACTCAGGTGGAGGAGTGGGGAATCACCCGGTTCTTCAGATTAGAATCCACCTCCTCTTAACCACTATGCCTCTCCAAGAGAGAAGCAGAGGTGGTTTGCCATTCCAGTGCTTGGCAGAATCTTCCCTTTGGGGTGGAGGAGGTCTCCCATCCAAGTTCTGACCCTGCTTAGCTTCCCAGGTCTGATGAGGTTGGGCTGTACCATCCCATTTGACATCCCCACAACTTATCTAGTTTTAAAAACAAAAACCTTTGTCAGTTCTAGATGAGATTGCGAAGAACTGAAGTGTTTTATTGTGCTGGTTTGCATGCTGGCTTTTTGCAGCCGTGAAAGTCCTGAATGTCCAAGTGCGGATTTCCTAGTCCTGCAACACATAAGAAACTATTCACATCCCATCATTCCTATTTCCTTTTTCAGCAGCCTCTATTCCTTTTGCACCAGAAGATTTTCACAATGTATATTCTCAACTGGATCAATATTGGAACATTGCAAAGAGCAGCGCTGTGTTCATTCCAGCACAAATCTCCACCCCGCAAAAGACAAGGATTTGTGTGAAGCTTAAGAGGAAAGAAAGGCCGTGCAGAAAAGGTTTTGCTTTAATGCACTATTAGATCAGCTCTTCTTAGACAAGAGTGTACTTGCTGACACAGGAATGCTGTTCTTTCCTTTTCAGAGCTCCACTGATCAATAGATCTTGAGCAATGACTGAAACAGTTCTAAATTAGTTTCTAAAGGAAAATACGATAGACCGGAATTTAGCAAGCAAGAAAGTTATATTTAGATCACTGCCTGGTATCATCACTTTCTAGGGAATAACATTCCTTTGAGAATTATTGAATGGCAAGTCTGAGAGAACAGCCAAAAATTCCGATAAACAGTACAAAAGGAGCATTCCAGTATCTTGGGGGATAAAATATCAGTTTTTCCCTGACCACAAGGAGCCCCGTGGTGCAGAGTGGTAAACTGCAGTACTGCAGTCAAAACTTTGCTCTTGAATCGAACTCAGTCCCAACAGAAATCGGTTTCAGGCAGCCAGCTCAAGTTTGACTCAGCCTTCCCTCCTTCTGAGGTTGGTAAAATGAGTAGCCAGCTTGCTGGGGGTGAAGCGTAGACAACTGGGGAAGGCAACGGCAAATGTAGCCTGCCTAGTAAACATCAAGATACGACATCACCTCATAGGTCAGTAATGATCCGGTACTTTACCTATATGAGGACAAAGACGAACTGAATATGGAATATTTCAAAACTTTCCACACAATAATTCAGAGGGCAAAGCGTCAGAGCCGTAGCGAGAGGGAACTGTGGCCAGGGCATGTGTGTGCCCTGTGCCTTGGCCACGCCCCCACCTGCCCCTGCCATGCCCCAGAATGCCCCTGCACGGGTGCGCACCCGGTGCAAGACACCCCCCTTCCCCTGGGTGCTACGCCACTGCACAGCGTTGATCTCTAGAGACCTAGGAGGAAATACTACTTAAATAGTTCCAAGGATGACAGTGGCTCCACCTCATGAGCTTAAAACCTATCACAAATTCATCACCAAATTAATGAAGAGTTGAGAAAAAGGTAGAGGTAGACCTCAGGAAAAAAAAATCTTCCTAGCACAATAAGAAATTGGTTCAACCTTCCTCAAGCAAAAGGTAGGTCCAAAACTTGAGATATTCTGGCTATAATTCAGGAATGGGGCAGCATCCTGTTCCCAAGAAAGAATCCTAATAAAAAGAAATCCCACCAGAACTATTTGTCAAGAGCTCAGGGAGTTGTTGGGGGACACACAATATCTCAGCCTTGTGAGGCTAAGCAAACATGGGTCTGGATCGGAAACAGTGTCTGGATCAGATCAGAAACAGCTTTGAAACCCTGTGTTTTGTGTCCCAGGATGGCAGGATATAAATGGAATTAATATTTGACCATCTACCAATAGGGGAGGGTCCATTGGCAGAGTATCTGCTTGACACGTAGAAGGTCCCAGGTTCATGTGCAAGAGCATGAGAGTCAGCGGGGTGGATTCTAATCTGGAGAACTAGGTTTGATTCCCCACCCCGCCACCTGAGTGGCAGAGGCTTATCTGGTGATCTGGATGCGTTTCTGCACTGCTACATTCCTGCTGGGTGACCTTGGGCCAGTCATAGTTCTCTCAGAACTCTCTCAGCCCCACCTACCTCACAAAGTGTCTGTTGTGGGGAGAGGAAGGGAAGGGAGCTTGTAAGCCACCTTGAGTCTCCTTACAGGAGACAAAGGTGGGGTATAAATCCAAACTCTTCTTCTCTTCTTCAAACCCCAAAGAGCC
The DNA here is from genome assembly GCF_021028975.2 of Sphaerodactylus townsendi. Classification (NCBI taxonomy): domain Eukaryota; kingdom Metazoa; phylum Chordata; class Lepidosauria; order Squamata; family Sphaerodactylidae; genus Sphaerodactylus; species Sphaerodactylus townsendi. The sequence goes on from NC_059426.1 coordinate 159,839,767, forward strand.
ATTCTGATTGGATCAGATAGTCCTGAACCTGATGAACCAAAGGTCTGATTAATTAGAAGTCAACCTCATGTGTATTGGTCTATGTGCAGTCTAATCCAGTATGCCCTGACTTGGAAAGCTCATGCGAGCTCACGCTAGCCATGTCAGATCTCTGATGCTAAGCAAGGTCAACCCTGATTAGTATTTGGACGGGAAAAGATGGGGAAAGTCCTGGGTCTCCATGCAGAGGCTGGCAATGGCAAACCACCTCTTAACATCTGTTGACTTGAAAACCCTATGGGGTCACTGTAAGTCCGCTGCAACTCGATGTGGAGTCCAATTTAGACTTTTTAAATTTGCATTCACATTTTTCTTTGCCATTGCAACAATATATGTGTGATTGGGCGGGATTCTGCCCGGTTAATCTTCAAGTGGGCTCTTTGAAATCCTGTGTCCTGTAAAGACTGGGGGGTGGGGGGTCCTAGAGGATAACACAGAGCAATGATGTTACTTCTGAGTCTTCACCTACAAGCCAAGGATATTCGTCAAGCTTCCTTTGCAGGCTCGAACCTGCGCCTCCCAGCGCCTGTCCTCCACTCTAACCACTACACCACACTGGCTCTCCATTGCGCCATTATCTCATCACGTGCCCACCCGTGTCCAATAGAGCCGAAGGCGTCCCCGGCACTGCCAGAGGAGGGAAAATCCCCCATCCGGAGGGCGCCTGAAGAGGGAGGCAGGCAGGCAGGCAAGGGCGCGCGCGCCTCGCCCGCGTGCGCGCGTGCAGGGTCCGCGCCTCTCTCTGCGCGTGCCTGGACGGGCTTTCCAGCTTGGCGGTGCTGCAGACAGGCTGGGCCGGCGGAAGCGTCTGGCGGCGGCAGCAGCAAGAGCGGCGGGCAGCAGCCGAGCGGAGCCGGCGGGCTTTGTGCGCTCCCTCCCGGCGCCGCCCCGCGCCCACCCTCCGCGCCACATCCTCGGGCCCGCGGGGCGAGATGGCCAGGCCGCTGGAGCCGCTGCCCGGCGCCGAGGAGCGGCCGCGGCTGCCCAGTTAGCCGCGCGGCGAAGATGCGCTTGCAGATGCCACCGCGCCAGCGCTTGCCGGGCTTTCCGCGCACCGAGGGTGCTCCTTCGTCGAGCCTTTGACAGCCACGCGCGCCGCTTCACCCGCAGCAGCAGCAGCGGCAGCAGCCGCCGAAGCCCAAGGCCCGGCCCGGGGAAGCGCAGGAGAGGCGGCTGTGCACAGCCCCACTGCGAGGAAAATGAGGTGAGTCAGCCGGCTCCTTTCTCCTCCTTTCCCCTCCTCCTCCTCCTCCTTCTCTGGCGCGCAAGTCTAGCAGGCAGAGCGACGTCTCCCGCCGAGGCTGCCTGGCGGAGGCGCGGGGGAGCCTCACCTGGCGGCTTGGCCGGGGGAGCCTTCACTGGAGACTCTGGCCTCGCCGGCCCTCTGCCGCAGCGCTCGCGGTTGCCAACGCTTTGGGCAGCGCCTGCGCCTCTGCTCCGGCCTGCGGGCCTCGGCGTGTGATCCCCCTGGGTTTGCAGAGCGCCTAGTCTGGACATCCTCCTCTTTGCAGCCCCAGACCTGTGTTCCCCCTTGGAAGGATCCAGTTGGCAACACGCCTGCCCTTTGAGGTGGGACCTCACCCGGATAAATCCTGCCCCTGCCCCTGTGGCGGATGAGATTTGTGGGGCGCGCAGGACGAGGCTCTCAGCCGCAGCCCCCTTCCCCGTCTTAGAAATCTAAGCGCTGCCATTGGATGACCTCCCTTCATTTTGTCCTTCTGCATCTAATGCTCTCTTGGTTATAGTAGCTGCATTTATTTTTCCCAGACTGCATCTCTGCGGAGGGAAACACTCCCCTGCAGCCATTCAAACGTATCCTCGGTTTCCCTGTTGGGGAAAAAAATGCAAATGGTGAAGAACTCTTTGTTGGTCGTCTCCCTGATGCATGTGTGCACATGGGTGACAGAAGTGGCCATTGTGCTCCCCTTGCGTTGGGTGCGCGTTTCAAGATGATGGTTTCCCCTCTCTTGTCATTTCTGTGTGTGTGTTTTTGTTGTCCTTTACGGCGGCATCCCTGTTGCCATGTGAAAAGCTGGATGGGTGTGAATGGGCGTTCCGCCAGCCGGCGTTTCCTATTTGTGCAGGGGAAAATGAACAGTTCATGTGCCAAACAAATATGGAAGGTGCAGTGCTCCATGTGGAGTGTATGCATAGCAACAGAGCTGGCGGAAAGCGCAAGGCCTCTCTGTTGTCAGGCACGTAGGTGTGTGCATTTCTCTGTCCCTGCTGCCGTGCACAAAACGTGTGTGTGCGTTTGCATGGGTCTGCATTTCTGTTGCTATGCAGAATGTATGCTGTATATTTTCCTGTTTGTTATATGGATTCATTTTTGTGTGACTATGGCAAGAGAAAGACCCTTTATGTCCCAGGCACTTCTGAAAAATACATGCATGCAGATCTGCCTTGGTCATCTCACCTCCATCAAGTTTCTATAATGTGCAGCGGTTATTTCTCCCATCTCTGTGCCTTTGCTGGCAATACACATACTTTCCTTCGTTTTCACTCTGCATGCACGCCAGAAGTATATGTGTGCTTTCCTGGGGTGCGGGGATGGAGGGGCTAAGCAGTCCCAACTCCTTTTTTCCCTCATTTTCAATATAAGGAGCAGTAGTGTGTACTAAATCTCTACTTTGTAACAGCTTGAATGGTGGGGGCTCTGTCGGTTTCTCCCCCTCCCCTGTGATTGATGAAATGAGGTGACTTTGTCCAGGTCTGGAGTTCCCAGAGCTTGTAGGATGGCTGTGCGATTAGCATCACTGCACTTGCATTTCATTATTTATGTGACATCAGTATGGGGGGAAAGATCAGAATAATAAAGAGAGGAAAGTTTAGCTTCTTAATTCGTCTTACTTGATTATTTTAAAAATTTATTAGTACCCTGCTTTCCTCTGTAGGCTTTCCAAAGTGGCTTTCATAATTTTCCTCTGTTCTGTTTCATCCTCTCAACAACCCTGTGAGGTTGGCTAGGCTGAGAGAATGTTACTGGCCAAAGGCATGCTTCCATGGCACGAGTGCAGATTTTAACCCAGGTCTGTCATATACTTGTCTAATATTCGTAATCACTGTTATGATCCTCTAGGCCCACAATTAAAGAATGAATTGAATTGACCAATGACTCTAGAAAAGCTCAGGGTCACTCTCAACTCTTGAATGGAACTTGAAAGTTACCAATGTTGCTGTTTCTTAAGGTAGGTTATTTATTGGGGAGGAACTGGATATGCTGTAGAATAACATGAAGTGTCACTCTGTCTCCCTTTCTTTATTGAGATGAATGTAATAGCTGCTGGTGTGTATGTTTGTGTGTGTGTTTTTTAATGCCTTTGGCTGTCATTAGAGAAACTCATATGACCTATTAACTTATGGGCTATAAAAGGCTGTAAACATACTTATAAATAGTGCACAAACAGAGTGCATGTTCTGTGTGGACCACTTTCCAAAGCCCTCTGAATATACTTGTTCCTCGTCAGATATAGTCAGTAGAGCTCCATGTGACATTGTAAAAATGCTGCTCAGGGGAGACCGGGGGATAGAAATATTTGCCATAACAGCATCTGTCAGAAACAATTTTTGGTTAGCCTGGTGCTCTGGAGACCCCCAGATTATATTTTGCATATGATTGGTCTGCCAGTGCTGACATAATGCTGGTATGATCCCTTCCTTGTTTCTCTCAATGGAAGATAAAGCCCTGTTCACCTTGTAGTATATTTTCTTGCCTTAGCCAAGACCCACAAACTTCTTGTCCCTTGCTACACATGGAGGTCTTGGGGAGGGGGCCTTACCTCTTCCTTGGTCGCAGAGGCGTGGCCAGCGGGAAAAGTGTCCAGTGCACTGATGCGTCCTCTGCCCCGCCCCACCCCTGTCCCATCCCAGGAATGCCCCCGCCCCCACCACGCCCCCACAGGGGCACGCGCCTGGTGCATCACAGGGCCCCCAATCCCCTTGGAGATACGCCTCTGCTTGGTCGTGAGAAGCATGGTGTGGACAGAGACCAATTCCAATCCCCCAGGCTCAGGAGAAGGGTGGAAGTGACCTCTTAGATTTCCTTCTAAATTTTCAAAGGCCACCTGAGCATGGTTGTGGAGATGAGTTGGGTACAGTCTCCCACTTTGTTTAAAGGAAAAGCTAAAAGCTGCTACGTAGTGTAGAAGTATGTGTTTAGGATTGGGAGTAGGATGAGGTGAAAGGGGGCATTGAGTTTGTTATATCATTTTCTCAGTATTGGTACCCTTCTTGGAGCCGCTGTTTGCCCAGTAGAGGTAAACATCAAGGTAACACATATGTATGTTCATATTTATTTGTTTGTTTGTTTATTTGAATTTGTATACCGCCTTCCCCTGGAGGGCTCAGGGCGGTGTCCAACAATCATGTACAAACATTTAAAACAATCATATACGACATTTAAATTAAAACAGTCAATCCCCACTAAAAGGAACCATAAATATATAATTTCCATTCTTTCAGATGGCATTAAAATACTTCCTGACCCCCTCCCTTGTGCCCAAGGGAGGCCAGATGTTTATTATAGCAGATTTTCGATGTTACCCTGGCTGGCCAAATTCCTGGCGGAACAGGTCCATTTTACAGGCCCTACGGAAACTCTGTAGGTCCCGCAGGGCCCTGATCTCACCTGGAAGCGTGTTCCATCAGGTAGGGGCCAGGGCTGTAAAGATGTGAGTCACTGTGCTCTCCCTCCCTCCCCTGCACAATTTAAACAGTGGCTTCAGAACAGAAATTTGCCTCCTGCCATTGCTACTTTCAATCTTTAAAAAAAAACAGCTCTGAGAAATCCTCATAAAGGATCTGTCGTCCCGAGGATGCTTTAGCTCTGAGTGCATCCAAAGAGCAGTTTGAAGTCAGAGCCGCCCTAATAGTCATGGGACTTGGGCAAGGACCTCTGCTTGAGACCTTGGAGAGCCACTGCCAGTCTGAGCAGACTTAATTGTCCTTGGTGTACAAGTGGTCTGACTCAGTAGATGGCAGTTTTGTTTACCGTAGATGGCAGTTTTGTTTACAGTAGATGACAGTTTTGTTTATGACACCCTGAATTCAGACATCTGGCAAGATGGAGTTTGTTGTCCACAGGAGCCCAAGATTCCCAGCTCTAATTAAACCAAGATTTAGACTTCCAGTTTGTGGAGAGGAAGCAAACTTCAGCTTGCGTGGGTGCCTGAATCCAGATGTCACCAGTGAATTTGATTCAAAACGTGGAAGCCTTCTGTGGTACCCTGCATCTGAGGGGAGCGGGTGAAAGGAGGGAGGTCAGCTTGTACAAAAATTAGCTGTGTCCATGTTTTGTCATGGACTTTTTTGTGTGTCCTCAACCCACATCTGACGTATAGTGGCCCCCGGTGGAGTTTTCAAGGCAAGAGACATTCTGAGGTGATTTGCCGTTGCCTGCCTCTGCATTGCGACTCTGGTGTTCTTGAAGGATTCCCATCCAAATAAGTTGCCAGGGCTGTTTACCCTGCTTATGAGATCTGAAATACCTGGCTTGCCTGGGGCTATTCATGTCAGCTTCTGTTTATTGTGACATCTGAATGTAGCCAGTAGTTCTGAAGAGAGCCTTCTTTATTTTTAGACAATGCATGGTTATGTTCCAGCAGGTGACATGGACTCTGTTAGTCACAGAGAATGGTCGCTCGACTTATCTTACATACTTTTGAGTGTTTGCATAGAATGAAACAGGTTCTGTTTGCAATTCATGACCTTTTTAGCCTAACTTCTCACATTTCCTGCTTTTCTCTGTGTATGCAGTTTATGCATCTGATGAAGTGAGTTCTAACCCATGAAGCTGCAAATAAAGCTGTTAAGGCTGTAAGATGTTGTAAGACTTTTATCTGTTTGCTTGTTTGAATGAGTTTCATTGTGGTGTCTCCCCTAAGAAGAAGAAGAAGAGTTTGGATTTATATCCCCCCTTTCTCTCCTGCAGGAGACTCAAAGGGGCTTACAATTCTTTTTTTCAGTCTAGCAGATTCCAACCTGTAGTCCCTTTTTGCCTACGATACTTTTGAGGTACAGCTGTTAATTAAGAGAAATGCATGTATGCAGTGCTTTGGGGAATTCGAATGATCTACTCTCATTCTTGTAGGTGAATATTATCCCCATGTAATTAATACAAGGGAGGCAGGATTTGAAACATCAATTCATATTATGATGTCTTGTTTGTTTTAATTACCATTTGTGTGTGTGTGTTCTTCTTGTGCAAAATTAGCACTAAGGATGGCTTTATCAAAGAGAACGTCATGAAGAGGAGGGAGGAAAAACACACACATGCATAAACACAAACCATGAAGTTTCCTGAATCAGACTGTCTCTCAAAGATCACTGTTGTCTGCTGTGATTGGCATCTGCTCTGCATGGTTTCAGGCAGAGGGTTTTATACATCACCTGCTGCTTGGTCCTTTTAAGGGGAAATGTTGGGGATTGAACCTGGGCACTTCTTCATGCCAAGCAGATGCTCTACTACTGGGCTATCCCTCCCCCCACAGAAGGAGGGCACTTTAACCATTTATCTCCCTCCTATTTTCTTCCTCAAAGAAGCTGTCCCTGAGCTGCATTTACCTCCAATGGGAAAACCAACAACAACTGGTACTTATGTTTTTTGCCTGGACGGTAGCTCAGGGGTAGGTTTTTTGGAAGGAAAATGGCAGGGAATTAAACAGTTAAAGTTCCTTCTCCTTTCTGCTAGAGCAGGGGTCTGCAACCCGTGGCTCCGGAGCCACATGCGGCTCTTTCAGCCCTATACTGCAGCTCCGCATGGCCTCGAGGTCGGAGGGTAGCATGGGTGTGTCCCTCCAGCTCTCCAGAGCAGTGCTGGAAGGAAAGGTGAGTGGAGGGGCTGAACCGGAGGCTCTGCAGCTCAGTAGACCTTTGGGGCCGTGGAAAATGGGTCCAAATGGCTCTTTGGGTGGTAAAGGTTGCTGACCCCTGTGCTAGAGCAATCTTGGCAGCCAGTTTTGCAAAAGCAGGGAAAAAGTCATTTCATGTTAAGAAGAGAAGAAGAGTTTGGATTTATATCCCCCCTTGTCTCCTTGCAAGAGACTCAAAGGGGCTTACAATCTCCTTGTCCTTCCCCCCTCACAACAAACACCCTGTGAGGTGGGTGGGGCTGAGAGAGCTCAGAAGAGCTGTGACTAGCCCAAGGTCACCCAGCTGCCGTGTGTGGGAGTGCGCAGGCTAATCTGAATTCCCCAGATAAGCCTCCACAGCTCAGGCGGCAGAGCTGGGAATCAAACCCGGTTCCTCCAGATTAGATACACAAGCTCTTAACCTCCTACGCCACTGCTGCTCCTGATGTGTATGAGTCCTCAGTGTATGAGGTCTTGATGTGTATGAGTCCTGATGTGTATGAGTCCTCAGTTTCTTAATTACAGTAACTTCCATGTTCTTTCTGTTAATCTGCACTTGTTTGTCCTGTTGGAACATGGAAGCAAGGGAAGACTGCAGGAGAGGAACTTGGAGAGTTGAAGTTGCTCCCAGACAAATACCACCTCTGCCCGCCCCCTTGATGCCACCCAGAGGGTCATTTGCATGACCAAATGCCCCTTCTCTGTTTTCTGTTTCCCACGAGGGAAGATATGAATTGTAGGAGTGTGAAAGAGGATCAAAAACAAAGACTGGTGTGAAAATTCCTTTAGTCACTTCTTTTGGATGAAGGAGTGGGCTTATGAAGCTTGTGAGAAAGGGCATGAAAAGGAAAGTCACCGCGCCCTCCCTGTTCAGTGAGTCGGCATGTGGACAGGTTGACTGCAGAAGTCTGTAGTCTTATACCAGGGGTAGGGAACCTGCGGCTCTCCAGATGTTCAGGAACTACAATTCCCATCAGCCCCTACCAGCATGGCCAATTGGCCATGCTGGTAGGGGCTGATGGGAATTGTAGTTCCTGAACATCTGGAGAGCCGCAGGTTCCCTACCCCTGCTTATACCATCAGTGAATCCCATAGGGAGTATACCCTGAATTCAGAGAAGTCTGAATTTTGTATATGAAGATTTGTGTGTTGACTCAAGAAAGATTATACCCTGGGGAAAAAATGTGTTTGGCTTTAAGGCAGTGGTGGCGAACCTATGGCACGGGTGCCGGAGGTGGCACTCAGAGCCCTCTCTGTGGGCACATGCAAACAGTGCCCCCCTCCACCACATCTAGGCTGGCTTGGGCCACTGGGCTCAATTATTAGCATTAAACCTAAGACCTAGTTTTGGGGAAGCGGTGTAGGTAACCCTGTTAAGCGCTGTTAAACCCCACTGGTGCACAAGTACAGCGAACTAAAGCGTGATCCTTTGCAGAATTAGCTCAGTTGCTTAGTAGAGACTTGCTTACAGATGCCAAACCCTTCTAGGGTCGTGATTCACCCGTTGGAAGAGTTGCACGGTTGCTTCAAAGCAAAGCCACTGACTACCACCGAGCTTACTCCTGAGTAATGCACACCTTGGAGCCAACCGTTTTTCTAAACTAAAACCTCAATATTCAGGTTAAATTGTTGTGTTGGCACTTTGCAATAAATAAGTGGGTTTTGAGTTGCAATTTGGGCACTCGGTCTCGAAAAGTTTCACCATCCCTGCTTTCAGGTGCTTCTGGACCTGTAGTTTGTGTTGCTTCCACAGCCTAACACAGCTGTCTACCTGAAACATGAAGATAAAGCAGGGATGGGCAGTTTCCCTGATGAAATATTTGCAGTGCTGACAGTCCCAGCTATATCCCACGGCCTCAACAGATAGGATCTCTGGCAGGAAGTCTTGGAAGGATCCCGTTGACTAGGAGAAAAGCAACTGATGGTTTTTTTTAAATGCCTGTTAGAGATTCCAGAGACATGAATAATCTTACTTAGCATAAGCTTCAGATGTGTGTACATTCAACATGAGATCGGGCCTGGAATCTTGGAACAGTTAACAGGACCCAAGTCCCACTAAATTCAATGTGTCTTGCTTCTGAACAAATCTGAATGGAATTGTGCCAGTAATTTCATTTCTCACCAAATTCAGCTGAAGTAAAACAAATTGGTGGGGCCAGCACATTCAAGTCCCTGCGCTCTCCCTGTGCAATGAGTCAGCATGTGGATAGGTTGTCTGCAAAAGGCTAGTCTTCTACCAGCAGTGAATCTCATAGGAAACTTCAGAGAATTTAGAGAACTCTGAATTCAGAGAGTTCTGAATTTTGTATGAAGATTTGTGTGTCATTGGTTCTACTGGAACTTTATTTTCTGCTGTTACCATCACCAAGTGACAGTGATCCACTTGATTCAAACTTGTGCAAAAAGTGGAAGCTGATCCAAACAGTATCTAACGAAGCTGAAAACACTCCTGGATCCTTGGCAAGAGTTGTATGATTGACAAAAGTTACAGGAAACGCACGTTCAGCCTGCAAAACTGGAAATGATTGCCTGAAGGGCTTCTCAGCCTTCGTAGCTGTATGTCAGCCAAGCTGGTCTTTCTGCTGCCGTCTGTATCTGTTCTGGTGTCATTGTGCACCCAGGAAGCATCTGGTTTGTGGGTTTTGTTGTTTTCTTCACACTAATGAACATTTTTGCTTGGAGAGTTCCCTGTGAGGTTTTTATTTTTTTATTTTTTTTGGCAGAGAAGTCTGTGAAGCTAAAAAAAAACACACGCTAGAGAGGACAATCTCCAATATAATATTTCATCAAATGAGCACGTAACATAACTGGCACAATGTGGGAGGAGAATAAGGTCTGGCAGACAAATCGTTGCGAGGGGTGGAGAGAAAAGGGCATGCCAGACAAACCCTGGGAAGAAACTTCTTGGCACGGGACTCTACTCCCTGCTGTGTAAACACACAGTTCACTTATAATTTGGCTGGAAGATTAAGTGTTCTCGATCAGGTAACAAAGATGGTGACAACATGTGAACCGGTACTGCGCGAATTGGCACAGTGGCATGGGTGAGCGGTAAGCTTTGAAACCATTCTGTTTAAATAGAATTCTTTGCCTTCCTTCCTGTCCACAGCGTGTTGAGTGTATTGAGTTGGGGATGTTTCACGTATGTTTTTTGTTTGTTATTGGCTCTGGTCTTCATGCATAGCTCTCCTTGGGAATCCACTGGAGCCAGAAGGTCCCTTGATCCACCATCTAAAGCAGCGTTGGCCATCAGCTGTGGTCTGATGTGCACCATCAATCCCAACCCGTCAGCTGTTTTAGAATCTGTGTGGTTTCATAAGCAGGATTAAGTTGAGTCCTGCCGGGCTTCTGTGACTTGCGCTGATTTCTGGGCCTGCTGCCTGCCTCTAACAGCTGCTTTCTTCATTCTTGCTTCATTGGTTTAAACTCATCTGACAAAAGAAGCGTTGGCTGTCGAAAGCTTACGCCGTGAAAATCTTGGTGGTCTTTAAAGTACCTCTGGACTCAATTCTAGCTCAAACCCATTGTCATTTTCCTTGTCTGTCATTTTTGTATACCACGCCAGAGTTCAGAAGGGAAATGTCTTGCCTGTGTAGTTACACAGCAGAGGTACTGTTTTCTCCAAACTACTTCTCTAGACAGCAGCTCCGGGTTGCACTGACGTCCTTGAACCTGCGTGTGCGATCTGAATAACCTAGTGGTCTTCTGGTGGCTGTGGTTTGACTGTCCTCAATGAGGGCAAGAGATTTTTCAAGAGTGGCCCCTTCCTGTTGAAACTTCATGCCAGGTGACATCTGGGCCCTGTGGGATCTTTCTAGATTCTGTAGGGCCTGGAAGATGTAGTTGTTCCACCAAGTGTTCTGCCTATTAGCATTGCGGTCTTTTTTTTTTTACAGCAGTCTGGGATATTGCTTGTCAGGTGCCAAATGGTCCTGTTTTATTCTGATGCCTGAGCTAGGGTACTATCTTACAGATTGTATTTGAAGTTTTATTATAAGTTTTATCTTTATTGATAGATTTATTGAATTTTGTGAACCTCCCCAAGCCCTATGACCTAGAGGAGTAATGGGGCATAAGTCTAAAATAGAATAAAGTAAAAAAGAACGTATGCAACATAGCTATACTAATAGCACTATGAAAAGATGCAATGCTTAAGTAAGTTTAAATAGGTAGTAATGTATTCTGCCTTTGTAGTTATTAGCTTAGCTTCAAGTCTTGAGCTCACATTGTTGCTTCCTGTGAATGAGCTGATAGAAAGAATTTTTTTATCTGTAGACCTCAAGCTAGCTAGCTTCCTTCCTTCCTTCCTTCCTTCCTTCCTTCCTTCCTTCCTTCCTTCCTTCCTTCCTTCCTTCCTTCCTTCCTTCCTTCCTTCCTTCCTTCCTTCCTTCCTTCCTTCCTTCCTTCCTTCCTTCCTTCCTTCCTTCCTTCCTTCCTTCCTTCCTTCCTTCCTTCCTTCCTTCCTTCCTTCCTTCCTTCCTTCCTTCCTTCCCAGAACCATAATTCTAAAGAAGTGTAATTTGACTTGTAATATGTCACCCTGCTGTTTTTTGTTGTTGCTAAACTCCATAAGCTTACACTCTTGCGTGATGGCTCATAAGATCAGGCAATAGCCTTGATTATTCATGATACATTCAGAGGTCGCTTTAAAGAACATTAAGCCTGAATGTGCACAGATGTGGCTTGAGGCCATGTTGTACTCATGTCTTTCTTCTTCCTTTGCCCTAGGGTTGCCAGTTCTGTGTTTGGAAATACCTGGAGATTTTGAGGATAGAGCCTGAGGAGGGCAGGGTTCAAGAGAAGGGGAACTTCAGTGGGGCATAATTCCATAGAGTCCACCTTCCAAAGTGGCCTTTTTCTCCAAGGAAACTGATCTTTGTCACCTGAAGATCAGTTATAATAGCGTAGGGATGTCCAACTCTGGCGCTTCAGCTGTTCATAAACTACAATTCCCATCAGCCCCTGCTGATGGGCCAAGGGCCAAGGCCATGCCAGCAGGGGCTGATGGGAATTGTAGTCCATGAACAGCTGAAGCGCCAGAGTTGCACACCCCTGTAATAGCGAGAACTCGCCAACTACCACCTGGCGGCTGGCAACCCTACCCTGCCCCTTTCCTTCTTGCATGGATAATTCTGTTAGGAATTAACTGTAGTTGGTTATGGTTTACAAATACAGATTTGCTGGAGTTACTTCCTCCCATACTCAAACTGGATTATAAACCAGCATTAAATCCAAGTGTAGAATCCTGGTTTATGAAAGTAACACTAACATTAATTTCTGCATTTGTACATTTAGGAATTACTGGGATTCCCAGCTCTGAGTTGATAAATTCCTGGAAATTTGTGCTGGAGCCTAGGAAAGGCAGAGTTTGGAGCGGGGAAGGAATGAAGCAGGGAGGTGATGCCAGGGAATCCACCCCTGGAACCTGCCATTTGCTGGGAAATGGAGCTCTGCAATCTGGGGGTCACTTGCAATTCTTGGGGAACTCCAGGCCCCACCTGGAGGTTGGCAATGGTACAGGTTGCTGGAGTTAGATTCTAACTGAGATGTTTGCATGATGGGAGAAGAGGGGAGGAGAAGGAGGCGTATGTGTGTGTGCATACAAAGCAACAAGCTAGGTTTGCGTGCATCCAGGACTGCCTCATCACATATGTACTGCACTCTGCAAACAACAACTTGTTGGTGGTCCCTGGCCCTAAAGCTATCCAGGTGTCCTCAACCTGGGGTAGGGTTTTTCCAGCTCTGGCTCCAGCCTGGTGCAATGCTCTGTCAAATGAGACCAGGACCCTGGAGGACTTACCACAGGGTTTGCTTTGTAAGATGGAGCTATTCCGTCAGGTCTTTGGTTGAGGGCACCAATGATTTTCATCCGGCTTGCCTCCCTTTCCTTCCCCTTCCCCTTCCCCTTTTCCTTTTGTTATTGTTTGAAGTTCTTGTTGTATATGCCCAATTCCATCCTAAATGGTTTTTAAAAGTGAACTGTTGAACTATTGTATATGGTTGGAAGTCGCCTGTGCTCAGAGGGGGAAGGGCGGCCTAGAAATTAATCAGATAAATTAAAAAAAAGTTTCAGCTGACCTCTGCAGGCCTTGGGAATTGGAGGATAAGTTTTTCCTTAGCTTTTTCATGTTATCAGGGATCATAGATTACATTCTGTCTGGGGAAGTTTGGTATGCCTGTTTGCTAGACCTACTTGGTATATGCAGTCTCATTTCTCCCCTCATGGGATTAATCACAAATCTCCAAATCACAGTTAGCTTTCTAGGAAATCTTCCTGAGGCTTAGGGTTAAAATACCCAGAGAGAGAGAGAAAAAGAGTGGAGCAGAGAGAAAAAACGTTTCTGCCAACAGATAGGGCATAATGATAGTGGATCGTCCTCTCCTTTATATGTTACAGCCTTAAGTGATTCAGAGGGCTCTTTGCAGGGTAATTCAATTAGTTTGTTCCCAGTGCAGTTATACCAAAATATAATGAGACAAAGAAGAAAATGTTTCTCGCCCGCTGAGAACATAATATCTAGCAGTCATTTAAACTTGTTTCTAGCTAGGAGTTGTTTGACCCTAATCAGTTGAAACATGTTGCCAATAATTACCAGTGAAATCAATTGGAAAAATTATTACCGATTAGTTCAGGCCCCATTTTTTTTAATGGACTTAATGGCAACTAACTTTAATGAATGGGAACCTAAGTTGCATTTTTGGTGCTTAAAAATATACAAAGTATATTTGGATGGGGTTTTTTAAATCAAAGAGGAAAAGGCAACGATAGATGTGTCATAGCTGGGGCCTGCTTCATATGTTACTGTTGTACTGCAAATATCACAAAAAAGTGCTTATCTATGATGGTTTAATGCCGGCATCAGCAGTTATCATAAAGTAGGCATGTTGACCCAAGCACAATTTTTCATGTATTGCTGATATGGCACAGAAGCCGTGCACAGGGATGTGGTATTGCTGCAGCATCTGTGCCACATAAATATTATATGAATTAGGCCTCTAAGCAAAAGCAGGTAATTTTGCCTCTTCTGTGGATCTGTGTGTGAGAGAAATTCAGTTATATGTTTGCTTTGCTGAAAACGATCCATAGTATAAAAGAGACATTTGAAAGATTCTATTTTTTTTTTACATTGAGGTGGTTTGCAATTGCCTGCCACTGAGTCGTGACTTTGGATTTCCCCGGTAATCCCCAATCCAAATTGACAAGATCAGGCTTGCCTGGGCTATCCAGGTCGGCATTTGAAAGCTGGCATATGAAGCTAACATCAATTGCAAATTCATCCCTGCAAGCAAGCCTTATCATAGTGTGATATCTGAAGGCAGACAGGATCACACATTGTGAAATAACAAGAGGTATTATCTGATTTTGGATCTCTTCCCACTTGTTCAAAAGACTTTTCTTAAAGAGACCACATCTCACCTGTGTTATGCCGTCTGCATTGGTTACCAATAGAATTCCGAATCATTTTCAAGGTGTTGGTGCTAACCTTTAAGGCCTTGCGCGGTCTGGGACCTCCGTACCTGCGGGACCGTCTTGCCCCATATGTCCCGAACCGGCCTCTGCGCTCTGCAGAGGCCAATTTGCTGGTGCTCCCTGGCCCCTCCATGATGCGGCTAGCCTCTACCCGGGCCAGAGCCTTTACAGCTCTGGCCCCCGCCTGGTGGAACGCTCTCCCTCCAGCGGTGCGGGCCCTGCGGGATCTCAATGAGTTCCGCAGGGCCTGCAAGACTGAGCTGTTCCGCCAGGCCTTTGGGGAGGCTGGCCGCTGATGCCCCCCCATTAACATCTGTGGATCCTGCCGTCCCTCCCCTCTTTTAGGGGATTGGTTAGTAGGTCGCCACTTGTATTATTTATTGTATTTGATATTAACACGCTGCTTTTAATGGGGTTTTAATGATTCAAAGACTATAGAGCCATTTACTATGATTTATTTAACGATTTGAGATTTATTGATTTTATTTGTGCTCTATTTGTATATTCATGTTCACCACCCTGAGCCCTTCTGGGGAGGGCGGTAAGTAAGTAAGTAAGTAAGTAAGTAAGTAAGTAAGTAAGTAAATAAATAAATAAATAAATAAAGCAAAGAATAATTTATTTTTCTGTTTAGCTTCATAGCCCTGCTTCCTCGCTGAGACTCATGGAATATTAAATGGTATAAAACAATGCAGACAAATAGCATGAGAGATATAATGAGCAAAGCGATAGGGCTAGGATTTCAAAAATTAGAAGAATTTGGATTTATACCCTTCCTTTTTCTCCTGCAAGGAGTCTCAGAGCAGCTTACAAACTCCTTCTCTTCCTTTCCTCACTACAGACACTTTGTGAGGTAGGTGGAGCTGAGACAGTTCTGCGAGAACCATGACTGGCCCAAGGTCACTCAGCAGACTTCATGTGTAAGAGTGGGGAAACCAATCCGGTTCACCAGATAAGAGTCTGCCGCTCATGTGGAGGAGTGTGGAATCAAACCCAGTTCTCCATATTAGAATCCTGCCATTCTTAACCACCCTGCCACGCTGTAGTGCAGAGAATGGAATTGACAGAGTAGAAAACAATGCAATAAGAATGGGATAATAATATCCAGCAAATAATGTATACCATAGAAGGCATTTTTTCTGTTGATGCTAAATTATTGTGTTTATTCTCTGTTTCTTATTATGCATGCTAAAATTATCAGGGGCTCAGTTTTGTGTACTCCTTACATTTTCATAGCTGCTGCTCCATTATGTGTGAAGATGGAAATTGATCCCACTATTATACAAGTGGCCATTGAGGGGCAGCAGCAAGCCTTCTTAGAAAGAAAAATATTAGTCATTGCTAGAAGCATATAAGGGAAAGGGAAATGACATATAAGCACATAATCATATAAGCAAATAATTGCATTGTGATGAAAGGCCTTGGGTTGCCAAGAGCTGTTTGTGGGATAAATATTATTCAGTTGGTCCTGAAGACCTTGTATCTAGGATCAGAAGTCAGAACAGAGCTACAAAACTAATGGCAGTAATGAAATCGACTAATGCCCTAGCATTAATATGAGAGATTAAAACTGTGGCTTGACCTTAACATACAAGGATTTAAAGAAAGCTAAGGAAATATGTTTCCTGTGTTGTTGATTAAATCTGAAGGAAAGGACAGGTTTCAGTAGAAGAAATTTTATTGGTTGGAGTGCTTGGTTGGCCAATCAGATTCAAATTGATAAAGAGAAGCTTTCAAAGGTAAGCAGGTTGGGGGGAAAATCTTGTACGATTATAGGGTTGCCAACTCTGGGTTGGGGAATTCCTGGATGTTTGAGGGTGGGAAAAGGGGAGGGATCTCTGTAGTGTGGTGATCAGTTATAATTCTGGGAGATCTCCATGCCCCACTTGGTGGTTAGCACACCTATGTTGTGAGGCCTAAGAATCTGCATTTTGATGCTAGGCAAGATCGCACAGGAAGACACAAGGAGAAAAACCAGAGTAAATATGAGCAAATACCCAAGGTCTACAGTAGCAAGTGATATGGCTACATTTTGAATATAGTATACATTTCAAGGCACCCATGTCTCAAAAGGGTATATTAAAGAGATCGAATTCACTGGGCAAATATAGTATTGGCTACTGTACTCTTTCTCAACAAAAGATGACAGGAGATTTCCTAGATCTTTTTGTTCTAGAGTATGTGTGGGTCCCAGTGCTTACCTAGTTCTGCCCCAAGGCACTAGACAAAGAAGGTCCAGGAAATGGCGGATTAATTCACAAATCTCCTGTCATCTTTCAATGAGAAAGAGTACAGTTTAGATTACTGTTTTTTTTTAAAGGATTACATAAATTCATGGAGGATGTTGCTTCAAAGTCTGTCAGACCTGTTAACTTAAAAATGTTCTGAAGCGGTATACTTCTCATATTGTTAGCAACGCAGTGGTTTCTTGAAAATAGACGCGACCGGCTGTTTGATCTAAAGGAAGACAGTTCTCACATTCCAATTTAGCCTGTCTCATTGACCACACAGAGAAGAACATACATATTTTACATTTATGCCAGATCACATTAGCTCCTGAGAATTATATTCAATACTGTCTGGTTTTCTGTTTGCAATTTAAAAACAATCTAGGACTGGGGTGCTGTGTGGTTTCCAGGCTGTATGGCCGTGTTCTAGCAGTATTCTCTCCTGACGTTTCGCCTGCATCTGTGGCTGGCATCTTCAGAGGATCTGATGGTAGGAATGGAAAGCAAGTGGAGTTTTTGCTCAGGTATGATAACTGGGAAACTGCAATCTTGGGCTTTGCCACTCTTTAATCAATTTATCTTTTTGTGAATTCGCTGGCAATATTTCAAGGAATAACTACCCATATATACTCGTGTATAAGTTGATCCGCTTATAAGTCGAGGCACCTAATTTTTCCACAAAAAACTGGGAAAACTTATTGACTCGCGTATAAGTCGAGGGTGGGAAATGCAGCAGCTACTGGTAAATTTCAAAAATAAAAATAGATACCAATAAAATTACATTAATTGAGGCATCAGTAGGTTAAATGTTTTTGAATATTTATTTCAAAGAAAAACAGTAAACTAGCTCTGTAAGTGGAAAAGAGGGTCAACAAAAACAATATGGTCTCAACAATAACTTTAAAAGTACAAAAACCTTAGCTCAACCAAGCTAAAACACAAGTGTTAAAATCCTTCAAAACTGGATTTTTGGTCAGGGGAGGAATGTTTATGTTAGCAGTACCAACATTTCAGAGTATCTTTAGGAGACCCTCTTGATGATACCACCCAGGTTTGGTGAAGTTTGGTTCAGGGGGTCCAAAGTTATGGACCCTCAAAAGGGTAGCCCCATCTACTATTAGCTGCCATTGGAAACAATGGGGGATGGGAGCACCCACTTTGGGGGTCCATAACTTTGGACCCCCTGAACCAAACTTTACCAAACTCGGGTGGTATCATCAGGAGAGTCTCTTGAAAAATCCCTGAAATTTTGGTGCCGCTAGCCTAAAAACTGCACCCCCTGGAGGCCGACAAAGTAAAAACCCTAAATATTGTTTGAAATACACCTCACTCGTGTATAAGTCGAGGGGGGCTTTTTCAGCGCAAAAAATGCCCCTCCAGAGGCGTAGGAAGGGGGTAAAGCACCTGGTGCACTGGTGCATCCTCCGCCCCTGCCACGCCCCACCCCGGAATGCCGCACCACGCCTCCACAGGAGTGTGTGCCCCGTGCATCATGCACCCCCCCCCCTTGGAGCTATGCCTCTGGGTCCCTCATATCTGCCGTATTGCCTCCTCTCCTTGTGCTCTGCCACATCAACTTCTCTCATTGGAGCAGTGTGTTCTGCAGGTTCCAACCTGCAAATTGGCAGAATCAACTCACTGTACATATGCATTCTCTGTTGGATTCACAGTAATCCACACAGCACTTCATTAAGTGTCTGAGGCCAACTCTGGATCGAGAGAGAAGGACAGCATCATCTGCATAGAGCAGAATTGATACATAGGATGTACCCAGTTTTTGGGGCATGACTGTTCACTGCTGAGAGAGCAGAGAGGAGGTCACTTAAAAAAAGATTGAAAAGAGTGGGGGCCAAGACGCAGCCCTGTTTGACCCCTTTGGAAATTGAAATACTGTCTGTCAAAAGGCCTTCGTGGGAACACTTGATCTGGCAACTGGTATTTGTGTGCAGTTGCCTAATTAAGAACAGGAGTCTGGCATCAATGTTGAGGGCAGCCAGTTTTGCCCAGAGAAGTACTCTCGGCACAGAGTCAAAGGCAGCCTTTAAATCAATAAAGGCAGCGTAGAGTTTGTTATCTGCATTGATTGAGTATTTACTGGCTAGGTGTAATAGCACCAAGGCATGGTCCATATAAAAACAGTAGTTTATTGAGTATTGAGGATCTTCTCTGGTCATGCCAGAACTGACGTTTGCACGCGCAAAACCCAGTCATTAAAGCAACTTGCACCCCCCATCCTGGGAAAGCGTGCCCAAAAGGAACTGTGAAAGAGATAACAGTCGAGATGGCCAGGCACTGACCTTGAGCAGCACCTGGTACAGTATAACATCATACAGAAGACAGTTGAAAGTCAGTTAGAAATGCAATTAACCCATTCCATCCCCACCCCACCCCCCAGCATATAGAAAGCAGCAATAGCAAAATCCCCATAATAACAGGCCTCCTGACAGGATGCCAGACCTATGGCAAGAGACTTCCTGGGAAGCCCATCAGCAGCTCAGTGATGTGTGTGGGGAGAAATGGGGTGAACGTGTGGCACTGTTTCAGGGCATTATGTCAGTTCCAGCAAAAACTGGAACTAACATCATGATGTTAGGTTAGAGCAGTGGTGGCGAACCTTTGGCACTCCAGATGTTATGGACTACAATTCCCATCAGCCCCTTCCAGCATGGCCAATTTGTACATGCTGGAAGAAACTGATGGGTATTGTAATCCATAACATCTGGAGATATAAGAGTTCACCATCTCTGGAATAGAAAAACACATTTCTCTCTCTCTCTCTCTCTCTCTCTCTCTCTCTCTCTCTCTCTCTCTCCCCCCCCCCCCCATGATGTCATTTTTGGTTTTCACCAAAAGTGACTTCATGCACTGGTGTGATGCTTGTGTGCTGGTCTCCATCCTCCAAATCCTTTTGGGTATATCATAGTATAAGAAATTGATTTTGGAATGCCATCATCACTGTTCATTAATCTGTTTTTAAGTTCAGTTACAGCTTTTACACTGTCTAACAAATGGAAATGGAAGATCTTTTCTTCCTTCATTTGGATAAATGAGAAATAGTTCCAGAGTAACAGATGCCTATTCCCTATCTACAATACCTACCACTTTCAGGAAACATTGAGAAGCAACACAAATAAGAATAGGACAATATGTGAACTTGCATGAAGCATGTTGACACATAATCATAATGAGTGCTTTCCCCTTCTCCCCTTATCTGAAACAAGAAAGAAAGCCATTCAAGGTGCATTTGGGTGGCAAAAAGACTCCTAATTTAAATGATACGAGGTTGGAAATCTAGGTTACACTTGAATTCCTGACAGGAGGACAAAGCTCTACATATGTCACCTATAGGATTTGATTACTGATGCCCTAAATATGATATAAATGTGTTAGTCTGGAAGGCACCTGCACTCGCCATTGAGTTTACCAAAGAAGAACATCTGCAAAAGGGGGTGGGGGAGATTCAGAGGATTAAAATACATATGAAAAGTGTACTGATGGACTTGGAGGAAATAGGGTTGGTTTTCAGCTCACTGAAACCAAGATTAGCAGACCTGTAAGCTTAGTGGTGAGACAGTTTATTCATGCTATATATGAATTACTCAGTATCCCTATACATGAATAGAAACTCACTAGTAAAATGTGATCAATATGGTGAATTGCTGGACAATGCTGGTTAATAGGTTGGATATATCACAAGGACCCTTTGAGGTCCACACAAGAATTCCCCGGTCTTCCTTGCTTTCTCCTATTCCAAACAGCCATTTCTTACCCAAGAAAAGTTTTCTCCTAAGACTGTGGGATTTGTGGAGAGTAGTAGCCATTGTGATCAGAACGTCTGCAGTGGTGGGGCGGGGGCATTGTTTCCCATTTTCCTCTTCCACTGGTGGAATTTTGCTCATTCAAGAGGGAGCTATTTCACCTTTACCCTCTTCCCAGAATAAAATTTTGTCAAAATAGTTGCTGGGGGCATAAGGGAAAACCAGGAAGATAGAAGACCGACAGTTTCCACTGAGGGGTCGCAGAACTGAACACTTGTGAATTTGTAAACTTTTGGAGTTTAGCATTAGCTGTGCTTTCTTTCCCTGCCCCCTCTTTTACTTTATAGAGTCTGGTTAAAATATTTCATTTCCATTTTCATATTTAACGTATATCCCGCCCCCTCCCCCCCCCCGAGGGGCTCAGGGCGGCGAACAACAACAAAAGCAACAGCAAAAAGCAATAACAATATAAAATAGCAAACAGCAACAATCATAAGTCAAAATATAACAATTACAGTATCACTATAATATCTGTTAGCGATCTGATTTTCAGATACTAATTACATCCTATTCCCTTCCTTCACGGGTGTTGATACTTAGCGAGGCGTATTTGAACTGGAAATGATTAGAATGGTTATATACTTCAAAGCAGCATTACTCTAGTTGTGGGGAATCTCTGAACTAAACAGGTCATCTTTCTCTTGCTTTCCCCCAACTTTTTAGGGATATTTGTTGTAAAAATTTCCTTTTTTTTGTTTTAAATATTTTTTTAAATTACATATTTTAAAACTTGTATAATAACAAAAACTTGAAGATGTGACTGCTCACGTGAAAAAAACACCCCTCTGATGCTGTTGTGAGCCTTGCTAATTTTTGTAGTCTAGGTGGCTTTTAAAAATATTTTGTTCTTTCATTAGGTAGTGAACCTTTCTGCCAATTAACTGCTTTGGTTTTTATTGTGAATGTACTTACAATTCTATTTTGCGGTCTTGTCTCAATTATAAGAACTTGAAAAGTAAATGTGAAAACAGTGTTTTACGTATCCTCTCCTCTATGCTCCTGCATTCTTCCTTCAGACTGCATACATTATTACGTATTCTGCATGAGCGAAAGTTTGCTATCAATTCCAAACTGGGTTGGACCTGGACAAAGATTTTTAAAGGCAGAATGGAACTTTCCTGCCTATCCTAGGAGGCCAGCTTCAGTGCAGGTGATGGTGGAAGGCCTCACCCATTGCCCCTTCGTGGGCTTTCTCTCCTGTGCTCATCGCCACAGGATAGAGGCTGAGCTCAGCTGTGCAGCTCCTGTGCAAAGATGTACAGAAGGTGTTATGGCTTGGTGGGGGGTCCCGAGGTGGCGGTGCTCTTACGAGGGCTGGAAGTGGGCCGTACCTTCCCCCGCAGCTGGCTCCAAAGATCAGTGGAAATTCAGGTTGCTAAAAGTGGATGTATCTGGGCTTCTTTATCTCAAAGATGAGGGCCAGATATTTTGGGGGGCACAATTTGAGCGCTTGCACCAGGTGCCGTTTTCTGAAGATATGCCCCTAGGTTGTGTGGAGAGGAAGGGAAAGGAGTTTATAAGCCCCCTTGAGTCTCCTTCTAGGAGACAAAGGGGAAAGGTATGGAAATCCAAACTCTTCTTCTTCTAAGTTGGTGTTGTTGAGATGCAGTTTCCGTCAGTGTGACCACACTGTACTATCTTTAAGGTTCAGCTGGAAATAGACTTGTGGGTAACATGTAGTCATTCCAAATGCAATTGTTGGGATTCAGCAGATTTTATGACAGTAGTTCTTTCTGGCATTAAAATGAAACTAGTCCAAAACATCAGAATTTATGGGGCCATGGCTCTACAGTGAAGCATCTGCTTTGCATTCTGAAAACTTTCATTTCCTTCCACCTCTGACATTTCCTTTTAAAAGGATCACATAGTAGGTCACGTGAAAGGCCTCTGTCTGAGATCTTGGAATGCTGCTTCTAATCGATGTAGGCAGTCCTGACCTTGATAGCTGAAAGGTCTGCCACAGTATAAGGAAGCTTCATATGTTCAACTGACAGTGCATACTAATAAAAGATTAAATATTATTATAAAGCAGCGGCATAACTAAGGAACTTTGTGAATCAAAGAATTTCACGACAAATGGAAAATATATTATGCATATTATCCCCCCCTTCCCCCCAAAAAGAATAATGGTGAGGTATGAAAAATATTCTTGAAATGATGGGTGCAAAATAATTTTATGATATATCTTAAATTGAAAAAATATATATTATATTGCAAAAAAATTGTGAAAGGGGAACAGAAGAATGAACTATTATATTAAGTAAAATTATTAGAATTTGTCACTATGATTTATATTTTTGTACATTTTGTGTGGAAAAACTCTAGAAGTTTATATCGGTGGTCAACCATTAATCATTCTTCAGTGCTTTATATAAATCTATTTAAAAGTGTTAGAATTTAAATCAAAAATAGCCAATATGGGTATGTGTTTTAAGATTCCTGCATATTATGTGTATAATTTTGTTTTTTCTCTCAATCTTTAGAATTCTAATGATGATAACATTCCTTTTCTGTTCATTAAAGGAAAAATAAAAATAATATTGTAACCAAGTTCTGTCAAGCACTTATTATCTACTGGAACAATAATTGTACACTGGTATATAAACTTTCAAAAATGTGACACTTACACTAGAATGATAAGAGTTGTTCATTTCAAATGAAACATTTCCCCCTCTTATCCCTGTTCGTCTATAGCTTTGCTTTCAAAGTGAGGCTCTTTTCTTTGGCGCCGGCTCTCATCATCACTGGCACCTGCTTGGGGAAGAAAGATGCTGTATAAGAGGAGTTAATAAATAAATAAACAGGTAAACATCAGCACAACCTTAAATGTGCGAACTGGCACTGTTTTAACAAAAAAAGCACCTTTTTGAAGTAGAGAAGAAGGCAAAGGTGGCAAGAGAGAAGAGTTTTGGATTTTTATACCCTGCCTTTCTTTCCTATAAGGAGTCTCAAAGCTGCTTAGAAACTTTTCCCTTCCTCTCCCCACAACAGATACCTTGTGAGGTGGGTGGGGCTGATCTAGAACCCACTGATTTGTCTTTTTGATGGTCCGTGGTATTTGTAAAATTCTCCTCCAGCACCACATTTTAAAGGAATCTACTTTCTTCCTGTTGGCTTTCTCCACTGTCCTTCATTTTTTGGGTCTTCCTGTTTCCCTGCTGCCTAAAAACTTTCCCTAGCATTATTTGTCTTTTCTAGTGACTTGTCTTCTTATAAGCAGCAGTGAGCAGCAGTGGCGTAGGAGGTTAAGAGCTCGTGTACTTAATCTGGAGGAACCGGGTTTGATTCCCAGCTCTGCCGCCTGAGCTGTGGAGGCTTATCTGGGGAATTCAGATTAGCCTGGGCACTCCCACACACGCCAGCTGGGTGACCTTGGGCTACTCACTGTTCTTCTGAGCTCTCTCAGCCCCACCCACCTCACAGGGTGTTTGTTGTGAGGGGGGAAGGGAAAGGAGATTGCAAGCCCCTTTGAGTCTCCTGCAGGAGAGAAAGGGGGGATATAAATCCAAACTCTTCTTCTTCTTCTATAATGGGATAAAAATACAATAGCCTCAGTTTAGTCAGTTTAGCTTCTGGGACATTTGAGGTTTGATTTGATCTAGAACCCACTGATTTATCTTTTTGATGGTCTGTGGTATTTGTAAAATTCTCCTCCAACAGCACATTTTAAAGGAATCTACTTTCTTCCTGCGAGTTTTCTCCATTGTTCATCTTTCACACCCATATATAGTAATAGGGGATACTGTGGCATGAATTAACTTCATCTTGATTGCATCCTTACATTCAATAATCTTTTCTAGTTCCTTCATGGCTTCCTGTCTCAATCTCCTTATTTCCTGGTATCAGTCTCCCTTTTGGTGGTTGTTGGAGCGAAGGAAGAGAAAGGCTTGAACAATATCCAGTGGTATTCCTTGGAAGATTCTCTTTGCTCTTTTTGAGAGAACTTGAATTAAGCTTCTTAGCGTTCCTTCCATCATATTCTTTGGGTGTTTTTTTTTTTAAATTAGAAGTTCAGATATTTCTAAACAGTGAGATTTTTCCATGAGGTGATGGCAATTTGTAAAGCTTTGAAGATATGAGTTGTTTAGAATTATTTCCTTACATGGAAAGTTATTGCAGACTTGGCTTTAGTCACTAGTGAATATTTGGCTTCCAGAGAAGGGGGTGGCGGTGGGGGGGGGGGCTCTTAAGTGCTTTCTAAAGTTCTGGCTAAGGGATGATATACTTTCATAGGACTCTTTTCTGCTTATGGCCTGGGATAAAGGATCAAAGTAGAGACAAGACTAAGCTGCAAAAAGAAATGGAACCATAGCTTCTCAGAAAACAGAAAATATAATATTAGGATTAATAATAGGGCTTCTTGTACCATTCTTAAGTAAAGTTCTAATGTGAGGCATTTCTTGATTCCTCTTAAATTAGGTTTGCAAGATTTGGGTCTGTCAAATTGAAGGCTGCCTGCTATAGACTCTCTACTTCTGTTTCATTTGCCTGCCTGGGAATGTCAGAGATAGGAAAGCTTCCCTTTGCAGTTACTTCCTGTAACCACAGCAAGCTGTCATACCAGTTTGTGGTGTTTTCTTTACCTGTTTGGGAATCCTCAGTGCTTTGTTGTTGTTTTTTAAAAAATGCTGATACTCATATATTAAGCCATATCTATTTTCAACAATTTCCCCCTTAGCATTTGGGAGAACCTCTCAAAAAGATGCTGTATTTGGTCACATCAAGTACTAATGCAGAAGAAACCCTGGTGGAACTAATAAGTGGCACTGAGTGGGTTGCAAAGGTGATTTTTGTTGGTTGGAGTCCATGCCTGTATGCTGTGTGATCATTTGCTGAAGAACACACTGTTTTTATTTAATTTTTTAAAAATTACACATACCCTGCTTATACAGGATCTCTGGGAAGCTGCTGCATTAAAAACATCCCATTATATAAATACATCCATTAAAGCTCAACATACAACAGTTAAAAACCCAACCCTAACCCTCACCCCACCCCCCAACTTGCTGCATCATAGAGGCGGCATCCAGGGAGACTAGCCAAATGCCTGGGTGAGGTGGAAAGTCTTGGCCAGGCACCTGAAGCTTAGTGGATGCCCAGCGAACCTCTGAGATTATTAGAGTGGTGCAGGGTATAAATTAAGTAAATAAAAAATAATTGATCTAGCCCTCCCTGTTTTCATAATTTTGATTTTTTGGGGTCAAAAACTGGAGTGATGATGGGAGGGAAGTGTGCAGAACTGGGGGAAGAAAATGGTAGACCTGGTGTGGTATAGTGATTCTATTCGTCTTAATATTTTTTATTCATTGAATATTGGTGATACTGACTCTTTCAACTGATTGGAACGCATTATGACTATTGCAGGTTTCGTGCCTCATGGACAATGTTTATGACATGCTCTCATTATATGTTTGTTTATTACCTTTATATCCAGTTAAATAATCACAATATATCTTTATGAATAATCTTTATGAACGGTTTATGAAGTATCTATTGAAATTATACTCAAACTAACTGCTTATACCTCATTGCCTTGTATCCCTATATATACAGTCCTTGTTTTGTAGGCTTGGCTGGCCTCAAATTTTTCAGTAGTGGTATAATGGTTCAACAGTTGAACCAGGACTAAGGAGACAAGTTCAAATCCTTAAAACTAACCTTGGACCAGTCGGTTTCTGTCAGCCTGATTAATCTCACAGGGTAGGGCCTTGAATGCCATTTTCCTTATTCAGCAAGTTGATTGTTACTCCAGAACAAAGATGGCTGAGAGCCAGTATGGCATAGTGGTTAAGAGCAACAGACTCTAATCTGGAGAACCAGATTTGATTCCCTACTTCTCCACATGAATCTTGCTGGGTGACTTTGGGCTAGTCACAGTTCTCTCAGACCCCCACCTATGGTACCTCCCAGGTGTCTTCTGTGGGGAGCAGAAGGGAAAGTGATTGTAAGCTGCTTGAGACTTCTTAAAGGTAGAGAAAAGTGAGATATAAAAACCAGCCCTCCTCTACTTCAGACAGTGCTTTGAAGTTTCCCAAAATTCTTAATGGCTAACGGTAGGCTCAATTGCCACATCAATTAGATCCACCAGTGGGACATTAAGAGAAAAAGAAAACCACACCCTTATTTCTACTTATTGTTTAGCTATGAATAATACATTATTGCCTGTGATTTTGTAATTGTGCTTTTTCCTTAGTAAATTCTTGTGTAATGTATTACATTTAAAAAAAAACCTGGACGTATTTTATTTATTCAGATAATTTCTTCCCTGCCTGTTTAAATAAGCTGAAGATGGGTTCCGGAACATATCAATATTACAATCAAGGATAGTGCAAAAATAAAACCAGCGTGAGCCAATAATTCACTGACAGAAACAATTTGTAAACCAGTTACTTGGAAATTAATTAGTTAATGCAAAGAGTTCATTGACATAAAGAGCACCTCTTTCTTTGCATTGTTTTGTCGTTTTTTCTCTTCCTCCTTGCCCAAGGGGTGTTCTCTAGGTGGACACTAAAGACAAGGGAAGGGATAAAACCTCTTCCCTCTTGGAACAATGCTGCTTCAGAGAGAAAATATCTAAGCTTTTCAAACCTCTTAAAACATATGTAAAGGATCCAGAATTATTATTGCAGATGATCTCAGTGCTGCAGTACAAAAGGTATATTTTTGCTTTCTGTCCAGCTTCCTGTGGTCCAAGGAAGAGCAAGAACAGCTGGGTTCTTTTTTATGATTAAATGTATCTTTATTAAGGTTAAAAAACCCTCAAAATCAGGAAAAAACCCTATTTTATGATAATTGTCTATAATCTCTGAAATTCATGGAGATTTGGTGCAGTACTTGAGTGTACGGGGATTGCCAGAGGATGGAGTTTAGCTGGTACATAATTCCATAGAATCCACCCTCCAAAGATGCCATGTCCTCCAGTGAAAGTTTGGAGATCATATGTCATTCCAGGAGAACTCTGGGCCTCGGTTGGCAGTTGATAATCCCTATTTTACAGTCGAGTTTGAAAATAAGCTATAAAACTAGCTGTGGAGAGAGGGTGTGGCTCAGTGGTAGAGCAATTGCTTGGCATGCTGCAAGTTCCAGGTTCAATATCGGTCATCTGCAGCTTTAAAAAAAAAGGGATTGGATAGCGGGTGATATGAGAGACCTCTGCTTGAGATCCTGGAAAGCTGCTGTCAGTCTGAATAAACCAGGGGCTGAATAATCCAGGGAATTAGTCCATGAACATCTGGAGAGCCGCAGGTTGCAGACCCCTGGAATAGAAGAAGAAGAAGAAGAAGAGTTTGGATTTATATCCCCCCTTTCTCTCCTGCAGGAGACTCAAAGGGGTTTACAATCTCCTTGCCCTTCCCCCCTCATAACAAACACCCTGTGAGATAGGTGGGGCTGAGAGAGCTCCGAGAAGCTATGACTAGCCCAAGGTCACCCAGCTGGCATGTGTGGGAGTGCACAGGCTAATCTGAATTCCCCAGATAAGCCTCCACAGCTCAGGCGGCAGAGCTGGGAATCAAACCGGGTTCCTCCAGATTAGATACACGAGCTCTTAGCCTCCTACGCCACTGCTGCTCCTAAATAAACAATATTGACTGTAGTAGACCAACAGTCTGATTCAGTATAAGGGAGTTTCATGGGTTTATGAGTACATGTTGTTTCTCTTCCATGTTTTCAGTAAGGTGCAATTATTTTGGGTGTGTTTCCTTCTGGCTATGAATTTTTTTAGCTGTGTTTTGCTTTGACAGTAGAACTCCATGCCATCAGACCATATTCTGGTCACCTGCCGTGAGTTCTGGTCAAGAGTGATTTGAAGTTGGTCGCCATGACAGTGGGTTGGGCATGAAGGTGGGTGAAACTGCGCACACTTTGCGTGCAGAAGGCCCCTGGTTAAAAGAGACATAGATGCTACAGCATCTGAGACAACAAGACCTTGAGTCCTTGTAAGTTATCAGTTAAACAGCACAATAGTGAATAGATAAGAGAGATTCTAAGACACAAGATCTAATGATGTCAGATGTATAGTATGTTTAAAGAAAACAGAACATATTGGAAAAGTTGAGGTTTATCGCTTGGGTTGCAAACTCTGGTTTGGGAAATTCCTGGGGGTGGGGGAGGGACCTCTGTGGAGCATAATACCATAGATTCCACTCTCCAAAGCGGCTGTTTTATTCAGGGAAAATGATCTCTGGAGGTCTGTTGTAATTCTAGGCCCTACTTGGAAGTAGGAAACCCTCTTTGTCCCTCACTGTTCTCTCAGCTTTGTGGCGATGGAATCTTTTAGCCCCTTTTGAGCACCACAGGGAGGGTTTGTCGTTGGTGTTCCCATCTGTAGAATCTTTCCACATTTTATTTTCCCATGATGCTTTTCCAAAATGGAAGAATGTCCTTCGGCGGAAGCTTTAAGCGCAGGCTATGACGAAGGCACTGGAGATTCAGAAAAATCCCGAGGGAATGTGGCTTCTGATGACTCCTCTCCTCAGTTTTTCCAGTGGAAGAAATGGAAATTTTGTGGGCAGTTATAAAAAACACACCATCCAATGAACCAGATTTTTTAATTTGGAATAAAATAATTTTATAAGACCAGGTTTTGCTCACTTAAAATGCTTTCATTAAACCATCCGTGGGTTTCGATAATAACTAGAAAGGGCTGGTGAGGACTTGTGGAGGGAGGAGAAACCCTCCCCCCACCCCTGTTCTCTCTGCTTGTCTCTTGCAGATTCATATACTCATATCACAAGTCATAAGCAGAAATTATCTACTGTAGTAAACAAATGTACCACTTGCTGATTTGCCAAAAACACTAAACTGATGGAAATGTTTAAAAAAAAATCAAGCTGCTGTTGTACCAGTGGGTGGGGGTGGGGATATATTTATTGTGTGTCTTCCTCAGCAGTGGCGTAGTGGTTAAGAGTGGCGTAGTGGTTAAGAGAAAGTGCATTCTAATCTGGAGGAACCGGGTTTGATTCCCCGCTCTGCCGCCTGAGCTGTAGAGGCTTATCTGGGGAATTCAGATTAGCCTGTGCACTCCCACCCATGCCAGCTGGGTGACCTTGGGCTAGTCACAGTTCTCTCTCAGCCCCACCTACCTCACAGGGTGTTTGTTGTGAGGGGGAAGGGTAAGGAGATTGTAAGCCCCTTTCAGTCTCTTACAGGACAGAAAGGGGGGATATAAATCCAAACTCTTCTCTTCTCTTCTCTTCTCTTCTCTTCTCTTCTCTTCTCTTCTCTTCTCTTCTCTTCTCTTCTCTTCTCAGTTTCACAGTCTTTTTTAAAAGGCCCATTGAGTTGTGAAACTCCACAGCTATTTCAGCAAATGCTTTGAATACTAGCTGGTGCATAAACAAAACGTTGCGATATAAAATCAGAGATATCGATCGAGGCTTTGCTGCTGAATGATTTAAATCATACTTAATCTTGAGCTTGCTTTATCCAAATCATTTAATTTAGTCCTCCTTAATAAATAGAGGCTAACCTTATAAAATGGGGGAAATATCTGTCCCTTCTTGAGGCGCAGATATAAATTTTAACTCGATGACAGAACGACATATCTGCTTTGAATTGGGTGTGCTTCTCAAAGCTCTATCAATCCTTTGTCCTTCTCCCAAGGTGACTGACCGGAGTGGTGATTGTATGCCATGTGTTTAGTGTGGACTGCCCTGAGATTGCTACTGTCCTCACCTATTATTATTGTTCTTGTTTTGGTTTTTTGCTGTCAAAGTCACAACCAACTTATAGCGACTCTGTAAGGTTTCAAGGCCAGAGACATTCAGAAGTGGTTTGCCATTGCCTGCCTCTGCATATCGATCCTGGACTTTCATGGTGGTGTCCCATCCAATTACTAACCATGTAGTTTAGGAATTCAGCCAGTTCGCACCAGTTCAGTAGAACCGGTACCTAATTGTTTTGCTGAGTTCGGAGAACCGGTTGTTAAAAGCGGCTTTCAGAGCCCCGGAGCAGCTAGGTGCCTTGCTGCCCGGCTGCTCTGAGGCGCTAAAAGCCCCATCACACCCTCACCCACTGTAGCACATGAAGCAGCAGCAATGCCCAGTTGTCTTACCCTCCACCCCCACAAGAAGTTCCTCCGCAGAAGGTAAGTGGGTGGCGGGGGGGGGGGGGCGCCTGGTGGAGGGGAGAGCATGAAGCGGGGAGGAGGGCGAGGGGCGGGGGGGGGGAACCGGTTGTTCAATTATTAGAATCCCACTGCTGTAACCATGGTGGTGATGGCCACTAACCTGGATAGCTTTAAAAAGGGCTTGGACAGATTTATGGAGGAGAAGTCGATCTATGGCTACCAGTCTTGATCCTCCTTGATCTCCAATTGCAAATGCCTTAGCAGACCAGGTGCTCAGGAGCAGCAGCAGCAGCAGAAGGCCATTGCTTTCACATCCTGCACATGAGCTCCCAAAGGCACCTGGTGGGCCACTGCGAGTAGCAGAGTGCTGGACTAGATGGACTCTGGTCTGATCCAGCAGGCTAGTTCTTATGTTCATGACTGACCCTACTTAGCTTCCAAGATTTGGCTAGCCTGAGGTGGGTTAGGCTAAACGAAAATGACTGACTTGGTCACCCAGCAAGATTCCATATCGTAGTAAGGGATTTGACCCTGGGTCTCTCAGACTCTAGTCAGTCTTAAATAAGTGAAAAAGTATATTCCAAGTTTATAACGTGCCCGCATCTCAAAAAGACCCAGAGAATCACAAGAGAGACAAGGGATAAAGCAACTGCTTAGTCCCAAACTCAAAGATCAGTCCCCTCCGCCATTACCACATGACACTTGCAACAGAAATGCGACACTAAACTTTTCTGTTGTCAGTCAAAATGGCACAACTGAGAGGCTCCATTTGTATATGTGTTTTCAAAACCACTTAAGGCAGAAGCTGAATACTGGTGCTTATCTGAGAACAGCTCTTGAAGTCTTTAAAATTGCAAGAGAAATTTAACTTATACTTCCCAGTCGAGTTAACAGGAAAGCACTGAGCATAGACATTTATCCAATCTCTACAAACATGAAATCTGTTCGGGTCTTATCTTAGAGCTATTCGTCAGTTTCAGTAACCTTAGGGTGCCTGTTTCTAGATTCCTAGAAAGCACTGCTTTTGGGGGGCGGATGGGGGAGGGATGTTGGCTTACATCGAAAGAGCTCCCTTCCCACAAGGACAGCCAAGAAAGGGGAAGAACTGCACTCACACTCATGAACAGATTATAACAAAACTCAGTATTCTGTTCCCCAAGTAAAACTGTTTCTGGTGCCCTGTACTTGGCCAGAACAAGAGTGGGAGAGTCACAAGCAAGGTTTAACAGTTCAAATAAAAGGTTTATTGCTTAGAAGAATGGAAACCCTAACTCCTCCCAGGGTTGCCTCCTCCTCCCACAACGCTGCCATCTGAGAGCAGTCCTCTTTCTTGAGCTGACCTTATTGGTAGCTTGACAATGCATCTTAGACCCCTTCCGCACATGCAAAATAATGCATTTTCAAACCACTTTCACAACTGTTTGCAAGTGGATTTTGCTATTCCGCACAGCTTCAAAGAGCACTGAAAGCAGTTTGAAAGTGCATTATTCTGCATGTGCGGAATGAGCCTTAAGCAGAGTTACACCCTTCTAAATCAGTTGTCCGGAGGGGGGGGGGGGATCATATTGTAGCCCAGACTCATCAGATCTTGGAAGCTAGTCGGAGTCTGTACTTACGTGAGAGACCAACAAGGAAGAAGAAGCGTGATTTCGATTTATATCCCACTTTTCACAACCATAAGAAGTCTCAAAGCAGCTTACAAACTCCTTCCCTTTCACTTCCTCCACACTTGCCTTAAAATCCCTTG
Organism: Sphaerodactylus townsendi; assembly: GCF_021028975.2. Classification (NCBI taxonomy): domain Eukaryota; kingdom Metazoa; phylum Chordata; class Lepidosauria; order Squamata; family Sphaerodactylidae; genus Sphaerodactylus; species Sphaerodactylus townsendi. The sequence continues at coordinate 159,871,987 of NC_059426.1, forward strand.
CTGAGATTGTCTTAAGTCAATTGCAATTTGACAGCATGTATCTGATTAGGATGGCCTAGTCGAGCCCAATCTCATCAGATCTCAGATGAGTTGGAAGAGACCACAAGACACCCTGCAATGCAGGAACACACAATCAAGGCACTCCTGAGAGATGGTCATCCATCCTCTGCTTAAAAACCTCCAAAGAAGGAGACTCCACCACCCTCTGAGGCAGTATATTCCACTGTCAAACAGCCCTTACCGTCAGGAAGCTCTCTCTTCCTAATGTCAGCCCTGGTTAGTACTTGGAGACCATTAAAGAAGTTCAGGGTTCCTACACAGAAACAAGCAATGGCAAACCACCTCTGTTTATCACTTGCCTTGAAAACCCTATGGAGTCCCTATAAGTCGACTGAGATTTTGATGACACTTTCCACAACCACCAAGTCAATTGAAGTCAGTGGCTTAGAAGAGTATGACTCTGTTTATGACTCTGTTTATGAGTGGTTTGATCCAAGAACTGGACTAAGAGTAAAGAAACCCTCCAGAATTGTGTGTTGTAAAGAAAGCTGAGGGAAGTTAACTCTGGGTTAGGAAATTCGTGGAGATTTGGAGACAGAGTTGGGAAGGATGGAGTTTGAGGAGAGAGCTCATCAGGGGATGTGATGTGTGAAGCCTACCTGAGACCCTGGAGAGTTGCTGCCAGTCTGAGTAGACAGTACTGATTTTGATGGAACTGTTGTCAGATTCAGTATATGGCAGCTTCATGTGTTCATGTTATGCCATAGAGTTCACCCTCCTAAATTGGAGAACAGTTGCAATTCCAAGGAAACTCCAGGCCAAACCTAGAGGTTAGGAAGCCTAAAGAAGTTGCAGTTGGCCAGTAGTGAGAGTGGGGGACTTGTCACTGAAAATCCCTTGAGAAAGGAATAGGTTTGTGCTAGGGCTCTTTAGCAATTGGTAGTCTGTTTTGTTTCATGAGGGAAATCTGAGACACAGTGACCGAGAACAGCTTCTTAACTGATCTTGAGAAATCTGCCTGATTTATTTAGAAATCTCAGGGGGAAATTACTCAGTTATTTCTACATTCATCATTATCGTCAAAGAATAGTAGCAGATGGATGAAATAATTTGGGTTTTCATCATATGCATTGATTAAACCCAAAGGTCATACCGATTCTGCTGGGAAATTATTCTGCTGATTTCTATTCATGTGGTATTATAGTCTCTGTCCATTCTTATGGGGACTTTTAATAATAATTACGACTAAGAAATTAGAGTATTAATCTCCAGTAGGTTGGAAACAATGGATTTGATGTGATGCAAGGCTGCTCCTGCTATGAAAGTAGGGGTCAGAATTAACAATGAAAATTAACAATTAAAATGTTCTTTTGATTGGAATTTTTCATACTCCAGGCCTCATTTTGAGAAGAGGGTCTGCACTGCTTGAAGTATTCAACAGATTGTGGATTAGTTCGTATAAGTGCTTGGGCTAAGATCATTCCTTTAATCTGTCTGCCCCCAACCCCACCACAACATTCTACAGAAAAAACAACCAGGGCACAATAGTTCTTTTATTCAATCCAAAATTATGTTGCCCCTCTCCCCATTGTCCTCTGCGCAAGTATCAATGCCAAGATTCTCAAGATGTGTGGCAGAGATGCTTAAAAATTGCTGCCAAGAAAGGCATTAGGGCCAAGGGCCTCTAACAAAGAAGATATCTCAGCTTCCTCAGGATATGGCTGAGGGTCTTACCAGGGAGTCTAAGGTCGATTCCGCACTTGCATTATCGACCTAAGTTTGAGCTGCGTTCGACCTAAGTGCTCCGCACAACCACTGGGATCGACGTGGTGTTGTACCAGCTTCGCCCCGTGTAACAGTCAAATTTCCGACTCCAGTTGGGAACTACTACTTTTTCAGGGAACCACGCTCGAACTCAGCTCGATTCCAGTAAAGTGCGGAATCTCTGGTGCCAGGAGTCCCCCATTCAGCCAATCACAGCTGAGTGTTTCGGGTATGCGTACAGCTGGCCAATCAAAAAACGCTACCTTCGTCCCTCCATTCCTGTGGCAGTTTTTTAATAACGTGTGTGGGGATAGACAGAACATGGCCGTAGAACAGTAGCCAATCGGAATGGAGCGGCGAAGAGGCACAGGATGGTTCCGCCCTCCAATCTGGGATCAAGCTGTTTGCAGTGGGGAACAACAATGGCTTCGATCTAGGTCAGTACCCTTCTCAGGGAACTGGGTCGAACCTATTTTACCCATGTACGGAATCGCCCTAAGGGTACTTACCTGGGAGTAAGCTCCATGGAATAACATGGCTCCTACTTCTGAGTAAATGTGCTTACAATTGCTCCCTACAATTCTGAAAACTCTTTGAGGAATGATAGTCAAACCAGTTTAAAATTGTAGTACCCTAGCATCACAGGATGTACATAGAACAAAGGTAGAACATCACTTGAGTTTCTAGAAACATGCAGGTATTTTTCATTTCCATCACATTTGTTCATTTACACATGTTTTCTAATGGTTAAAATTAGTCATTCCATGTGAGCAGAAATGGAGAACACCTAATCATTCATCTCTAGCTCTGGGGCATGAAATTCTGGACTTAAACAATTCTAAACCATAAGTCTACATTCTTGATGCAAAACAGTTGCTTTTCTCTTTGGTTTACAATCCAGTTCCATGTAACCTATACCAAAACTGCAAACTTTCCATTGTTCCTTTTGAGTTTCCCATCTGCTCTGAAAATCCACATCTGAACCCAAATAGGAACAAAGTCCATAGAAAGTCAACATCCTTTTAAAAGCCATGCTGGAATGGTATTCCTTTGAAATGGAATGAAGCCATACATATGTATGTTTGTTTTTTTGCAATTATTTTGTCTTCATAGGACTCCAGTCCCCAGGATTCCTTGCTTGGGAACTGTGAAAATAAACTTGGTTTTAGTGTACATGATGGACATACTTGTAGAACAGTTTAAGGCAATGGTCCCCAACCTTTTTTTGAACCTGAGGTCACCTCTGGAATTCTAAGAGAGAATGGTGAGTCCCATCACAAAAATGGCTGCTTCCGGAGGAAACGAAACAGAATACCTCATACCTCCTGGAAAGGAAGTCCTGAAGGGAGAAGGGAAGCGCACAGTGACTAAGGAAAGCCCAGGTGCTTACACAGTCCTCCGGAGGAAAACCCTTTCATTTGAAAGAGGACAGCCAGTAACAAGTCCTGCTTTACAGTGTCTCTGCCCACTTTTTTGAAAAGTTTGTTAGTGGGTGCCCTGGTGGTGTCCACAAGTGGGGAACCCTGGCTTTTGGAGATATTATGCGATAAAGTTTCATCTGTTGCTGTCTTACCAAATCTGTCACTAACTGAAATGTAAGTAAACTTGTATTTATTAATTAAAATATTATACCTTCCCTCTTAGCCATCTGAAGTTGGCCCCCTGCCAATGTTAAAATAAACAGAAGAAGAGTTTGGATTTATACCCCAGTTTTCTCTCCTGTAAGGAGTCTCAAAGCAGCTTACAAACGTCTTCCCTTCCTCTCCTCACAACAGACACCTTGTGAGGTAGGTGGGGCTGAAAGAGTTCTGAAAGAACTGCGACTGACCCAAGGCCATCCAGCACAGTTCATGTGGAGGAGTAGGAAAACAAACCCGGTTCTCCAGATTACAGTCCACCTGCTCCTAACTACTACACCTAACATAAACAAATTGAACATATGAAGCTTTGTTTTACTGAGTCAACCACTGGTCTACCACTGGTCTACCAAGCTCAGTATTGTTTCCTCTGACTGCGGCTTTCCAGGGTTTCATATCAGTGTTCATCTGGAAATTGTAAGGGTTGTACCTGAGACCTGCATATAAAGCAGATGCTTTCCCACTAAGCCACTGGAATCATTTTGCAGAAGAAAAACAGGATATAAATATTTTAATAAAATAAAATTGGATTAAACCCAGTAACCTCCTCCCCCATTTAATAATGCCCAGCATCTAAATCTAATACAAAAGCACAGCAAGAAAGAATAAACACAATCCCTATTCGGTAATAATTCAGTTCAGCAAAAAACACCTGAATGGGGGGAAATGTTCTCACCTTGGAACTGGGTGAACTAATGCAGGGAAGACATTTTCCTAGTCCTTATACAACCAAAGAGGTAGCTCTGCTTCTGGTATCTACCTACCTTGCTTTACTCAGTGGTGGTCCATGCTGTAAGCTCTCCGTAGCTAATCTCAAGCTGATTGCTAGATCATTTTGGGAGCAGGTGGTCCTTTGAATTAGTTTAGGTTTTGAGTATGAGCTGTGGTTTTGTGAACAGCTAAGCATCCTTAAAACCTCTCTGGATTTTTGGGGAGAAGCTGGGGCCCCTTTGAAAATATTCCAGGAATGTTGCTCCTGGAATTCATCCAACCCACCATGCTGTTCTCTCCAAATTGTAATATGTTGACCACCCTTAAAAAAAAAAATCTTATTAAAACTCGGCTTCTGTTTACTGGCCCACATGCGTTTTTCTTTTTTTCTGATCTGTTCTGTTCTTTCATGGCTTTAATAATGAGCCCTGAAAAGATACACGGAGCGTTCAGGTTTAGTGAAGATTCCCATTTGTTCCTGTGACCCCATGGTGTCTTCTGACCTAGAATGTTCCACAGCGCTCCTTGCACTGTTGCTAGGCAGCACAAACTGCTCCGATCAAGGTCTCCAATCCCTGACACCTCCAACTTTTTTCAGCTTCATTACACTCCTTGTTGCTTTGAAATGGGGACTTCACTGTTTGGTTTTATTCAACTTATATGGTCTGATTTACTCCATTGTGATTCCGCCCCACACCAAATTTATGTGGATGGAATTGTGTGCGATAAGGACAGCCTTCTAGAAGATCAGATGTTTTTCATTGAAGGTTGTAAGTTCTTTGATAGGTGTGGTTTTGTAGCTGTCATTCTATGCTACATGAATGCGGGTATCCAAATAATCACTAATAAATCAGGACGCTTGATTTTGGTGGGTTTTGCGGGCCGTGTGGCCGTGGTCTGGTAGATCTTGTTCCTAACATTTCGCCTGCAATTGTGGCTGGCATCTTCAGAGGTCTCTCTCTCTCTCTCTCTCTCTCTCTCTCTCTCTCTCTCTCTCTCACGCACGCACGCACGCACGCACGCACGCACGCAGGCACGCCGGACATGGACAATATATACCCCACTAAACTTTCCCTTCTCGCTAAAAACAGTGTGTTACAGACTTCTCTCTGTGATACACCTCTAAAGATGCCATCCACAGATGCAGGCGAAACGTTAGGAACAAGATCTGTCAGATCATGGCCACACAACCCGGAAAACCCACCAAAACCAGTTGAATCTGTCTGTGAAAGCCTTTGACAATACACAGGACGCTTGAGTTAAATTAGTTTGACATAGGCTAAATTGTGGCTTCAATTTTCAGGGCCCCAATAAATGTATCCAGATTTTTTTTTTAAGTACCAACACTCATATGTAAGGCTGTGCCAATTTCCACCCATTCCCCCCTCAGGACTTGGAAGAGCCCCTCCTGGCAATGGTGCAGGTAATCTGTACCAGTGAGTACTGTCACACAAAAGTCTTGAATTCATCCTGTGGAAACATCAGCATCACCCTGCCTCTGAGCCTGTCTTCTTTCTCGTTTTATGAACAAAAGTACTGCTCACGTTTTTAACTGTCCTTTGCCCCACCCACCAAACCGAGAACTGCTGGTGTTGCCCTGATTTGGCTGGAATAATAAAGATATCAGCCTGTGCTCTCGGAGTGCTGCATTAATCAGACTTGCTGGAATGATCACATGGTATTCTATCGCCTTTCCCTGCGAGCTGCTGCTTGTCAGCAGCTGGCTGAGAGCTGCAGGGCTGCAGGCCAGTTATCTGCAGACCCTTTTCCCCCCCCTCCCACAATCTTTCCAACCTACTGCTGTCTGTGGATGCTTGTGGTTGCGACCAACTAATGTTTCTCCTGCGCCTTAGGAAGGGTATTTTTGCAGACTTCAGGGCCTCTCCATCTTCCCTCCTAGGCCATGTATGCATTTGAGGAATTCAGGTAGGTTCCGTGTTTCAGGCATCATCAGCTTGCTTTTTTCCCCTTTGCATGAATTTTGCTGCGTAATGTCAGACGGTTGCGAGAAGATTTTTCAGGATGCAAAAAAGAGGGGCTCTTCCCTGTTGTACAGAAAATCTCAGCCTTTCTGTGCTATTTGGGAGGTGGGTGTGTCAAGGATCAGCTGCAGGTAAACAATAGCTACAGATGTGTAAGAGCTTTCTTATGCCTTTCTAGGATTTTTTTTTTAAATTGCTGTTTGGAGCCTGGAGCTTCAAGCACTGACTAGAGTTATAAATATGAAAACCTGCTGTTCTGTCAGAAAAACGAAAAGTATATTATTGCTATTTTTGGGAGCACGGCAGATGCTTCTCGGGAAGGAATGCAGATTATGATAGTTAAGGGGCAAAATGTTGATACTTGGAGCGTACATGAAATTAGGTTGGGGAGGTTTGTGGCAAAGACAGCGTACACGTCAGCTGCTCGAGGTTTAAAGCTGCAGGGTTTCATCAAAACCACCTTGTAAAAATAGAATATTCTTGATGTTCGTGCAGGTATTTTATTTTGGGGGATTTTTTTTCCAGTGCTACGGAGGCTGCTGAACAGGCAGACCGTCTTTTTAATTAAATATTCTGCTCCAAATTCTTACTTCTGTCTGGTCATTGTTTCTATAACTCTTTCCCCCACCCCCTGCGTAGTCTTGGAGATGGCTGAATATAAATAAATCACATTAGAGGCAATTTTGAGCATCCACAAAATAGCACATGGATCTGTTAAACTGGCTGACCTTCAGTAGTTTTCCACCTTTTAATTTTTTTTACTCTTTTAATGTTAAAATTGTGAATGTATCATAATCATATCTCCAGGTATAATGTCTCTGATTTTATATTGTTTGAGAGAAGGGGATTGTTTAACAGTGTGAAACCTGATTGAGAGGAAATACTGGATTTGCTCACAGGCATTTGGTTCCCCTCCCTCTTTTAAGCATCTGTAAAATTATCAGATGTTAAGATTGGTAACATCTTTGTGTCGACGTTGGCTGTGCTGTGCTGATCCTGAAGGGAAGACTCTTAACAACGGGTCCTTACTCTTGGGAATTGAGTGTTAGGTTTATAGAAAACCCAGGGCGAAACATAGAATGAACTTGAGCTGGCTCATGAAAGAGTGCCATTCCCATAGAAGGAGAAGGATTTTTACCAGAAGCCAATGCAGAGTTACAACTGCAGTCCCTGAACATTGTCAGGAGAATGCCGTGAAGCTGTGAAGTAGCCAACTACTGTGTCACCAAGGTCGGCTGCAAATGGGGTCTATGGAACCTATTCTGCTGTTCTTTTCTGCTTAAGTCATCACCCTAGTGAGACGTAGGCTGAGCGATCCAAAAGTGATTTTTGAAAAAATTCTCAACAATATTCTGATCAGGTTGTCGCTAAAAGTAAAATTAATTTGACTTGCCAGTTTGTAGAAAAACAAGCCTGGATAGTTTCACATTAACAAAATCTATACAATACCCTGTTTCCCCGAAAATAAGACAGTGTCTTATATTAATTTTTGCTCCCAAAGATGTGCTATGTCTTGTTTTCGGGGGATGTCTTATTTTTCCGCTCCACAGCTGCATGCTCTGGTCGACGGGCATGCTTCCAAACAAAAACTTTGCGACGTCTTACTTTTGGGGGATGCTTTATATTTAGCACTTCAGCAAAACCTCTACTACGTCTTATTTTCAGGGGATGCCTTATTTTCAGGGGAACAGGGTACTTTAAAAAAATCAGAAAAATCAAAATAATACAATATTGGGCAAGCTTTTGAGTTTTCCAGAACTGTTCATGAGGAAAAACACATAAAAACACAGACACAGAAATGGAGGGAAAGCAAAACACATCTTTCAGGCCATGGTACTAGCAGTCCCCTTTCATGTCAAGACCCCTTAGTCAAAGTAAGCCCTTGAGCAAGACGTATTTTGGGGCGTAAGCGTCTGGATTCCTTACATATTTGTCATTCCTGTATTAGGAAGGTTTGTTTTGGATGCAGCAGCTACCACCTGTTTCCCACGCTTGGCCTGTACACCTGTGCTGTCATGATGGTCTCAGAAAATAGGAGATGCCAAAGAATCAAAGTAAGGCTTTATGATTGGACTCTGAAACAATATGGAAGTTTTAAAGCTACACTGGAAAGGATACCGAATGCTTGATCATAGCTTTGAAACACATTTCAGATACATTACAGCTGTAAACTCACATAAGGAACAACTGGAGTTACAGGGATTTTTAACACACCATTGAAGGAACTCTGGAAACCTCTGATGCACTAACCTTTTGTAGCTGATGCTAAGTTCCACAGCTGGGTTGGTAACAGACTCAAATTACATTTCTGAGGATCCTAGAACAAACCGAGCCACATAAATCTTCTGACTGGATTAAGCTGCTTTCCTCACAACTGGATTGGTTGTTCAATGAATTGTCTTGAACACTTTTTTTGTGGGGGGGGGGGGTGCCATCAGGTCACACCCAACCTATGGTGACTTGTAGGGGTCTCAAGGCAACAGATGTTCAAAGGTGGTTTACCATTGCCTTCCTTTGCAACCCTGGTATTCTTTGGTGGTCTGTCATACAAGTACTAACCAGGGCTGACTTTGCTTAGCTTCCAAGATCTAATGGAGGTTGGGCTAACCTGGACTATCCAGGTCCAGGCCCTGAACACCAGTTCCATTAGATAAATAATAGTAAATAATTTGATTCTGTTTAAGATAGTCCAGTCTCCTTTGTTGTTATCTACTTTGAAGGTTTGATTTTTTTTTCTTTTAAAGAAAATCTGGATATGACTTTTTAATGCAAATAAATTATCTGACCAGCTTCAGGGACATCCATTTAAAGATCTAATCACATTATTTCCAAGCACTGATATAATGTTACACATTGGATGAGGACAGTTTAGATAAATATAAATTGTAACTAATGAGGCTGTTACTAATGGAAGATCCCTGGATGATAAAGTCAATTATTGTAGACATACACACATACACACATACACACATACATACACATACACATACACATACACATACATACATACATATATACATATACATACATATATACATATACACACACACACACGCACACACACACACACACACACACACACATCACTCACCAGTTATGTCTCATTTTCCTCTCAGCTGCCTCTGAAGTCCAGCTGTACCCTTTTTAGGATAAGGATGACACCAGATTTGAGAACTCATCCACCATTTCCTGGACTGTCTTTGTTCTAAAATTCTCCATTGGGTCCTAACTAACTCAGTCCCCAAGGCACTAGAACCCAAGCAGAGCATTCTAGAACAAAGACGGTCCAGGAAATGGTGGATTAATTCTCAAATCGGGTGTCATCTTTATCCTGAAAAAGGTATAGAAAGGGGAAAGCCATGGGGAAGAAGGGGGGGGCTGGCAGTCAGGGCCAAGAATCCAAACGTCCACCCTCTTATGGACTGTCTTGTTCATGTGCTCCCCCCCCCCCCCGTTAGCTCCATTGTTAGGAATTAAGTATGCATGTTCCTAGTTGCATAAAGCTGAAGTGTGTAAATCCTAGATTTGTGAGACCTGAGGATCTGGTGGTTTGTGCAGTTTTTTGTGCAGTCCTAAATTCTTTCATTTAAATAATGATGTTCTTTGACGTTGTAAGCCGCTGTTGTCTAAATAGACAAAAGGCAGGTCAGGAAACCTGGAGGAACCAGATTCAAGTTCAGACCTTGTTTGTGAGCTTACTGCATCTATGAATGGGGAATGACTTTACCGGACAATTGCGGCAATCGATGCCATAAAGGGACTGAGACATTGCAGAGCTGTTGAAATGATTAGATAATAAAAGCTTAGACCAGCTGTTGCAAGCGGTGTGACTTTATAGTTGTTTGACTGGTGAGAAGGTTCCTTTCATTCACCAGTGTAAGGATGCTTAACTACCATCATGTCTTGACCCCTTTCCAAATGAGGTCATCACGGTCTGTCTACCCTCCAGCTTCATTTGATGCAGCTCACTTCATTTTCTGGTTTATATTGTTGGCTGTATAGCTCTGTGTTCTCCAACAGCTAATGGATTTCTTCCTAAAAGATAGCTCATTCTGTTGCCAGATGTAGCACCTCCCAGCATGCGGTTTATGAAGCACCTGTGCATTAAATACAAAGAAGAGCGTTTTTTTCCGTAATGAGCTCTTTAATAAATGTAACTGTAATGGATTGTTTGAAGTGGGGGAGGGACTTTTAATAATACCTCTAAAGATTACATTATTTTAAATATGCAGTCCTCTAAAAAGATTTTCCTGTTCTCATAAAAGTGTCATATGCATCTCTTTAAACTCAAGAGCTGATTATCATAGATATGTCTTTTCTAAGGCCTGTGGTTTCTTGGTTCAGACGCCTTAAACTGGTGAACAGAAACGTAGCCGGGCCAGAGTGCGCCCGGTGTGCACTCTGTGTCACCCCCCCCCCCAATCCGCAGCACCCTGCCCCCACCCCTTATCTTAGGGCAGGTTGGAGAAGCAGCCTATTCCCTTCAGGCTGAAAACAGCCTTGTGGGAACTACACTTCCCATGAGACTCTGGGGCTCGCAAGGTCTCCTGGGAAGTGTAGTTCTCAACAGGCCGTTTTCAGCCTGAAGGGAACAGGCCGCTTCTCCAGCCTGCACTGTTTCACGCAGTTAAGTGTGTGTGTGTGTGTGGGGGGGGGTGCTTTGGGGGGGGCAGGGGCAATTTTCTGGAGAAACTCCCCCAGTTGTGCGCCTGGTGCAACGTGCACCCCCGGCCCCCTGCCTCTGCTGGTGAACCCTACTTAAGTTGACTCCTCCAAGGGAAATCACTATCTCACCCCAGGATCCAGTCTATAATTCAGTGAAATGGAGGAAAGATACCCCTTCTCTAGACCCCAGAGTGCTGATACCAGTTTGAAGAGAGAATAGTAAGCAAGAGGTACAAACATCCCAATTCTTTGAAAACTAACACCTTGTGTCCATGGAGTTCATGATGGTTAATCATGTTGGGGTATTTTCTCCCTCAGTGTGAGTAGGTTACCTTTGGGCCTCTCTTATCTAAAAAGGAAGTGAATATAAACACAAGTAGACTTTGAGATACATGAGATCCAATCGGAAGTGGAACTCTGCTGTAATAAATATTTTTCATCTCTCTCTCTCTCTCTCTCTCTCTCTGGAGACGCTTACAAGGCCACTCTTGAATATCAGGGGCCCCCTGGGACTAGCATAGCTTCTGGCCTGTGGGCTCTGCAGTGGAAAGGGGAAACTTGGAAATTTTCCCCCCTGCAATGTACAAGCAGAAATGTCTTCCATATGTGGAAGTGAATACAAATAAGCCTTCTTTCAAAAAGTGACCAAGGAAAAGGAGAGGAACCCATTCATATCAACTTGATCTTGAAATATCTTTATTGGCTTACAACATTCACATCATTTATACCCTAACAAACTATCAGCAGGACGAGAATAATCTAGATTGAAAGGCTTCTTATTAAACAGAGCATTTGCCAGAAATGTCACAGAGTTCCTATTAATTACATCAACTTCACTCTCTGATAATTTTCCATTGGCTCTGCTTCCAGTGGCAGCTGTTTTGTGATTGGCTTTACCTCTTCTGGAGCCATTTTGTGATTGGGTCCACTGCCCTGTGTCAGAATTCCAAAGGTGCACAGAGGCCCAAAAAAGTTGGGGGATGCCCTGATCTATGGCAATTAAAACCGTAAGCTTGTCAGAATCTGACATCAAAGGCTGCTGAAACTGAGTCTTGAGATCCTGACCTGGGAAATCAGCTTTTTCCTTCTCCTCCCTTCATTAAAAACAAAACAAAACTAACAGGTGATCTGCTGATGAGTTTAAAATCTTGCGTCATTTTGGTTGACACAACTCCATGGATTATGTTTCTTAAAACTGTGTGGAAGCAAGAAGGCTTTCTCCCTTTTTTCTCAAGAGCCAGTGTGGCGTAGTGGTTAAGAGAGGTGGACTCTAATCTGGAGAACCGGATTTGATTTCCCACTTCTTCGTATGAGCAGAGGAGTCTTACCTGATGAACTGGATTTGTTTCCTCACAATAAGGCCTGCTGGGTGACCTTGGGCCAGTCACAGTTCTCTCAGATCTTTCTCAGCCTCACCTGCCTCACAACATGTCTGTTGTGGGGAGAGGAAGGGAAAGGAGTTTGTACGCCACTTTGAGTCTCCTTACAGGAGAGAAAGGCTACAGGAGATAAATCCACTCTTTGTCGTCTTCTGTTTTGCCATTCAGGGGTATAAAACCCATCTGATACACAGAACAAGAGAGGTGCATATACATTCAGCTTCAATAGGTACGGTTTGTGTCAGTGCATGAAAAATGCGAACAGAATGCTCATGTATTCCCTGCCTATGTCACGGTAGTAGCTATTAGAATGGCACATTATATTCTCTTCTCCAAGAAGTGCACATGACAGACAAATTCTAAAAGAAGTGCACTGGATTTCTTTATGAGCAAAACGACTCACCTGGTTTCCCTGTGTGCTTGCTGCTGCAACCTTGTCCTGTCTATCCCACCTGTAAATAGATCCTTGCAAAGGAGCCACAAATCTTTGGCGTTCTATTTTTCCAAAGTACCGGTACTTACCATGGAGGAAATCTGTAACCTTTGGGATGTCCCTTTAGTATTCACATGACACAAGACTTCCTTTAATCAGGCAATGAAATTAGTGAGCCAAGGGAGGCAAGGAATTAAGTTGGCTGTCACCGAACGGTGTTAATGCCAGAGAGATAGCCAAGAGTGTTTTTAAAACAAAGAGTATCTAGGGCTTTGAGATGTGGATGCTATTTTTATACATCGCTTGCTAGACGACGTGAAGTAGACCGTGCCAATCTGTAGCTAGTGGTGCAGCACATAAGAAGTCACTTCAGAGAGTATCGACAAATTAAAACATTCTATGGTTTGGTAGACAGGAATGTTGTGAGACCGATCAGAGTTGCTGTAGACAAAATCAGAAGATGGTGCTGCCTTTTCAAGTCCTCTGCTGCTCTACTGTTTCACTCCAAAGTTTCCTGTTTGAATCCTTTTTTGCAAAAGTTCCACCAGTGTCTTCTGTTTTTAGGGACCTTTTGGCAAGGAAGGGAATGTCATAGCTGACTGGCTTTTTGTCATATTAAAGAACCCTGTTATAATTTTCACCACTCAGCCAAATTAAGCATCTTTTTTTTGTTAGGAAAAGCAAACTGACTATTTGCAGAGAGGACATTTCTTATTTCTGAAGGACATTGCACTTGATTTAGGATGTGACTGAAGTACAACACTGTTGCTGTGGTTTGGTCGAATTTGGTTGTGATAGTTGCAGGGTATTGTGTTGGACCAAGACTAGATTTTCTGTGAGCAGAATGGAAATTGATTAATATGGATTTTATGATAATGCTGCCATTGTGTTTTTAAGGGATTTTAATGTTTCTAACTTGTATTTTATTGTGCACTGTTTGTTATTGTACACTGCCCAGAGCCCTTTGGGGGTTGGGCGGTCTATAAAAGCCAATGAATGAATGAATGCTATACATCCCAGGGACGCTCCATCCTCCACACAACCCAGTGGTGGGTTAAAATCGAAGCCAAACTTAATGAGTTGGGCATTTCCTTGGAGGACCTGCTAATGCTAACAGAGCAGGAGGTCTATGGGGCTATCAAGAAGAGACTTTTTGACAGAGAGTTTCAACAGATGCTAGAGGAAGCTAATAAAACCTGTTCCCCGATCTCTCTGGGAATACCTGTGGATAGATTAATTGTAGCCCAGTACCTTTATCTCCTGGTTGAGGCCCGGTGGCGTAGAGCAATCACCTTAGCTAGGTGTAATGCCTGCCTTCTTCCTTTAGCCTTGGATGCCACCTTGGAATCCCACATAAAGAAAGGAAATGCCCGTGTGGCATGGGTTCTGTGGAAACAGTACCTCATATGCTGTTGAATTGTCCTTTTTATGAGATAGGTAGGAAGAAACACATAATCCCCTTCCTGCATGGAAGTGAAGGCATTACAGATAAACAGAAGGTTATATATCTTTTAAACAGCCACAACTACAAGCTGTTGGAAGCGGTGGCTAAATTTTTAAATGGTGTTATTTTAACTCGTCAGAAATTGTAAAGTTGTAAGGGCTGTTATTATCTTGCTAAGTTAATCTTAAACAATTTATATGCCATTAAAGGTATTCGAAATCGAATGAATGAATGAATGAATGAATGAATGAATGAATGAATGAATGAATGTTGTGCCTTCCACTGATTGCAATCTGCTGATCTCCATGAAATTCTGTTCTGGGAGTTTAGGGGAACCTGAGAACTGGCATGAGAGGGAGAATTGGCCAAAACTGCCAGTTTAATCCAGATCACAATTCATTATCTGCTCAGTCATATTTATTTTATACAAATTCTTTATGTGGCCTTTCCTCCCAGTGCATGCCCAGGGTGACTCACAAGTGAAGATGCAAAGTCTTACAGTGATTTAACGGAACATCTCAATAGAAATAAAAATTATTACTTAAAAGAAGTATTGAACCACTGTGTTTGCTCTACCTGCCCTTCCTGTTTTGCAGACTAATTTTTCTGTACAGTTCAGACTCTAGAGCTAGGGTTGCCAAGTCAATCAGCAGTGGGGACATGCAGGGAGCGGGTCATCGGTATGATGACTTCACTTCTGGGGAAAGCCCGGAAATGACGGTAGATTGCTCTAGGAAGTGTAAAAAAACTCTATGGTAAAGTCACAGAGTTCCCACTGTCACTTCTGGGTTTCCCCTGGAAATAATGCTGCCATTTTTTTTTGATCCTGCCATTTTTTTTTGAGGCGTTGGGAGTGCAAGAGGATTCCCCGCGTCTTCTGGAAGCTTGGTGGTGCTATCTAGGACTGCTATACTTAGCTTATACTTAGTATAAGCAACCTTATACTAATTCCGACTATTTGGTCTGTTTACCTGACCGCTGTCTCTTCACAGAATGGTCATTCTCAGCACTTTCTTTTTGAGAACCTGTTAGCCGGAGATGCTGGGCGATGGACTTGAGGCTTTGCTGAACGCAGAACATCAGCTGCTCACAGAAATTGCTCATGTTATCAGCCGTGAATCCTTGTAGAGTGTTTGCAAGAAGACCATTTTAAAACTCTGCCTCCACAAGGTGGAGTGGGAATGAGTCATTTTGGAGGGGTTTATTTTTACTCCTCTGATCTTAAAATTATTTCAGTATCTACGCTGAATATTGTAATTTGCTGCGGTCCTGTTACATGCATGTGTGTGAATTCCACTACAAGGACCTCCTATGGCAAGTCTGTGCTCTTAGTTTAGACCAGGGGTCCCCAAACTTTTTAAACAGGGGGCCAGTTCACTGTCCCTCAGACTGTTGGAGGGCCGGACTAAAAAAAACTATGAACAAATTCCTATGCACAAATGATTGGAAAATGTTTGATTTCACCTTTCAGCCTTTCTGTCATGGTCTATTTTTAGAACAGTGACCAAAGTATGTCAAGTACAGGGTAGGCTCCAAATATTGTTGGGGAGGCTGTGGAATACCTTCCCCTGTAAAAAAAAAAAAAGCAGAACTTTCCCAATGAAACATTCCATCTAACCCAGGATCAGGTATCTTCCTGGGTTCTTTCCTCCCTAGCAGCCAGCGAGCGATTCGCCAGCCTGGCTGATGCCAATGGGAGTGAGGCGGAACAGAAAGCCTGAGAGCAACACATGGAGTAGCTGAGAGGGAAGGGCGGAGCAGGCGTTGCCACATGTAAGGTTTCCAACTCTGGGTCAGAAAATTCATGGAGATTTGGGGGTGCCATCATGTAACTGCAATCAAGAGCCGTTGGGGCCGGTTCCTCCTCTCCCTCGAGCCCCCACTGCACATGAATGGAGCCATTGTCGCCATGCCTGGCGGGCCGGATAAATGCCTTCAGGGGGCCACATTTGGCCCCCGGGCCGTAGTTTGGGGACCCCTGGTTTAGACCCTAGATTTAGAGAACAGTTTCACAAGTGTCCTCGACAAGCTTTTTTTAAAAGAGCTCAATAGTTCGTCTGTATAAAAAAGTGTCTCTTGCATTCTGCTTATGTAATCATTAAACTCTGAAAGGCAACAAGATGCTGCAGAATCTGCAACTCAGGCTCTGTTGCCTGCTTGCCTATTTTACCATCAGTTGGTGACTGGCAAACAAGGCAAAATGGGGATAATTTCAGAAGGATGGCCACGTTGGTTTGCATTGGAGCAGCTGGATTCAAGTCCAGTGTTGTCAGGGGGAGGTTATCTAGTTGATTGAGATGCATTCCTAGAACCATGTACCACTAGCGTGGTGTAGTGGTTAAGAGCCAGCACGGGGTCGTGGTTAAGAGCAGATGGATTCTAATCTGGAGAACCGGGTTTGATTCCCCACTCGTCCACCTAAATGTCAGAGGCTTATCTAGTGAACCAGGTGTGTTTCTATGCTCCTGCATTCCTGCTGGGTGACCTTGGGCTAGTCACAGTTCTCTCGGAACCACCTCAGCCTCACCTACCTCACCAGGTGTCTGTTGTGGAGAGAGGAAGGGAAAGGAGCTTGCAAGCCCCTTTGAGTCTCCTTACAGGAGAGAAAGGTGGGGTATAAATCCAAACTCTTCTTCTTCTAACAAGTGTTACCTTTGTGGCCAACAAGATGAAGGGACCTTTGGCTTTCAAAAGCATATATCCCAAAAATCCTGTTGGTCTCTAAGAACATCAAGGCCAAATGCACACTTAATAATGCATGCAAAAGTCCCAAGGTTTTTTTTTAAATTTTTATTAGATTTAACACGCCATCCGTCTTCTTCAGGCTCGGGGCAGCTCACAACACTTCATGTGACCACATTAAACCATTAAACATTAAAAACATTCCAACAAATTACAGCGGTTAGCTGTGTCAAGATGGTGATAACCAATCTAATACCTAGGAAGATTACTGCTGGACTTGATGGTAACTAACAGGAAAGAGGAAAAGAAAAGAAAAGAAAAGAAAAGAAAAGAAAAGAGGGAGGGGCCGGATGGTTGCATAGCAGCCTCAACTGTGAGCCTGGTGGAGCAGCTCTGTCTTACAGGCCTTGCAGAATTGCGTAAGATCCTGCAGAGCCCTGGTATCCTTGGACTGTGCTTTCCATCAGACTGAAGCCAGGGCCAAGAAAGCCCTGGCCCTGGTTGACACTAGACAAGCTTCCTTTGGGCCAGGGACCACCAGTAGATGACCGTTCACCGATCCCAGTGCTCTGTGGGGAACATAGAAGAAGAAGAAGAAGAAGAGGAGGAGGAGGAGGAGTTTGGATTTATATTCCCCCTTTCTATCCTGTAGGAGACTCAAAGGGGCTTACAATCTCCTTTCCCTTCCCCCCCTCACAACAAACACCCTGTGAGGTGGGCGGGGCTGAGAGAACTCCGAGAAGCTGTGACTAGCCCAAGGTCAGCCAGCTGGTGTGCGTGGGAGTGCACAGGCTAATCTGAATTCCCCAGATAAGCCTCCACAGCTCAGGCGGCAGAGCGGGGAATCAAACCCGGTTCCTCCAGATTAGAATGCACCTGCTCTTAACTCACTATGCCGCTTAACTCACTACGCCACCAGGAGAGATGGTCCCATGGGTATGTGGGTCTCAGCTTGTTTAGGGCTTTGCATGTTAGTCCTGTTCACTGTTTCTGCTATCATGTCTGCAAATAAAAGGAATGTGGTTTTGTTTCGTTCTAGTATAGCGTTCCACTAGTTACGCTGCATGTCTGGGACAGAGGGCACGATCATAGCGGTGATCAAACGGGGACTGCATTTGCATTCTAAACAAGCCACAGCCGCTGCTTGCGTCAATAAGAGCCCATTTAGCTTCCTAGTTTTAGCAGAGTGATGTGTACAATTGCAAACAGGAGTGGCTTAGGGCAGTAACATCTGTGCATGCAAACAAAGGATGCAGAATCTCCTGGGAGTAAATGCATGCATGCCCTGATTATGCCAGAACGACTATAGCATCATTTGCTTGTGCTTGGGAAAGAAAGGTGCAGTCGCAAGCTCTGTTGTATTCTCAGCACCAGCAAAGCACAGCCTCTGAGCTTAACAAAACACTAGCTTTTGAAAGACCAGGAATGGGCAAAGGGCAGCAGCCTTGAGGATCAGCAGGTAGTCTGAGTACCCAGTGGGAAAGGGGTGTGTTCTTAGATGGGAGGGGAAATGATATCAGTCCAAGTATCAACAGCTTATTGAAGCAGCTTATTGTTGCATTAAAGGAGTCAAATCACAGCTGTCTTAAATCGGATAAGAGGACCCTTTGGGAAGCAGCTGTGGTTATTGTCATGATTTATAAAAAAAAGGGTAAAGGTTCACAAAAGGGTCATCTTCTAAGTTAGCAGAAGTTTGCAACCCCAAAGGCCGGAGACAGACAGTCAGTTCAGGGTAGATAGTCCAGGTTTCTTCAGCACTTCATCAAGCCTGTCAGCATGGCCAATTGGCCATGCTGGTAGGGGCTGATGGGAATTGTAGTTCCTGAACATCTGGAGAGCCGCAGGTTCCCTACCCCTGGTCTAGGGTGAAGAAGCAGTTAACCTTTAACATGATTGGTGAGTTCAACTGTAACTCTAGACCAATGAGAGGCTGATGCCGGGGCGGGGAAAAGTATCTTGTTTGATGTATGCATTGTATATCCTATGCTAAGTTCTCAGACAGAGATAGAGTCTGGGTTAAGTTCAGTGTGTGTTCAACTTTGTTATTGCTGAAGAGTTCTATATAGTATTATAGTCTTGTATAGAATAGACTTGTGTAACCTTGCAACTGCAAAAGTAAAAATTCTTCCTATGGAAAGAACATCTTGTGTGGAGAGTATTCTTTTCCAGAGTGGTAGGAGGTTGCAGTGAGTGCAAGAAGACTACTAAACCTTCTCATCTTACCAGAGTGACTCCGCTTTAAACCCTGCTGATAGTTATGCCTCTGTAGAAGGCCTCATGTTCAATCTTCAACATCTCCAGTTAAAAGGGTCAAGCTGTAGGTAAAGGGAAAGACCTTTGCCTGAAACCCTGGACAGCAGCTGCCAGTCAGAGTAGACAGTGCTGACCTTGAAAGGCAAATGCTCTGATTCTGAATGAGGCAACTTCATGTGTGTGTTTGTGTACAATCCTCCCTTCTTCCTCTTCATACTATTCTCTTTGATAAAGCCATCCTTGGCACTGATTTTGTTCAAGAAAAAAAAAACCATACAAGATAATTAAAATAAACAAGAAATCATAATGTGACTTGAGAACGGTTTCAAATCCTGCTTTCCTTGTCTATAAGGGGATAATATTCACTTACAAGAAAAGAGATAAGTGTGTGAACCATTTAAACTTAAAAGATTTTTGTCTGGAGAGCAGTTGCCAGTTTGAGTAGACGATACTGGCCTCGAGAGGCAAATGACAAAAGGCAGCTGCCGAGGAAGGTAGCTTCATGTGTGGCTTTAAAGGCATTCTCGTCTGTCTGTCTGTCTGTCTGTCGTCCGTCCGTCTGTCTGTCTGTCTGTCTGTCTGTGATTCCTGATTAAAAATGTTTGGGCAGGTATCTGGAGCTTCCCTCAGGACTGGCCAAATGTCTAAATCATAGGTGTCAAACTCGCGGCCCTCCAGATGTTATGGACTACAGTTCCCATCATCCCCTGCCAGCATCAAGCTGGCAGGGGATGGTGGGAATTGTAGTCCATAACATCTGGAGGGCTGCGAGTTTGACACCTGTGGTCTAAATGGTTAATTGTGCAACGGCTATACACAAAATAGTGGCTCCCCCGTGTGGGAAGGCAAGGTTATGCAGCCTATGCCACTAGAATCAAATATGGCTCAGCATGCAAGCAAATATGGCTTAAATTTACATTCAGCCTCAGGTTGGTATATTGGAGGTGTGTGTGGGGGGGCTATAAAAACTACTATGTGAAGGAAATGACAGGGAAAGATTTGAGTGACACTTGAGGGCATTTTAGAGGAGCTTTTCAGAAAAGGAAAGACAGTGGTGGACCATTTCAATGCAAACCATTCACAACTTCATGCCAGCGCGTTGAAACAATAGCTCAGGATTCTCCTGTGTTTATTACTTACTGTGCGACTTCTTGTGTGCTCCTTTCTCATATATGTTTCTGCAGCATTTGGGCCACAGGAACTTTATGGATTACTAAACAACATTTCAGTGATCGGTAATGGTTAATTGTACATTTTCAATTATGCAGATAGGCTTTCTAAGATTGGCTCTTTGTCGATCTCTTGTTCTGAATTTTGACGCAGTTTGGCTCCTGAGTTACAAAAGGTTGCTGCCTCCCAATCTAAAGAATGCTTCGACGAGAGACTGAAGCTGGACCAACATGAAGGAAGGCATTTCAGTAAAAGAAATTTCTTTGAGCTCATTAAACTTCATTTTTAACACATTTTAAACATTTTTAACTTATAAATAATATCTAACAAATGTTGTGTGGACATTTTGATCCCTGCAAAATCCAGTATCAAGAACTAAATCCACTTTTATTGAAACCAAACAAATTGACAGGTTCGTCCAAATAACAACAACAACAACAACAGCAACAGCAACAGTAATAGTTTGGATTTATATCCCCCCCTTTCTCTCCTGTAGGAGACTCAAAGGGGCTTACAATCTCCTTCCCCTTCCCCCCTCACAACAAACACCCCGTGAGGTAGGTGGGGCTGAGAGAACTCCAAGAAGCTGTGACTAGCCCAAGGTCACCCAGCTGGCATGTGTGGGAGTGTGCAGCCTAATCTGAATTCCCCAGATAAGCCTCCACAACTCAAGCGGCAGAGCTGGAAATCAAACCCGGTTCCTCCAGATCAGAGTGTACCTGCTCTTAGCCACTGCTCTTAGCCACTATGCCACTGCTGCTCCCTAGTATAAATAGTAAAACCTATGAGGATGGAATCTTTTTGTTTGTTTTATTTTAATATAAACAGGCTTTTGATCTAAACAGGAAGCTCTCTATAAGGCATTGTCTCTCCTGAATGTTCAGTAATTGTTCCATGCATGCTAGGTAGTATGCTTTCCCTTCCTCTAAAATTTTCATTGTCACAAAATCAGTGCTTTTTGATAGGCCCTGGTGTAAATGGAAGTTTTAGAGGAAGAAGAAGTATGTTCTGTGGCAGAGATTAATTGCACGAAACACATTCAAAAGAGTTTCTTTGGGTTCTGTTTATGCAAGAGCAGAATTCTTGGGCATTTGTTTGGAGAATTCCATTTTACTTATTTTGTGCCTCACTGGAGATGTCGTTTGCTGAAAGGTAGCAAGTTTGATTGGTTTACTATGGAACAAAATTCATTTGGAAAGTATCTTGATTCGTTTCATTCTGCAAAAATGGAGCATTGCGTGCTGATTATCTTTAAAACCTAAGTTACTCTTGTTCAATAAATCATTAGTTGAAGGCATTTGTAGCTCTTGTAACTGATTGCTGCAGCGTATTTGTACAGGTGATGTTCACTTCTGATACCATCTTCTTTTAAGGAAAATTTTGAGTGAGGTAACTGATTTCCTGGAAAGCTTATGCATGATTTGTGATTCTTGGAGAGGAGCCAAAGAAATGGAGTTAAATCTGTTTGATGTTTCCTTCTATCCAAAACTGCTGTGTGTGCAGCAAGTCCATTTTGGTTCCTAGCCCAGAATCAATTCCATTAAGCTTGGCATAAACTTGAAGACGACTTGAATGACTGAAATGTCAGTCTTTTGTGTTTTGTGAACCAGTTCTGGTTTGTTATTGGCAGAATGGAGACTTATAAATAACATTGTAACAAATATTGTATGGGCGTTTTGATCCCTGCAGAATCCTATGTCAAGAGATAAATCCACTTTTATTGGAACCAAACAAACTGACAGGTTCGTCCAAATAAAAGGTATCACATAACTTTCGTTCCTATTTATAACCATGTTCTAACAGACAGAAAATTATTTGTTGTATTAACTTCTGTAGCATCTCTTGAAATGCTTAAGCCAGTTTACAAAATGTGTAGATATGAATGGATAATAAATTCATGAACTATCAAAATCTATTGCTTGGAAACGGGCATTTAACCATAATATGTGAATGATACTTTGTCCTCAAGATGCATCAGTATCATTTTCTCCCTTGGTGACTTTTTTCTCAATATAAACACACACACACACACAAAAGGAAAAAAAAGATACAACAAACCAATTAGAAAACACAGGTTAACTATTCTTCAAAAAGTATAAACCTATGTCAACAAATAGAATTTTAAACAAGATATAAACCAGATATAAATCTGAGGGAGAGAGTTCCTTCTATCCTACTTATTTCACCCGTGCTAATAGCACCAACTGATATAAACACTGACAACTACCTATAGTTTTGACTAATAACATTTTCATTCAACTTTTCTAATTCTATTTTTAGTCCCCTCCCTTGGTGGTTTTTGAGACCACTGCAAAACATGGAGAAAAGGTGAAAGTTGGAATGGGATCTGTGCATTGAGTTGACTAACCAGAGTTGGTTGCCCAAACTATGGTTTAATTGTAGCATTGGAAATCAACTTCATTTGGATGCTGTGTGGTTTCCGGGCTGTATGGCCGTGTTCTAGCAGCTAGAACACGGCCATACAGCCCAGAAACCACACAGCATCCAAGTGATTCCGGCCGTGAAAGCCTTCGACAATACAATCAACTTCATTGTTTGGGGAGGGGCAGCGGCTCAGTGGAAAAACGTGTGCTTTGCATCCACAAGGTTCTGGATTCCATTTGCCTGATACCCTGGAGAGTTGCTTGGATGTCAGAATAGACATTACTGACTTTGATAGATGAATGGATCTCATTCAGTGCCAAGCAACTTCATGTGTTCATATGTGTTTCTTACTTTCCTAAACCACTAGAATAAAATGGAAGGAGAGAATTTGTACTGGAAATGGGATAAAGAGTATGTCATTGATGGGAACTGAGTGGGTGTGGCTCTAATCATGATGAAAGAAGGATATGATTAACTGAGGAGGAGGCCTACTTTCTGTTCTGGATTTGATAATGAAAGCATGTATGAACCTTTCTGATTGCATGAGTGAAGTGTCTTAATGCCTTGATTTTGTAAAAAAAAAAAGTCCTTTGCTGCAAATTAATTTATATTTTGTATTTTGTGTGTGTTTTATTGTTTGTTGGTTTGCTGCATTTAATTTATATGTGGGGCCAGGACCGTGTCTCTG
The DNA here is from genome assembly GCF_021028975.2 of Sphaerodactylus townsendi. Taxonomy (NCBI): domain Eukaryota; kingdom Metazoa; phylum Chordata; class Lepidosauria; order Squamata; family Sphaerodactylidae; genus Sphaerodactylus; species Sphaerodactylus townsendi. The sequence goes on from NC_059426.1 coordinate 159,895,180, forward strand.
GTCCTGCACAGTTGAGTTGTTTTAAGACTAAGTTAGAAAATACCTAAGAAGCAGATTTGAAACAAAAAGATAAGTTTACTGGACAGCATAGTTATCTGACCAGGGTGTCCCCTTCAAGAGAGGCACACCCACCCATACAAAAAGACCATTTTTACTGTGCTGAATTTTAACAGTTCACACATAGGGTAACTTTCTAAAAGAGTCACACCTTAACCAGATAAAGACTTCATTTTTATAGATACAAAGAATACATACATCATATGATCATACCTGTAAACGTATCCCATAAGATCATACCACTTTCATGTGCTTTCTGCATGAATCTTAAAATCTGATTGGATGATTCTGTCTCCTTGTCACATTAAGACAGCCTCTGAATCAAATTGCTTCTCTGACTAAAACATTGTCACAAATGCTGCATGTCATCTGCTCACTTCCCTCTGCCCATATGCAAACTAAATTCTACCTTTCTGGTTTTCAAGGATATCCAGTTTTCCTACTTTTCTAAGTTTGCTCCCAGAGAGAAAAATCTCTCCGGGGTATGCAGGTTTTACATACATTCCATAGAATCATAAAACTTCCCTTTTCCCAGTTTGAAATGATTTTAACAATTATACCATTTGATTCTATACAATGAATTATAGTGTAATACAAGTAAATATGATTCTTTCATCATTTCAGTGTTCATTGAACATATAGATATATAAAAGCACTTTTTCAGTTAACTAATCAAATTCCTTCTATTCTAACCTCTGATTCCTTTATTGCTTTGTTTATTCATGTAGCTATCCCCTATAGCTAATTCTGACAGACAAATCTTGGATGTATTCTTCTGGCCCTTATTGACAAGATCTTAAAGATTTAATCTTTGCTTGCCTGCATAACCACTGACAAGCTTCTACGTCAGGGGTAGGGAACCTGCGGCTCTCCAGATGTTCAGGAACTACAATTCCCATCAGCCCCTACCAGCATGGCCAATTGGCCATGCTGACAGAGGCTGATGGGAATTGTAGTTCCTGAACATCTGGAGAGCCGCAGGTTCCCTACCCCTGTTCTACGTGCAGTTTGACCTGCTGGTCTCTATACAGTGGTCCAGAGCAAACCTTTGATTTAATAAATCTTTGGTTCATACAACCTCATATTCCTTGATATCAAATACAATTTTTAGGCATTCTGGCCCATATTTTATATTTTGCATGTTTTTATTTTTTGTTTGTTTGTTGTGCACCGCCCAGAGCCCTTTGGGGGAATGGCGGTATATAAATTTAATTATAAATAAATAAATATCTCCAGTTTTTCTCTCTATTCTATAACATTAGAACTCAGAGTACCCAATGGAGTTGAGGAACAATATGTAAAAGGTGAATAAAAGGAAGTACTTTTTTTGCTTAATAGGTAATTAAAATGCGGAATTCAGTGCCAGTAAATGCAGTGATGGTCACTATACTTTGTCTTGGATAAAGTTGTTAGTACAGTCAGTTGAGGTGCAGCAGTTGAGAAAATTGTCTGCTTCTGCATTAGAATATAGTCCTGAACAAATATGAGAATTATCATTCATTTTTACGCACTGTCTTTGTGCATTATTGAATATGGTACTTTGGTACAAGAGCACTGATAGTTCATTGAACAACTATCACCAATACTTGCCTTTTGCAAACTGATAGGCACTAGGACCCAGGGGGAGCATTCTACAACAAAGACGGTCCAGCATGTCGAATTCTGTGGCAGAGGAATATACAACTCTACTAACATCCTTTTTCTGAGACAGGATGTAGCATGGATGGTTGGGAGTTAAGACAGATGCATTGAGGGGAAGTCCTTAAATGCCTGTTAGCCATGGTGACTAAAGAGAACCTCCACATCCATCAACAGTAAACATGTGGGTACCATTGTGAGGATGCAACATGGACGAGGGGCTTGTTTGACCTCTAGGGCAGTGGTGGTGAACCTTTGGCACTCCAGATGTTATGGACTACAATTCCCAACAGCCCCTGTCATCATAGCATTGGCCATGCTGGAAGGGGCTGATGGGAATTGTAGTCCATAACATCTGGAGTGCCAAAGGTTCACCACCACGGCTCTAGGGCAACTGGTTGACCACTCTGTGGGAACAGGAAGCTGGACTAGATGGACAGGATGCTGGGCTAGAAATAGGATACAAGGCCTTTCTCACATTCTTAGAGGAAACAGTGGGGTCGCAGAGGGGAAAAAAAATCTTCTCTTAGGTTCACAGATTGTTTTCTGCTCCAGTTGACTTTGATTACCCATAGTATAAATATAACATGACCTATATGAAATGACGTTTGTGGAACTGCATTTTTCATTAAACAACGTTATAACCCTTGCAGGCATGCACAAGTCAGTGATGGTTTTGGAAGCTAATTGTCTGTATGGTAATTAGTGTTTGCTCTTCCACACAGACAACCTCGGAGCTGTTAAATATTAATCACAGGTATGTAAATCACTCCCTGTAATAGTCTTAAGCTAAGATTTGTGTGGCATTGTAAACGGCACCCCCAGCTTTCAAATTTGGAGTGTATTAAAGAGAGCAGCCTTTTCATTAGTAGGATGTGCTACAGAACTCACTTCAGGAGAACATTTTAGCTCACAGGAAAAAGTCATAACTCATTTTAAAGATTCTGCTAGTTTTCAGATATTTGGTTTTTGAAAAAGATCTCTTTCCTGTTGACAGTGGTGGGGGATATAAATCTCGAATTACAAAAAACCAAAGGCAAAATGAATTTCAGTTTAACAGTGTCATTCTAAATTAGCAGGGATGCCACTATGCTGAAATATCTGTGCTCCGTCCTACCTCTTTTTAAAGGAGATCTATGTATGTGTAAGTCCCTGAATGTAGAGATGAGGAGGAGAAGAAGAAGAAGAAGAAGAAGAAGAAGAAGAAGAAGAAGACGAGGACGAGGGAGGGACCAGGACGGAGGAGACGAGGAGGGAGGACGAAGTTTGAGTTTATATCCCCCCTTTCTCTCCTGCAGGAGACTCAAAGGGGCTGACAATCTCCTTGCCCTTCCCCCCCTCACAGCAAACACCCTGTGAGGTGGGTGGGGCTGAGAGAGCTCCGAGAAGCTGTGACTAGCCCAAGGTCACTCAGCTGGCGTGTGTGGGAGTGCACAGGCTAATCTGAATTCCCCAGATAAGCCTCCACAGCTCAGGCGGCAGAGTGGAGAATCAAACCCGGTTCCTCCAGATTAGATACACGAGCTCTTAACCTCCTACGCCACTTCTGCTCCTCTACCGAGCTGAAGATAATATTCATGAGGGGTAGTCCAATATAACAGCCCATAGACAGCGGTAATCCAGGACACCCTGGGTCAGAGTTTGAATGAGCCATAGTTACACCTTCAAGTCATTGCACCTAGAAGCATGGAACTGTGCTCAGGATTGTTTGTTAGGTACTTTTCACACTCAGTTTCCCAGAAGTTATTTGAAGATAACAATATTGGCTATCGACGCAAGGATGTTATTGTCATGGTGAATTAAATAAAGCAGCTGAGGTACCCAAAATCACTATGTTTATTATTATTATTCACATAAATAATATTTAACTAAAAGCAGTAGCGGCAGACCTAAGTGTTAGAATTGGGTCATACAGCACAGCAGTATGGTCAGTTAAGGTGCAGCGGTTGAGAAAATTCTTTTTCCACATTAGAACAGGGGAAGACTTTTAGGTTTTTATATACTCTGTTCCACGGAAAGATGATACTAGGGTTGTATATTCCTCCGCCACAGAATAAACATGCTGGACCTTCTTTTTTGTAGAATGCTCCATCTAGATCCTAGTGCCCACCTAGTCATGCTCTCTCCCCTCCCCCCCAATTCATTTGGAGGTCATTAAGTGAACTATCAGTGCTCTTGTATCAAAATACCATGTTCAGTATTGCACAAAATAATGGTTTTGACAAAGACAGCATGTGAAAATAATTCTCATATTCATTCGGGACTATATTCTAATGTGGAAGCGTACAGTTTTCTCTACCACCGCACCTCAACTGACCATACTTTCTGAGGAACAGAGTATAGCTGTGGTTGAACTGGACCTCCCAGGTTCAGAGACGAAATGCCTCTGTAGGATGCTAGGAAGCAGAAAGCAGATGAAGGATGTTTTCTCTGGACCCTGCTAGTGGATTTTGTGGTGTCATGTGACTGATGGAAACAGGATGCTGGGATAGATGAGCCAAAATGACTATAACAGGATAGAGCTACCAACCTCCAGGTGGGGCCTGGAATTACAGCTGAGCACCAGACTACAAGGATCAGGTTCTTCGTAGGAAATGGCGGCTTCTGAAAATGGACTGTATGGCATCACATCATCACTCCCCAAACTCTGCCCTCTCCAGATACCACCCCCAAATTCTCCAGGAATTTCCCAAGCCAGCCAGCGTTGGCAACTTTATAAGATGGTTATTCTTTCATCCTGTTGTATAGGCATGTAGTGGATATGATCACCTGTATCACTGAAGTACCTTCAAATTTGTAGATGGAGGAATGACCACTCCTCCACTTCAGCTCTTGAGCTTCATTTAAAACTGGTTCCTGCTCATATCTTCATTTTGGGCTCATATCTTCATTTTGGGCAACCAAAATGGTAAAATATCTGGAATCCCTGCCCTACGAGGAGAGACTTAGTGAGCTGGGGATGTTTAGTTTGGTGAAGAGAAGGTTAAGAGGTGACATGATAGCCATGTTTAGATATTTGAAGGGATGTCATGTTGGTGAGGGAGCAAGCTGGTTTTCTGCTGCTCTAGAGACTAGGACCAGGAGTCATGGCTTGAAGGTGAAGGAAAAGAGATTCCACGTAAACATCAAGAAAAACTTCCTGACAGTAAGGGCTGTTCGACAATGGAGTACACTACCTTGGAGTGTGGTGGAGTCTCTTTCTTTGGAGGTTTTTAAACAGAGCTGCATGGCCATCTGTCAGAAGTGCTTTGATTGTATGTTCCTGCACTGCAGGGGGTTGGACTTGATGGCCCTTGGGGTCTCTTCCAACTTTATGATTCTATGATTCATCAAAGCCAGTTCTGTCTCTTTAAAATGCTACCTACAAGCATGAGCAAACTGCTAGCAATTAAGCTTAGGAGTCCCTAATCCTGTCATCTATTTTTGTCTGTTACCTTCTGGGGTCTAAGGAACTGATGTAGAAGGCTAACCTTTGGTGGCTTTTGACCCACGACCTTAATTAACCAACTATTTGGCTTAGCTCTGCCTTTGCAGTATGCAAGTCATGTCTCCACCCTCAATAGTTATTTCGATCCCCCGCCCCCTTTCCTTCCTTGACTCTGTAGCTGTTGACACTAAAGCGTTTTGCTGAATCAGAGACTTATCCCCTGCATGTATAAATCTGGCCAAGTAAATGCTTTACTAATCAGCGACCTGGCAGCTTAAATCAGGCTTCAATAGGGCTTGATTTTTGATTACCTACAGAGATGCTGGAGAATGCTTGCTTGATTTGTGCTGCTGTCCGTAACCATAAGAGGAGGAGATCGCCATGTATTTATGGGCTTGCTGGGGTAGGCATAATTAAATATAAGCAGAATGATGCACAGCGTCAAGTACTTCGGGTTTCCTTCAGCATAACAAGAGGCCTCTTGTTTCTAAAGTGTTGGTCCTTGTTTCAGAATTGAGATTAAAACGGCACTCTTAAAACATATACACTTAATATTGCAGTGTGGCTTCAGTTTGGCTTTCTTCGTTGTTGTTTTACACATTTTATTGCTTTCAGAACCAAATTGGACAGGAAAATTGTGTTGCGGAATAAGAGGTTGCCAGCAGCTGTGCTGGTCCTAAGCAGAAAATAAAAACAGAGGCCATGTAGCCAGTGAAACTGACCCCAAAGGAGTGTACAAGCTTTTGTGTTCTCCAGAACTTTTAATCAGGCTGGATTTTTTTTTAAAGAGTGGGTGAGATACAAAGATGTTTCAGGCCCTGACCTTAAAATCTTTTGCATCCTGTGTAGAATGCCAGGTAGCTTGTAATAAATTCTTTGCACACATTATAATATTATAATTGAGGGATGTAATTGTACCCCTCTATTCTCCATTGGTTAGACCTCACCTGGAATATTGTGTGCAGTTCTGGGCATCGCGATTCAGGAAGGATATCAACAAACTGGAACGGGTCCCAAGGAGGGCAACCAAAATGGTAAAAGGTCTGGTATCCATGCCCTACAAGGAGAGAGGGAGCTGGATACGTTTAGTTTTGCGAAGAGAAGGTTAAGAGGCGACATGATAGCCGTGTTTAGATATTTGAAGGCATGTCATGTTGGTGAGGGAGCGAGCTTGTTTTCTGCTGCTCCAGAGACTAGGACTAGGAGTAATGGGTTCAAGGTGGAGGAAAAAAGATTCCACGTAAACATCAAGAAAAACTTCCTGACAGTAAGGGCTGTTTGACAGTGGAATGTCAAATACCACAATACTAGAACCAGGGGGCATGCATTGAAAATGCTGGGGGGAAGAATTAGGACTAATAAAAGGAAACACTTCTTCACGCAACGTGTGATTGGTGTTTGGAATATGCTGCCACAGGAGGTGGTGATGGCCACTAACCTGGATAGCTTTAAAAGGGGCTTGGACAGATTTATGGAGGAGAAGTCAATCTACCAATCTTGATCCTCCTTGATCTCAGATTGCAAATGCCTTAGCAGACCAGGTGCTCAGGAGCAGCAGCAGCAGCAGCAGCAGGCCATTGCTTTCACCTCCTGCATGTGAGCTCCCAAAGGCACCTGGTGGGCCACTGCGAGTAGCAGAATGCTGGACTAGATGGACTCTGGTCTGATCCAGCAGGCTAGTTCTTATGAATGTACTACCTTGGAGTGTGGTGGAGTCTCCTTCTTTGGAGGTTTTTAAAGAGAGGCTGAATGGCCATCTGTCAGGAGTACTTTGATTGTGTGTTCCTGCATTTCAGGGGGTTGGCCCTTGTGGTCTCTTCCAACTCTATGATTCAATAATAGACACTTTGCACAGATGGTATCAGGATCTTAGCTTTGTCCTTTTGGGAAGGGTTAGGGTTAGAAATTGCAGTTCCCAGCTAATATTTTTAACTAGTTGATCTAACCCAGGCTGGCCAACCTATGTTGCTCCAGATGTTCATGGGCAACCATAAAAAAAGTGCCATGGGGGGTCAGGGCCAGTCAGAAAATGTCTGCTTTGGGATACAGAAACCAATCACAAAATATGCTGGAAAGTTACAAGCCAAACATCCTCCTTCTAGGAAATCTGTTGTTTCTTTGTTCTCCTGTTCCAGTGAAGAGGAGGAAAGCCACGACTGGATGTTTGGGAAGAGATATCTGTGTTTTGGAGAAGAAACAAACAGGCACCTTGGTGCCAAGTGTACAGTTCTGGAAATCTAACAGTTCTCTAGTAGTATCTTGTCAGTTAAGCTAGTTAGTTAGTTTAGCTTGTTTATTACTGACCTCTACTTTGTTTTTTTAAACACAGCAACTTGCTGTTTTGCAATCCAGGTATACTACTGAGTTATCTTGCCTAGTTAAAACTGGAAGCTCCCCCCCCCCTCCTCCGCAATGAGGTCTGCTTCTTTCTTTGAAAACCACGGTTTTGTGGGCATTAGAATACACTGGAGGTTCTTGTACTGAACATGAAGTAGAATAGATCACCTGCATTTGGCTAATGGGCTATAAAGTGGCCCATCTAATGCAATGCAGCTGCCCTGCTTTGTCAGTTGCCATTTACTGTATTTGTCAAATGCATTTGATTAACAGCTACTGATAACTTGTTTTATCCATTCTGTCTGTGGAGGCTTTAATGCAGTGCACAAAAAGGTTGCATATAGAAAATTATTTATGCTCCAGAGCTGCTGGTTGACAAAATACTGTATGAAGAAAATACTGTATGAAAAAAATTCATTTTACTCTGTGATTTGAAGGGAAGCCAGACCGCCCCCCCCTCATGAACTGTTTTCTCCTTTCAGCTTCTTTCTTTTTAAAAATCTAACAGGCACTGATACTTAACTTGCTCCGTCTCTTTGCGGCCCTTAGAAACCAAGATGCAGCTGCCTTTTAGATTATATTCCAGAGATAGCTTCTGCTAGGATAAGCATGTACAGAAATGACTTTTTTACGCTTCGAATCCTGCTCTTAAGAAAAGCACACAAAACTGTGAGAGAGTCACAATGACTTTGAATGGAATCTGGCACTAAGGAAAACTGTTTCCTTTGTAGCAACAACAGAAAATAACTTTGGTCCTGAAAACTGTCATTCCTTCTAGGTTACTGGGCCCCCCCCCCCCCCCCGAGGTTTAAAGCCATGAACATATGATGTGAAAATGAAAGAGGTTTTCTGTGGAGAAAATTATAGTGATCTCTGTCCGAAATATAAAATGTGTGTAACCTTACAGATACAAGAAGAAGAAGAGTTTGGATTTATATCCCCCCTTTCTCTCCTGCAGGAGACTCAAAGGGGCTTACAAACTCCTTTCCCTTCCCCCCTTACAACAAACACCCTGTGAGGTGTTGGAAGAAAGGGACTTTACGCTGTTTCCTGCCTCATCCTACAGAAGGGTTTTTTACTACCGTGTTTCCCCGAATATAAGACAGTGTCTTATATTAATTTTTGCTCCCAAAGATGCGCTATGTCTTATTTTCAGGGGATGTCTTATTTTTCTGTGTTCTGTTCGTCGGGCATGCTTCCAAACAAAAAAGTTGCTATGTCTTACTTTCGGGGGATGCCTTATATTTCGCACTTCAGCAAAACCTCTATTATGTCTTATTTTTAGGGGATGTCTTATATTCGTGGAAACAGGGTAGTGAGCTAGTGGCTAGATAGGGACTTAGAAATTTGTCACCTTTACTCTGTCATGCTGTCTCTATCCCTTTGATGTAAACTGATACTCTTAGGGACTCTCTCTTAGACTGATACTCTTCCTCTTCCTCTTCCTCTCCATCTTACCTTCACCATGCCTAGGGAGAGGATGTGTCTCCTACGCATCCGCCTCCATCCAGCTAGATTAGAATAGATAGTGAACCTATCTCTCCACCTTTCTGTCCGGAATGGAGTTCACTAATAAATACTCTTTTCATTAGATTAGAAACTACAAATGACTCTGACTTTCTTTTGTGTCTGAAGTTCTCTCTAGCAAGCTCAGCCATGCGTGTGCGCTCAGGTAAGCTTCCCTGTGTTCAGCCTCTGTGCCGCTCTGCTACTTTTCAAGGGAAACACACGCACCAGGTGTGGTTCTCCACAACATGAGGTAGGTGGGGCTTAGAGAGCTCAGAAGAATTGTGACTAGCCCAAGGTCACCCAGCTGGCGTGTGTGGGAGTGTACAGGCTAATTTGAATTCCCCAGATAAGCCTCCACAGTTCAGGGGGCAGAGCAAAAGAGTAACTGTACAAATGCAATTCTAGAGAATCACAGTGTAGAATACCTAGGGGAGGGGCAAATAATTTTATTCCAGTCCCCAACCCCTGACTCTGAATGTATCTGATCTCTGATTTTGTTAGTTTAACATGTTATTTTTAATGGCTGATGAATAATTCATTGCATTGTCACTCTATGTTAAAGTCAGGAGCTTTGTCCTGGATTTAATTTTCAGGAATGTGAGGGGGAGATGTTATAATTAAAGTTACATTCCTGAAATGTTGCTACCGCTGGTTGTAGGATGCTTGCAGATTAATATTTTACAGCTTCTAATGCTCTCACAGATCAGGGGAAATGTTCTCTAGTCGTTTTCTGGTTCAGAGTTGTGGCAGCTGTAATGTTGTAAATCGAAAGGGGAAGTTGAAGCGTGAGACCCCAGTGGCTCAGATAAGTGTGAATTACAGAAACAAGATTTATCTTATCAGGACTCATTCTGAAACTGAGTTTCAGAAGCAACGAAGGGGAATGCAAGCCTGTACACACACTCCTCATGAGTGACTGGCTATATGTATTCTTCGCAGTCGTGCTGGGAAGACACTCTCAATGAATTTCAACTTCAGGGTTAACCAGGCCTGGCAAGATAAAATGAAGTTACTTTCTCTGCAGTTTTTCCTCATATAAACTTAGCAGATTTTGCAGGCAAGCATCATTTAAGGAGTCCCTTTTCCATATGAGCCTATCTATCCACTCTGGTTACACCCAATCTGTTTTGGGTGCCCTCATCATTTGAATCTGGACAGCTGCCAAAATTTCAGAGCTCCCTCCTGAGGGAAATGCATCTGTCTCCCTCTACTGTTGTCTTTATTGTTGTGACTTAGTGGTTAAGAGCAGGTATACTCTAATCTGGAGGAACCGCGTTTGATTCTCCGCTCTGCCGCCTGAGCTGTGGAGGCTTCTCTGGGGAATTCAGATTAGCCTGTGCACTCCAGCACACGCCAGCTGGGTGACCTTGGGCTAGTCACAGTTCTTCTGAGCTCTCTCAGCCCCACCCACCTCACAGGGTGTTTGTTGTGAGGGGGGAAGAGAAAGGTGTTTGTAAGCCCCTTTGAGTCTCCTTGCAGGAGAGAAAGGGGAGATATAAATCCAACTCTTCCTCCTCCTCCTCCTCCTCCTCCTCCTCCTCCTCCTCTTCTTCTTCTTCTTCTTCCTCCTCCTCCTCCTCCTCCTCCTCCTCCTCCTCCTCCTCCTCCTCTTCCTCTTATTTATTTATTTATTTATTTATTTATTTCTTAAATTTATATACCGCCCGATCCCCGAAGGGCTCTTCCTCCTCCTCCTCCTCCTCCTCCTCCTCCTCCTCCTCCTCCTCCTCCTCCTCCACCTCCTCCTCCTCCTCCTCCAGCAGTTGAATACTTTTTTGCTCTGTTTGGCATACCACCAATAACTGTTATTGTGTAGTGTTGCAAAATGCCTGGAGATTTTGGGATGGAACCTGGGCAGAGAAGTGACTTCCATGGAGTATACTGCCAGAGTCCACCTTCTAAAGTGGCCATTTTCTCCAGGTGAACTGATATTATAGCCTGGAGATCATTGTAATCCCCGGAGAGGTCCAACTACCACCTGGAGGTTGGTAACTCTAATAGAAGGCCCTGGGTCCAACCCCCATTTAAAAGGACTAATTGAAGTGAAAGATCTTTCCCGAAGAAGAAGAGTTGGTTTTATACCACACTTCTCTCTACTGTAAGGAGTGTGGAATCAAACTGGTTCTCCAGATTAGAGTTCACTCCTCTTAACCACTACACCACTTTAGAAGATGAGCATGTAGAAGTAGATGTACACCACTACACTGTTGCTGATAATAGTCTATACTCAATTCAAAGCTAATTGAAGAATTGGTTTTATACTCCATTTTTCTCTACCTTTAAGGAGTCTCAACGTGGCTTACAATCACCCTCCCTTCCCCTCTCCACAGCAGACGCCTTGTGAGGTAGGTGGGGCTGAGAGAGTTTTGAGAGAACTGTGACTGGCCCAAGGTCACCCAGCAGGCTTCATGTGGAGGAGTGGGGAAACAAACAGGGTTCTCCAGTCTGCTTCTCTTAACCACTACACCACACTGGCTCTCTTGATAGGACCAAGTCATTTTGACATAAATTGCACTTCAATACTGCAGCCCTTAATATCTGTTTTGTTTTCCTCCCATACTTTTGGATGAAAGGCACAAGAATAATCCATGTAAAAGCCAGGACTGTGTACAGTGGAACCTCGGTTATCGTTGCCATAGGTTTTCATTGGTTTTGGTTTTCGTCAGGTTTTTTCAATGAAAAGTTGCCTCGGTTTTCGTTCGTCGCCTCGGTTTTCGTTGGTTTTCGTTGCCATGTGTGTGCTAATTTCGCAATGAAAACCGGTGACCCCCTGCTGCTTCATCGCTTGCCAATGGGAAATTGGTTTTCGTCGGTTTCATTTTTCGCCGAGGTTTCCCGGATGAATTGACAATGAAAACCGAGGTTCTACTGTATGTTTGTGTGGTCAAGACACACCTGCTTCATGGCAATTCCAGCAAGGGGTTTTCAAGGAGAGGTGGTTTGCCACTGCCTTCCTCTGCAGACACTTATTTGGTGGTCTCCCTTCTAAGTCCTGACCCTAATTAGTTTCTGAGATCCCTCCAATGCTTACAAACGTGTTCCAAATTCATAATTGTAGTTGAGTGAGTGTGTGTTTATATGTATGAGTTAATTATAGTTATCCATCTGTGAAAGGATATGGTTTTAAGCATCTTAGACTTTGCTTTACCTCTGCAGAGAAGCCTCCCCTCTTACCCTTTTCAATTCGAACATTTTCAAACCAGTGCTCCAAAGAAGAATTCAGAGCTGCGCTAAATGTCATTGGCATCACAGCATCTCTCCTTCTGTCCTTTAGCCAGACTGTTAGAACTGAACTGTCAGAATATGCAACAATCTAAAGAAATTGGGGTGGGGGAGCTGTAGACTCAGGTACTGCATACATGATTTCGGCTTTGCAATAACCTCAGCTGTACAAGCCCAAAGGGAGTTGCATATTGTCAGATGAAATAATACCTGATGAGTCCTTTCCTTTGTTTCTGCCTCCCACCTACTCAGTGGTTGTTAATAGCCTTTGGTGTGTTGTTTTGAAATATGTGCCCTGATCTAAGATGGGGAGATGGGTGGGGAGGAGGCGAAAATGTCATAATATTTCAGCGGCCTCTGAAAACCCATTGATGCGTGCGAGAACTGGGGGAGCCCCTCACAATTTGACAGTAGTATGCATTTAACTTTGGGTGGCCAGGTCAAAATGAGATGGACTCTTAGTAATAGTGAATGACATGTAGAGGACCTGCTAAGGATTGTGAGGAGGAGGAAGATAAACAGGAGTTCTCTCCTTCCTACCACATAACAGCTGTTCTGTCGTTGAGCTCCAGGTGAGTAGCTGCTTGCTCACCTAGCAGTCTCTGAGTAACCTCTACGAAGGTTGTGGAGCACATTAGCCTGGTTGCTCTGACTGCATGAGCAATGTGCCTCCCACATCACAATCTTCTTCAGCAGGATTTTCACGGCTTCCCCCATTCCAGGGACTGCAAAGAATTTCTAGTTTTTGTAATCAAGTTTCAACATATTACACCTTGTAAAGATTATACTTTTTAATTGCTTTGCTTTAAAGTGTTGTAATCTGCCTTGAGTCTCAGTGTGAAAGGCAGTAAATATTCCCCTCTTCTTTTTATCTAAAGGTGGCACTGTGTATGTAAAGTGCCGTCAAATCACATCCGACTTATGGCAAGGCAGAGGTGTAGCTCCTGTGGGGATGTGGGGGTGCGCAACGCACTGGGTGTGCGCTGCTGTGGAGGCGTGACGGGGGCATTCCGGGGTGGGGGGCATTCTGGGGCGGAATGGGTGCAGAGTTTGCACCAGTGCACCGGGCGCTTTCCCCCCTTGCTACGCCTCTGCGGCAAGCCCAGCAAAAAGCTTTCAAGGCAAGTGAGAAACAGAGGTGGTTTGTCATTGCCTTCCTCTGCAGAGACTTCCTTGGTGGTCTGCCTTTTAAGTACTGTCCCTGATTAGCTTCTGAGGCCTGTTGAGACCACAAGGCTTTCCCTCCAAAGGTGCCATTGAGAAAGTGTAATTAGTGTAAAGTGGTGAGCGGGGTGTAATTAGTGTAAAGGGGTGAGCGCCCTCTTTGTCTTTCCCTTTTAACATCTTGGGAGCTGTAATTAGATCTACCGCCCCCTCTCTGAGAGGGGTTTTTATTGTTAGTTTTCAATTCTGGACGGCAAGTGGAATGCTGTAGTTTCATGTTTTAAATATGTATATTTATACTGATTATTTATTGTTATTATTGTTTTTGGAATATTATTTTGTTGTTCACCGCCCAGAGCCCTCAGGGGATGGGGCGGTATACAAATGTAATTATTTTTTATTTATTTATTTTTCAGATTTTTAGACCGCCCAGAGGTGGGATCCAGCAGGTTCTCACAGGTTCCCGAGAGTAGGTTACTAATGATTTGTGTGTGCCGAGAGGGGGTTACTGATTGGTGATTTTGTCACGTGGATTTTTTGTTCCCTTTCTTGTTAACGCCTCCTCCTCTCAAGCAGTAGTGCTTGCAGGAACTTTAAAGCAGTTCCTTAGCAGGAGGTGCACCGGGCGCATATGGCAGCCCGCGCTCAAGTGCGTGCATCCTCTGCTTCCCACCCAAGGATCCTGCATGCAGCGGCTGCGCTCCCCTTGCCACAGCCCCCCGCCCCAGGGAATGCTCCCCGCTACCGGAATGCCCTTCACTGCCTCGTCAGTGGGTTCCGCTACCGGCCTCCATTGGCGCTACGCCACAGGTTGAATCCCACCATCAGGGGAACCTGTTACTAAAATTTTTGGATCCCACCACTGAGACCGCCCCATCCCCTAGGGGCTCTGGGCGGTGAACAATTATAAAATAAATAAATAGATAAATAAAATAGAAGTGAATTTGAGGAATTTTCTTTCCTTCTCTCTTGATAAACCTCCCTTAAAGTATTAGTATATTCTGGACCAAGGAGGGAAAATGGGGTTGGAAGATACACTTGATATTTCACAGTCACACCTGGCCTTAATTTTCACTCAGCATACTGTAAACTGTTTGGATTTGTTCAGGAGAATTTCTTCCCTCCCAATTCACCCCCCCCCCCAATTGTGCTGTTTTCAGGGGGTTCCCCATCTCCCTTTTCTCTTTTTAAAATGCATAACTGTGTCCAATGAAAAGTATGCAAAAACGTCTTCCTTTCACTGTGGTGGCCCGGTTTCACTTCCCTGTTGGGTTCATCAAGTTTACTATTAGCAGCTGTGGTGTTTCTTTATCGCGCATCTTTGGCTTGAAGATGCTGCTTAATTGAGGATCAACATTTTTAGATATCTGATGATTACTTAGCTACTTGACATCTGCTGCTTGCTGTTGTGTTGGGCCTTGGAGAGTTAGTACTGTCATTGGAATGTAGTCAGAGATGAGAGGAAATAAGTGTGGGTTTTGCTGATGTCTAGCCAAGAAGAGTCTTGGAGGGTTCTGTTGTCTGTTGGAGGAAACTAGCATTTTTTCAAAAAAAGACAGTACATCTAGGGCTGTGCTCAGTTGTATATTCATAGATAGGTATTACAAAGGCAGTGTAAAGTTCCTGTATATTTTCCCTATAAGGGACTGTTTCTGCAGAGGGGCCATAACTCAGTGTTGAGTGTGGTGACTTGTGTTCAACAAACCTACATTAAATCCCTGTCATTTACAGTAGAAAAGAGAGCAACTTCTGATCTGAGCAGACATAAGAACATAAGAAAGGGCCTGTTGGATCAGACCAGAGTCCATCTAGTCCAGCACTCTGTTACTCGTAATGGCACATGCAGGATGTGAAAGCAATGGCCTTCTGCTGCTGCTGCTCCCAAGCACCTGGTCTGCTAAGGCATTTGCAATCTCAGATCAAAGAGGATCAAGATTGGTAGCCATAGATCGACTTCTCCTCCATAAATCTGTCCAAGCCCTTTTTAAAGCTATCCAGATTAGTGGCCAACACCACCTCCTGTGGCAGCATATTCCAAACACCAATCACACGTTGCGTGAAGAAGTGTTTCCTTTTATTAGTTCTAATTCTTCCCCCCAGCATTTTCAATGAATGCCCCCTGGTTCTAGTATTGTGAGAAAGAGAGAAAAATGTCTCTCTGTCAACATTTTCTACCCCATGCATAATTTTATAGACTTCAATCATAACCCCCTCAGATGTCTTCTCTCCAAACTTAAGAGTCCCAAACGCTGCAGCCTCTCCTCATAAGGAAGGTACTCCAATCTCTCAATCATCCTCATTGCCCTTCTCTGCACTTTTTCTAGACAGATGTGGGCTATGTAGATTTATGGTCTGAATCTTGAGAAGAGCAACTTTGCACATTCAAGATAATACAGAATGACCATATAATTTACCAAGTTTATTCTGAGCTCTAAATTGTTTTTCTTGATATGGAATTTTCTCTGCAAAATTTGGCATCCGTGTGCCTTCTGTCTTCTCATGAAATGTATATTTCTACAAGCTGTACTTTACTGGTATTTATCTCTTAATATCTGGAACACTCTCCATTGATATCCATATGAATTTTGCAAATTGCTTCAGTGTTGGCTTGAAAAGAAGAAGAGGAGGAGTTTGAGTTTATACCCCACCTTTCTCTCCTGGAAGGAGATTCAAGGCAGCTTACAAAGAGACTGTGTTCAAAAGGACACAGTTATGGAAAAAATGATTGTGTAGGGTTGTTTTGAAATACCAGAGATCTCCAGACCCCACCTAGAGGTTGGAAAATCTATATGTAGTGTAGCTATTATAGGTAGCATTCATTTATTACTACTTACAAGCATCTTTTTGCTGGATAGCCATATAAGAATTGCTTCCTGAAAACTGAGCTCCTTTTTCTGTGGCATACCCAGAACAGTGATTTATGCCAGATTAAATGGACTATAAAATTCTATTTAATTTGGGAAGAAGCATTTTAACAGTCTGCTTGCTGTGGAACAAATAACAAGGCAAGGTCTTCAAGAGGGTGATCCTAACCTACAAGTGTCCTTTCTTTCCAGGCAATTAGATGTTTATGTCGACCTGAATTGCTTGGCCTTTAAACTTCACTTTCCTTTCCCCAGAATTTCTTCCTTGTGTATTGAAATGTCCATTCCTATCCCCTTCCAAAGGCATAAGCCAATTAACATTTAAAAAATCTTACCTCTAATCTGGCAAACTTTTTTTTTTATCCCCCCCCCCCCCCCAGCTCTTTATCTGTAGATGCCTTCAATTGGTTTTTGCCACTAGCAGGGAGATCACTGGTGTGGAAAGTGAGAAGGTGTGGTTGAGGCCCAGAGTTACTGGTATATAGTACATTGTGGCTGTGGAAATACCAAACTATGCCCCATAAACTCTATTTTTTAAATAGTATGAACTATAATATTTGAGAGTGCTACTAACTTCAGACCTCAGTTTGCAAGACTTGAGCAATGCTGCTAACAATCAGATGTTTTGGAGGACATTGACTCGTAGGGTCGCCGTGAGATGGGGGGACTTGATGGCACTTAACACACACAGAGTAACTGTAAAGGGTGTTGGGATAGTGCTTAAATTTTCTGAGGTTTAATATGATCTGGAGGGATCTGTTTCTTACTTTTCTGTCTTTATAAAATTTGCTCACATCCAGCCTCGTTCACTCACTCACTCACTCACTCACTCACTCACTCACTCACTCACTCACTCACTCACTCACTCACTCACTCACTCACTCACTCACTCACTCACTCACTCACTCAGCAGTGGCGTAGTGGTTAACAGCAGGCGTACTCTAATCTGGAGGAACTGGGTTCGATTCCCTGCTCTGCCGCTTGAGCTGCGGAGGCTTATCTGGGAAATTCAGATTAGCCTGCACGCTCCTACACACGCCAGCCGGGTGACCTTGGGCTAGTCAAAGTTCTTCAGATCTCTCTCAGCCCCACCTACCTCACAGGGTGTTTGTTGTGAGGGGGGAAGGGATACGAGTTTGTAAGCCCCTTTGAGTCTCCTTGCTCACGGATTTGTACTCCTCTTTCTCCCAAAGGGGCCCCAAAGGAGTTCACATCATTCTCTCCCCCATTTTATCTCCCAACCCAGAGAGGTAGGTTAGGCAAGAATGTATGACTGACCCAAGATCACCCAACATGGGAGACTGAGGATTTGAACCTGGGTCTCAAAAGCTTGAACAATGCTGTGTGTCAGTTTAGTCACTCTTAATAAAAAGGTCTTACATGGATTTCATCCAGCTATTTCTATGTTGCGAACCCTGCCATCTGCCCCTGAAGGGAGCTTTGCACCTTAATTCTCAGGGGAAAACAAAGTTTTATACTTCCTTGGTGTCACTTCCCTTATCAAATTAGCAAATCCTGATCATGGATTTCCTGTGTCGTGTTTGTGCTGCCAGAATTTCTAGGGACATTCCGTAGCTCCTTTGTAGTTAAGGAAAATCAAATGTAGTTTTCTCATTTCCCCCTTTTTATTGTTGCATTATTTTTATTAAAATTCATTATTTTATTACATAATATTGCATATAGGGCTGTCGCACAATTAATGAAGCATTAGTTAATCACTCATTTACATTTTAATTAATTTGTTAATTGGCTAAGCATGAATTGGTACCATAATTTTTTTAGGAATTAAAGGTGGCTGCATCTCTTTTTGCAGTTTCATAAGGGCTGTCAGAAGGAACTTTTGAAGAGTTTCTTGATGGCTTTGGTGCTTTCTTGGTTTTATAGTCTTTTAAGGCTTCTGATGGCTGTTTTAATAATCTGATATTTTAAGCTTCCTGTGACACACATAGTTTCTAATCTGTTACTGTCTCTGCATCAGGGGCATATTTTTTTTTGGGGGGGGGGGTCTAGTATCCCAGATAAAGGTGGGGGAGCAAGATTTTGGGGGGAGAGTGCCAAAGAAAGGGCTGAGAGAGATGGGAAGAGTGTGTGTGTGGGGGGTCAAATAGCAAAACATATCTATTTTTTAAAAATCACCAAACATACAGGAGGAAAAGTAGCTATGGATTTGTGTGCCACTATACCAAGTTCAAGTTTAATCAGCAGAATGTTCAGCTGAGTTCATTGGAAATTGATTCTGAATACATTTACAGAAGATCATGCTGAAAGTGCAATTGTTCTGTCAGTTCTGAAAAAATGTATATAACATGGTGCTTTCAACTCCCTCAAGCATAAACACATTAATGGAATGCATTATGTCAGTCAGGGGTCTGCAACCTGCAGCTCTCCAGATGTTCATGGACTACAAATCCCATCAGCCCCTGCCAGCATGGCCACTTGGAAAAGCAGCATCTAAATGTCTAGTTTGAACCTTCTTCCTTAGTTTACTGTTTGTTTCCTGGTTTGTTTGTTTATTTATTCATTAAATTTGTTATACCGCCCACCCCCGAAGGGCTCTGGGCAGTGTACAGAAGATAAAAACTTAAAAATCGAATCCTTAAAACCAAATTAATCAATACAGAACAACAAACTAGCAAACCAGAAAACTTAACATCAGATAGCAACCCAAGAAGACCTCCTATTCCCCAAGGAGGGGACCAGCACAGCTCAAGCAGCCAGTGTGATGGTATGTGGGGGGTAACGGGTTCAATTCCTGATGTTAGTTCTTCACAATTTGAGACCTTCGTTTCTGAAATATTTTTAACCCATCACTGAATCAACTCAAGGTTGATTCCCTAGTTTACTTACAAAGTGGTTTTTTTTTGCACCAGACATTGATTCATGTTGCTTTCATGTGGCCAAAGACGCAGAAAAAGAGACACTGTGGTTCGAGGAATAGAAAGGGTGGGACTCAGGGGTCACGATCATTGGTGCCTGCAAGAGATCACCCTCGGCTTTAGTATATCAAATGAGTACAGTCGTGCCATTGACGCATGCTGCCGTTTCTATCTAAGCTTCCAAAATGCATTGATTTTAAATAACAGGAAACAGAAACAATATCAGGCAAAGACTGAAATGTTGTAATTTGTACGCAACAGGCATCTTGCATAAAAAGCCATCTGCGCTATGTTTTCCTGATTGTACAAAAGTAAAGATGGATTCGGTGAGCCGCTTGGATGTTTTAAGGCCGCCTGTGATGCCAGCAAGTCTGTGATCGTTAGACACCATGGCAGCCTCCCCTCTAGCCATTAACATTGTCTACTTTCAACAACATAAATGTCAAATGTCTGTGACTTGTAATTAGAGCAGTAGGTCAGCTTCCTCTGTAGATATGCTGAAGGGGACCGCCTTTGCGTAATCTGTATTTTCTGCCCATTCTGGCAGAAAATTGTTACTCCATGTCATTGATTCTCTCTCTCTCTCTCTCTCTCTCTCTCTCTCACACACACACACACACACACACACGCACACACGCACACACACACACACTTTTGTGTTTTGCTGTGCAAAAGCCCTTTCTTTTGGGCTGTAAACTACACACAAATAAGACATGTTTATAGATATGAGAATGAAAGGGGTGTAGCCCCAAGGTATGACCTCAGTGAAGACAGAGCATCGATTTGTTTTATTGTCATCCCCACAGCAAAATGCTTGTATCAAAACCTTGCCATACTCTGCCCGCAGCACAGGGCTGCAAGGAAAACCGTGAATTGTAAAAATGCATGACTTGCAATGCAATGACTTTTCTAAAGACTTAAAACCATTCTGAATAAACACAAATCTGATTTCCTCTAATAACTCCAAAAAGGGAAATTTCCGTTTTCCGCAGGGCACTTGTTTCACCGCCTGAAATTGTGTGAATAGCTTTTCTGAAGAAAAAACTCAAATCTGCTTTGAACCCATGCCTGCTGCTCTGTCTTGCAGTAGCCATTGTTCTCTGTCTTATTTTATGAGTCTTTTACATGTTGATAACCGTGGAAATGACCCCTTTTTTCCCCGCCTTCTTTGCCCGAAGCTAAAAGGATACATTTGCCTGCCCCCCAAAGTATTTTGTTTTTATTGACTTTTAGTTGTAGAGCAAGAAGGAGGAAGGAGGAGGAAAGGATTTAGAAAGATGAATGGTGGCTATAACAATTCCAGCACTAGCTATAACAATTCCACATGCAAAGAAACAAAATTCACGTCAAAATGTCAGCTTACATAGTAATTGAATCCAACCAGAATGATCTGTGTAGTAAAGGAGAACAGCAGAGTTGCCTCTCCATTCATATAAACGATAAATGAATACGGCTTGTTATGAAAAGTCTACTTTGATTAAGTAGTTTCAGTCAGAACACAAGCTTTCCCCTCAGGGCTGTTTCCCCCAATAGGTCAGTTTTTTCATGTGCCATAAATCTGATACGGCAATACAATGATGAGAGCGTTGCATTAGGAAACAGAATTCTACTCCGGGTACTGCTTGGTGTTAACACTCACCCTAAATAGAACCAATACGCTCTGCACATTATAAAATTGCATTTATTAATTTATTTTCTTCATTTACATTCCATACCCCATGGGAACCCAGAGCAGCTTAAGTGGTTCTTCTCTCTCAATTTCATCCCCACAACAACCCTGCGAGGGTGGGTTGTACTGAGTATGTGTGTCTCTGCCCCTTTAATATTGATTTGCTCTCTAGCTTGGCGTCAGTTCCTCATCTATAAAAGAAAAAAAATGACAGTGATTTACCTCAGGAAGCTTTTGTAAGGACAAAAGAAAGTGAAGACTAGAATTTCATATTTGCGGATATGTAGTACAGATTACACAGAATAATATAGAAATGTAACTGAAGTAGTTTGGGAAGTACAGGGTGAAGGCAGAAGGAGAAAATGTACTTTTCTTTCAAAAAGATGGTTTCACAGGTACTGTGTGAGTCTGCAGTAGAATAGCTAGATTTGAGCCCAGTAGCTCCTTAGAGACCCATAAGACTTTGGGGGTATAAGCTTTCAAGAGTCAAAACTCATATCTGACAAAGGAAGCTTTCACTGTTAAAAGTTTGTACTCCCCAAATCTCGTGGGTCTCTACGGGGCTACTGGACTCGAATCTAGCTCATCTGCTCTTCCACAACATGATGTGAGAAATGGTTTTTCAGCGCCAGGGCAATTTCCTTGGAAGATCATTTTAGAAAAATAAACCCTGGCCTTTAAAAATATGTCAGAATCCCAGAAACTGAAACAAACTCATGTAAAAGAATAGTAGTTTATTAAGTATTGAGGATCTTCTCTGGTCATGCCAGAACTGAGGTTTGCCCGTGCAAAACCTAGTAGTTAAAGCAGCTAGCACCCCCCAATCCTGGGAAAGCATTCCCAAAAGGAACTGTGAAAGAGATAACGGTAAAGACGGCCAGGCACTGACCTTGGCCAGCACCTGGTGCAGTATAACAGCACACAGAAGACAGTTGAAAGTCAGTTAGAAATGCAATTAACCCATTCCTCCACCCTCAGCATACAGAAAGCAGCATTAGCAAAATCCCCATAAAAACAGGCTTCCTGTTTAAAATAGCATCGAGTGTAGGAATGCATTTATTGCCGAAGGTCAGAGAATCCTCTTTCCTGCGAGGCAAGCTGCTCCTCTTTGTAGACATCATTGCTAGTATTCCTAAACGCGATGGTTTTGAGCTTCATATGCATCCAGTAAATAAGGTCTGTAATTGGGGTGCTAAGCCTGTGAACCTTGACATAAAATGAGCTGGAATAGGAAAGTGAGTAGAAACATCAAAGACTAAAAGATTGGAGCAAAAAAAAAAGAATGCTGACATGTTAGAAAAATCACATTTACATTCTCTGTACTCGATTCCCCAGTTTTGTTGCCTGTCATGGGACCGAGAGCTGGATTTGAAAAGAGTCTCAGAGGTCAGTGCCTTATCTATAAAGCTGTTAACTGTCTAAAGATGGAGTATGCAGCACATGACAGACGGAGAAGGCCTTGGCATGATTCGTATTCTTTGTGTACCACGGGGGAGTTCATCCTTTTTTCTTTTTTTAAAACCCAGCCCAAAGAGCACAAGAATGCCTCTCTGATGATAACAAACCAATTATTTTTTTAAAGTTCACTGCGTGGAGCTTTGCAGCAAGTTAATTAATTGAGGTTCCGCGCAACCTCTTTGGGTAGAGTTGAATCTTGGGACGTTGCTTGGCGAATCGAATTTCAATTTCCATCGGATGGCACTGAGGACGTCTTCACGCTGTAATGATTCCTGGTCAGTCTTTTGGAAGTCTGCTATCTCATTAGAACGATAATAAAAATTTGCCGTTTGATGGCTGCCTTCCGGTTGGGCCGTCATGATGCCAGCGGTTGAAAGCAGAAAGAGGAAAATTTGTCATGATATCTGATATGTTCCCCTCCTTTTCTGGCTGTGTTTCTCAGTTTGGCCTTGGGAGCAGATGAACCACTTCAAGTTTCATCTTCAAAAGGTGCGTTGAAAGTTGCGTAACTGTTCCTGACAGAGAGCGGACAACCTGCGTCAGTGCCTGATTGTCTTTCGAGCATTCCTCCGTGTCAGTCATGGCAGATTAGTGCTTCTGATCCCGTACCCTGAGGAAAAGTTAAACTTTGAAGAAAGTAGGACAGGCCAGGAAGAGGATGTTTTCAAGAACAGTTCATCAGCCCCGTTTGCAGTGCTTGAAGACTTGAGGCCACAAGCTTCTTTGAAACCTGGCTGCTGGTACAAAAGGAAGCACCAACCCTTCTAGGGGGCCTGTCAGTGACTCATGTTGAAAACTTCTGTCTGCGTAAAGCGGAGGAGGAGGGATTGTGGTTCAGTGGTAGAGAATCTGTTTAACGTATCGTTGAAGGCTTTCACGGCCGGATTCAACTGGTTGTCGTGGGTTATCCGGGCTGTGGGGCTGTGGGCTGATAGATCTTGTTCCTAACGTTTCGTCTGCATCTGTGGCTGGCATCTTCAGAGGTGTAACACAGAGAAAAGTAAAAAAAAAAAACAAGGAACCTTTATTGGCATAACAACATTATATACACAGATCCACTTAACCAAGTAGAGGGAAGCTAAAATAAATGTACAGGTAGAGAAGGCTGATGTTCAGGTTTTGCTCCTAAAGCGCTGTTTTATGTACAAATCCAAAAATTTGGTGACTGCATCGTTTGCATCACTACTGGAGCTGTCCAACAGAAAGGTGATCTTTTGCAAGTCAGATGCATACTCTTTTTTGAGTAGCAGAGGTGACTGGTATTTGACTCTGGGTCCTGTGTAAAGTGGACAGAGAGAAGTCTGTTACACACTGTGTCCAGTGTGTAACTGTGTGTAACAAACTTCTCTCTGTAATACACCTCTGAAGATGCCATCCACAGATGCAGGCGAAACGTTAGGAACAAGATCTACCAGCCCATGGCCACACAGCCCGGAAAACCCACAACAACCAATCTGTTTGACATTTAGAAGATCCCAGGTTCAATCCTGGCATCTCCAGTTAAATGGAACAGAAAGTAGGGGATTTGAAAGATGTTACCTGAGACACTGGAATGCTGCAGTCAGTCTGACCTCAATGAACCGGTGGTATGATTCAGTGTAGGTTTTGTGTGTTCACATGCTCTGTTTTGTTATATCTCCTCTTTTCCCTGCCTGATCCCTTCAGCTTGTTGTTGAGCCTGTGTTGACTGCCTTGAATTCTGCCTGTTTTGAGCTGTCCTGGTCATAATCCTGCCCAGTTACGATGTCCCTTTCTCAGTTTGCCTTCTCACTGGGGAAGAAAGGGATAGGCAGGCATGTTGAAAGCCCATAGAGCCAGCCATCACAACACCGCATCTTACTTTCAGTCACACGGTAAAGGTCCTTTGCTGTTGTGGTGGCTGCTCTCCAAGCAATGTTTTTTAAAAAATCGGCAAAGCCAATTTAATCTCCAGTAGCCAGCCAGAAACTTTGCTGGGCAAAAGCTCCCCTGGCCCTAGCCACTTTCTAAAAATGCTCAGCGGTCACCAGGAAAGGTTTCTGTGAGTGCCTTGGTGCCCGTCAGCACCATGTTGGCAACCCCTGTGCCAGATGATACATACGCACATCTGGGTCACCACATGACTACACTGAAGTTCTCTCAAGGCAAACGGGTGCCTACATTTACCCAACATAGCTGACCTCGCTGTATCCCTTCTTTGTGAATTCAGAAACCAGGCTGAATTGCTTCTTGTACTGCTGCTGCCTTGTTTCCACGCAGCCACCATCAAGCTGAAGAAATGTTTATCTTATGTGCTTTGCAAAAATGTCGCTGGCACTTGGGCCCCCAGATCTTTAATGTTTTAAATTAAATATTTTAGCAATGGGTGGGGGGGGGAGGGGCTGCATAATGGGATGACTTAAGACTTAACAGTTGTTCTGGATTGGCTAATCGGTAGATGTGCCGTGAATTGATGCTGGTGTGAGTAGCGTTCTGCAGACTTCTTTGTGTGTGTGAAGTGGTGGATT
Organism: Sphaerodactylus townsendi; assembly: GCF_021028975.2. Classification (NCBI taxonomy): domain Eukaryota; kingdom Metazoa; phylum Chordata; class Lepidosauria; order Squamata; family Sphaerodactylidae; genus Sphaerodactylus; species Sphaerodactylus townsendi. The sequence goes on from NC_059426.1 coordinate 159,919,887, forward strand.
ATTGCTCTCCATATGTTCTATAAACTGTTTTATTGCTGCTCGGTGTGGGGTCCTGGCTCATTATCCACACCACAGTTTATTGAGAGAGAAATGTCAAGTCTCCTACAGTGTTAAAGTGTTGTAATAATATGTATTTGTTAATACAATATCAGACTCATTACTGGCTTCTTCTTTCAAAAGGGGGAGGCAGCCCCTGATCTTGAAACAAAAGCCTTTAAGGGGGAGGCAGCCCCTGATCTTGAAACAAAAGCCTTTGACCTTTCCGTTGCTATCAAGCCGCAGCGGACTAACGGCCACCCTATAAGGTTTTCAAGGAAAAGAATAGCAACTTCTTGCGTGTGTCAAATTCTGTCCAGTCACTTCTGAATTATGGTGACCCTATGAATCAATATCCTCTGAAACAGCCTACTGTTAACAGCCTTGCTCATGTCTTGCAAACTGAGACTGTGGCTTCCTTTATAGAATCAGTCCATCTCATGTTGGGCCTTCTTTCTTTTTTTGCGGCCTTCAACTATTATTGTCTTTTCCAGTGACTCTTGTCTTCTTATAATATGTCCAGAGTAGGAGTTATATGAAGTGTGTGAATGTTAGTTGTTACCATATTAGTCTCTCAGCTGAAGCTGGAACATTTCCCTGCATCATTCCCTGCATTTATTGCATCATTTTCACCTTTCCTTATCTCTTATTGATCTCGGACTACATCAGAGCTCACCTGTTTGACATTTCTGTAGGTGTGAGGAAAGTGTGATTTGAGGTTCTTGTTCCTCTGAGTCAACTTTACTGTAAATTAATTCCCCACATCTGCTATTATACCTTGTTAGTTCAGTACTGAAACGTGTTTGAATCCCTGTGTGGATAAGAAGTTGCAAACTGATCCAAAGCAAAATGTAGTGATGTCTCCAAGCTACTTTAAGTACCTGAAATGGTGGTAAATTTAACAATAGATACAACTCAATACAACACCGCTTTTATTTTTTAATATTTTTATACGTTAAGCACCTTCTTTTTCTTGTAGATGCTATACAATGTACAGTGTAGATCACAGGTGTCAAGCTCGCGGCCCTCCAGATGTTATGGACTACAGTTCCCATCATCCCCTGCCAGCATCATGCTGGCAGGGGATGATGGGCACTGTCATCCATAACATCTGGAGGGCCGCGAGCTTGACACCTATGGTGTAAATGCTGGAGATGTTATAGCACTAGCTATATTGGACTACAGGGTTGCCACTTCCTCCTGACCAGCAGTGAAGGATGGGGTTAGGGTCGCCAGCTCTAGGTAGGGGAGCTTCTGGAGATTTGGGGGTGGAGCCTGGGGAAGACGGAGACCTCAGTGGGGTACCATGCCATAGAGCCCACCCTCCAAGGCATCCATTTTCTCCAGGAGAACTGATCTCTGTAGTCTGTAGATGTAGCTGTAATTCTGGAGGATCCTAGAGCAGTGGTGGCGAACCTATGGCACGGGTGCCAGAGGTGGCACTCAGAGCTCTCTCTGTGGGCATGCGGGCACAGAGTTCGTCATGTGGGGGGGGGAAATCGCCTCCCCACACACACATCTAGGCTGGCCTGGGCTACTGGACGATGTGCATGCACCTCAGCGAGCAGGGAGGACTCAGTTGGCGGGCCTGGTGCCTATACTCCAGGTGGCTGCTGCCCTGGAGGGGGCAGAGGTGCAGAGCAGCGCGTGTGGGACTTGCTGGAGGCTACAGCAGGCTCGCCCCTGCTCGAGGGGGTTATTCAGGTTAAATTGCTGCATTGGCACTTTGCAATAAATAAGTGGATTTTGGGTTGCAATTTGGGCACTCGGTCTCGAAAAGGTTCGCCATCACTGTCCTAGTGTCTATATGCCTGTTCGACTACATTTGCTATACATTTAATTTGTCAGCATTTTCTGAAGATTGCTAGAATATTCTATAACTATATTTATATGTTGACACTTCGCTCCCTTCTTGGTTTAAGTGGAGCACAAGCTTCCCCTCCTCGCTTCCCTGGATTGGCTGCAAGCGGAATGTATGTACAGACACTCAGCCTGTAGCCCCGCTGCTGTGTTTCATTTGAATTGTAGCTGTGGTGTGTCTGTGTGTACTGTGTGCCTGGGAGCCACAAATGTGTGTGCTCTGAGCCCAGCATCATGTGGAAGCGAACCAACCCCACCCCTCCCTTACTGTCATTTGAGAAGGAAAGCCTTTTTGAGCTTGTGAGCACAGTGTGGCAGCTACCACAGGTGGTGATACCGTGGACACAATGGCAGCTACAGCTTACCTTTAGTTATACCATGAAGATCCTTGTGCTGTTCTGTTCACTGCTGCCAAAGCAATGTTTTTAAAAATCAGCACAACTAATGAAATCTTTAGGAGCCCCACCCAGAGGCATAGCTGGGCCAGAGTGCGCCCGGTGCACACTCTGTGTTTTCCGCCACCCCCCTCCATGGCGCCCTGCCCCCTCCCCCTCCCTTACCTTAGTTCAGCCTGGAAAAGTGACCTGTTCCCTTTAGGCTGAAAACGGCCTAATGGGAAATACACTTCCTTTGAGACCCTAGGCCTCGCAAGGTCTCCTGGGAAGTGTAGTTCCCACCAGGCTGTTTTCAGCCTGAAGGCAACAGGCAGCTTCTCCAGCCTGCACTGTTTCACTAAGGTAAGTGTGGAGGGGGTGCCGGAAGGAGGGGGAGCCACAGGGGGACAATTTTCCGCCCCCAGGCGCGTGCCCAGTGCAACGGTCACCCCCTGTCCCCCTGGTAGCTCCACCTCTGGCCCCACCCACTTTCTCAAACAACTTGGCAGCTTCATAGTACCCAAGGGCACCACTTTGGAGTCACCTGATGTAGTATCAAGCTGTGGTTCAACATATTGTCTGAAGCTGCGCTCCTTCAAAGGTGGGAGGACAGGAAACTGTACCCCTGTGCGTTCCTATCCAAAAAGTTCACAGGGTCAGAAGTCAATTGGACAGTGAGGGATAAAGAAACAGGGGCTATCAAAAAAGCATTAGCCACCTGGCAACATTGGTTGGAAGGGGCAAAGCACCCATTTGAGGTCTGGACAGGCCACAAAAACCTGGCAGCACTAAAAAAAACCCGAGCAGGTTAAATGCTAAACAATTGCGGTGGGCAGACTTTTCAGAATTTGATTTCACACTCCACTTCTTCCCGGGGAAGAAAAACTTCCTAGCAGATGCGCTTTCCCGCTTACCCCACGTCCCGGATCACCGTGAGCCCTCCCACTCCACCATATTCACTCCAACCCAACTGGGGCTGGTGGTGACAACCCGTAGCCAAAAACTGGAAGCAAATCAACCGCAACTACTCACCCCCCTCCAAAAAACCTTAGAGCAGGAGTTTCGTACCATAACTAAGGACGATCCCGAGATAAAGGAGCTGGGGGAGGGGACCTAAAGGAGGGGGGAAGGTTAGAGACCCAACACAAGTCACATATGACTAACGGCCACCTTGTCGGATTTTCAAAGTAAGATATCTTTGCAGGTGGTTTTCCATTTTAAGTTTCCCATGTCACACCCCTAGTATTCCTTGGAAGCCTCCCATCCAAATACTCGCCAAGGTCAACCAAGTTTAGCTTCTGAGATCCGATGAAATCAGGCCAGTCTGGGCTGTCCAGGGCAGGGCAGGACAAATCTAGCAGGAAGCTGTTATGCACAATGGTTAATGTTCCAGAACAGTTCACATATTACACTGTACTTTCCTTGTACAGTGTATGCTTGATTTTTCTTTATTCATGTGTTGGGTAATTGTCATTTTACATACAAGTGCAAGTACTGCTTAATGTCAGACGCATAGCCCCAAGGGGGTGGGGTGGGGTGACACACTGAGTGTGCGCCCCGTGGGAGTGTGGTGAGGGCGTGTCGGGGCGGGGGCATTCCAGGTGGGATGGGACGGAGGACACACCAGGCGTATTCCCCCCCTTGCTACGCCTCTGCTTAATGTATGTGATTGACATAGAGTGACTATTAAAGTCCTGCTTCTCACATACGCACTTTGCAGACTCCCTCAGCTAGACCAGTCCTGACCCATCTGAGCCAATCCACTTCCTCTGGCTTGTATAAGGGAGTTGGACTCCCTTGGGATCTAGAACTTGAGGCCTAGTCGTTTTCTGATTTTTAACCATAGATCTAAATGTACTACATGTGCAAACTTCGAATGATGATTCAGAAAGAGAACTGGTGGGTCAGGGTCAGAGCTGTTTGGAAAAGTCCCTTCCACTCCACTACGGGGCTCAGTCAAGGAGAACAAAATATTATTTACAACACAGTTGTAATTTGTGTCATGTGTATCTCACTTTTCTTTAGCCTCTAAAAGCGGATCCCTCCACATCCCCCCTGAGTTTAAGAGGAGGAAGGGTTTGTTACTCTGATGAATAGCAGCTAAGAGCAAACAGAATATGACATAATGGTGACTGAGCCAAACGTTTGAAGACTACTATCAGAGGAGGAATCTGGAACATATTTTTACACTTCCTTTGTGCAGAAGATGTCGGGACTCTTACCTAGGTCGTAAACTTTTTAAACGAAGCATCAGCTCAAAGAAGATAAGGCACACTACCGTTCTTATACCAGCCTGTATCCAGCTCTTGGCCTCATGTTTGTTTTCCTCCACCAGCCCCTTCGGATTCCCAGAAAGGTGATGCGCATGGTGTAAATACATGATATGCCAAACATGTGCCGGGTCAGATCTGTGTGAGCAGGCTCATAGTCAGATGTCCATTGGAGGAACTCATCTTAAAAGGTCTTGGCCCTGCAAGGCGAGAAAAGGAAATTCCAGTTTCCCACCCAAGCTGCTTTTTCCAGTGGAAAATACGGCTGCTTTGAGGTGGGGACTATATGGCATTAAATCCCACTGGGTCCACCTCCAAATCTCCAGCAATTTCCCCACATGAAGTTAGCAGTCCTAGACCCTGTGGGCTGACAGCATCGCAACATTTCCTGGCCCAACCCAGGAGTGACATCAGTCTGTTCTAGGAACTGCCAGAAGCTCTAATCACTGAAGTGAAGTAATTATCACTGCTCTAGGCTGACCCATCATGATATGCCTGACATGTGCAGGGTCATGTGTGTGCGGCACTGAATGCACAATCAGACCTACATCACGCTAACTCACCTTAAAAAGCACTCATTTGTCCAGGGCTGCAGAAACGTCTGGATTCCCTCCTACCCAAGGCAAAATGCTTCTTTCTCCCAGGAAACTGATTCCTGTTGTCTGGACAACAGTGGTAATTCCGGGAAATCTCCCGGCCCCACCTGGAGGTTGTCTTAACAGCACCTGATGTTCTCTTCTCTTCTCCTTTCTCATCACCACCTACTAACTACGAAGTGGCTGGTAATGAATTTTTTCAAATGAATTTTTAAAAGTTTAATTGAAAAAAAAAAGAAAAAAATCTTATGCACTGATTTGTGTCCTAGAGATTGAATTGGCAGATGAGATCACAGTTGCATTGTTTGGAAACATCTGGTTATAATACCAGCTTTGTGACTGAGGTGGGCAGAGTTTGAGTGATTTGTACCGCTTCTCCATTGGCCTTTCTGAAGAAGAGAAGAGTTTGGATTTATTCCTTACCTTTCTCCCCCATAAGGAGACTCAAGGTGGCTTCAAACTCCTTCCCTTCCTCTCCCCTCAACAGGCACCTTGTGAGGTAGCTGGGGCTGAGAGAGTTCAGAGAGAACTGTGACTGGCCCAAGGTCACCCAGCAGGCTTCATGTGTAGGAGTGGGGAACAAATCCAGTTCCCCAGATAAAAGTCTACTGCTCATGTGGAGGAGTGGGGAATTAAACCCGGTTCTCCGGATTAGAATCTACCTGCTCTCAACCACGCTGCTCTACACCACACTGACTCCCTGCTGAACAATAGATTTTGTTTTAGATAAAAATACCAAGTAAAAACGCAGAGTTTGCTTCCTGCACATACGCTCTCTATTTTGGTAAAGCTTCCTTTTCCTGTTTGGTTACAAGACCCTGTATAAACTTTCAAGTTAGACTGCCTGTCTGACTTCATGTTCTCCTTTGTACCAGAGTGAAGTTACAAAGACTATGTTTTAGTGAGGACTGGATAGATTTAGTCTCTTTTCCTCCCTAAAATACACACCAGAAGTGTTCGATGGCAGAGAGGTAAGTATTTGGCAATCTTGCGGTGAATCTATGATCACTTGGTTGCAGAATAAAATTCCGCTACGTGAAGAATAGCAATTTATTTTTGAAAAAATAATAATGTAAGAGTGAGTTCACTTTACTTGTGCCTGTGTGAGAGAGTGAATGGAAGGAAAGGAGAAATAAATAACTTTTGTGATTTGAAGTTTCCAGGGAGCAGATAAAGTTGATAAGACTATCGAGATGTATAACCGTTGCATTTTTTTTCCTTCAGTTCCATTTCTACTACTTAATAATCCTTCCTGGAAATGAAGTTTTCTCTCTCTAAATCCCTCGATATAAAATACATAATGAACGACTGCAGCATCATTATTAATTTTTCTTTGTCATTCAGTTATTGGTTTTGGCCTGGAGGTATGCAAGATAGTGAAAGCTTCTATCTCCACTGTAAAAAAAGAAGATGTATAGCAACTATTCAGCATAAATATAGACTCTGTTAGAACTGGTTGGAGGGCTTCTCTGTGAGGGGTGCCACATTAGCTGCTGGTTATGAAAATTGAAACATAACAGCTGTGGTTAGAATGACTTACAGTCTTGAGAAGTAGTTCATTCGTTGAATGTGACCATTCTTTGGGAAAGTGTGCCTGTTGATTCTGTCACTGCTGTGAATGACCTGGTATTACAGGTGACAAATGAATTGCCGCTTTTGATCATCAGAAAAAATATACCTGCAGCATAATTCATTGGTTAGAACTAAAGCAGTCAATTTGATTGCAAGAGTCCTTTTCTTCGGTTGAATGTCATACCGTAAACCTTGGTCATCGCAATAAACGTGGCACATGGTGAAAAGTCTCTGCTTGACTGCAGTCGCCCCAGGGACAGATTGGGAGGTTGAAATGGCCCAGGGACAAGTCAAGGTGAGCAGCCATTGCAAGAGCTGTGGGGCTTCATTACAGGGACCCAGCCAGCAATGCTGACAATGGGCATCAGTTTCCTCATTGCATCTAATTGGAGGAAAACAGCCAGTGAACTGGCACAGTCTGTTACTGCTGCTGAAGCCAAGCAAGTTCTGCAGTGCTTCTGTAGACGCTGGGGCATCATTTTCCATAGCTGTCACTGGATCCCCCCATGGTAGCGACCCACCAGGTACTTTCCCAGTAAGTCCAATGGTCAGTCCATTTTTCATTTGCTCATTTGCCTAGGGATAGTATCTGTCTTCTGCTTGGCAAAGAGGAACAAGGATGTTGTCAACTGCCAAGATTTCCTTGTTCCTCTTTTGCTCCAAGACGAGGAATAAGCCAGGAGGTACCAGAAGAAGGAAATGAACCGACAGGTAAGTGACCAGAGAAAGTTGGTTGTTGGTAGCTGCCACTGTCATTTGGAGGCTTCTCATCGCATGGATTCTTGTCGGTTAAAATCTGTGGGAAGAAATAAGAGGGAAGTTGAGTATTTACAACAGAAAGGTGGAAATTACACCACTCCTCTCATTAGCAGAAAATTGGGTCCAAACCTTCATGTGTGAGCTCACCTTGATGGAAACATCCTGTTTTTAAATTATGCCTATCTTGACCCCCCGTGGGTACGGAGGAGGGCGGGTTATTTTGCCATCTGTTGCTGCTACTGTTAATTGATTTTACTGTGCTATTATGGCTGTTTTTATCGTTTTTATTGTTCGCCGCCCTGAGCCCTGCAGGGGAGGGCAGGATATAAATTGGATGGATGTACGCCACTTTATAAGAACAGCTGTCTTGGTAAAGACCAGCCTTTTAACCTCAGAAATCAGAAACAAAAGAACTGTACTTATTCTGAGAAAGAGACTATATACATATAACAAAGTATCACTTATGCATTGATACATTTACAATTCATTGTATTGTTACAATTTGGTTGCCATAACAAGTATAATTGACAATATTTAACGTTCAGTCAGAGACTTTACATGGCTTTGGTTAACAGAACACTAAACAATATCTTTCCTCAGCAGACAGAGAGCAACTGTTTTCAACTGTCACTTTTAGAATGTTCGCTGAGCTCTCCCAGAATTCCCTGTTGCTGCATTCAAGGCTGTCAAATTCAACACAAGCTTCCATGGCAGCATGGGGATTTGATCCTGGGTCTCCCAGATCTTCATCCAACCCTGCGAACAGCTACATCACACCATGCTCACTACCATCTGAGATCAACATGTCTCATAAATTTCTTCTTCTTGTTGGCACCTATCAATCCCCTAGAGCAGTGGTGGCGAACCTTTGGCACTCCAGATGTTATGGACTACAATTCCCATCAGCCCCTGCCAGCATGGCCAATTGGCCATGCTGGCAGGGGCTGATGGGAATTGTAGTCCATAAGATCTGGAGTGCCAAAGGTTCGCCACCACGGCCCTAGAGGAACAGCCATTCCTTTCCTTTCCAAATTTTAGAAAATCTATAAAGATGTTCTTCCTGGATTTCTAAGAACAAATATCTATATTCTGCTAATATATATTTCTTCTAATATTATCATACTTGGATCTAGTTTTTATCATTAGTTTATGGGGTTTTTTTTCTTTTAAGCCACTTTTAGCCTCTGAGTTTGATAATCTGCCAATACATTTAAATAGAAATAGAACATAAAATTTTGTCTCCTGGAAGTCTCTTGATTTCATGCAAACGGAAAGCCTTGTCACTGTTTTAAGTGTTATGAAAGAGGATGGCTGAAAATACTCCCACAAAATTGGTTTCATGGCATGCAAAGGAAATCCTCGACACTTGAAACTCTTTACAAAAATATTTGTATTTTGGATTGTTGGTGCCTGATAATGAGCTGATGTTTTTGTAAACAGTTCTTGCTGTTTTTATAGAGGTAGGTTATTTTGTAAATCTTCCCTTCAGCCTAAAATTTTTTTTCATTGGGCCAGTAAAATTCCTTACCCAGCTCAAACAGAGCTCAGACACTTTAAAGACAGATTTCTTATGATGTTAACTTTCTTGGATTGATGTCCGCTTCATCAAATGCACGGTTGACGGAACATTTTTTTTAAGTGCATAATTTCTTGGTTTTTGGTTTGTTCTGTTAGTATATGTATTGGCAACAAGGAATTGCCTGTTAGCGGAGGCCATTTAGCCTCATGTTTTTACTCCAAAAATGTATATGGTGAAGGAGTGGGTGTGTTTAGCCTGGACAAGGGACAGTGGAGAGGTGACAGGATAGCTGTCTTCAGGAATTTGAAGAGCTGTCGTATAGAGGTTAGAGTGAAGTTGTTTTCTGCTGCCCCAGAAGGTTGGCCCAGAACCACTGCGGTGAAATGAAATCAAAATAGTTTTTGACTAAAATCGAGGAAGAACTTCCTGATAGTTAGAATGGTTCCTCAGGAGAACAAATTTTTCTCCAGGCCAGATTAGCCGAAAGATCCTGGAGGTTTTTGGCCTTCCTTCTGGACACAGAGCAGGAGTCATTGGGGGAGTGAATTCCCTACATTGCGCAAGGAGGAAGGTTTGGACTAGATGACCCTTGAGGTCCCTTCCAGTTCTGTGTTTCTATATATCAAATTGTTTCTCAGTGCCAGATGGAATTTTTAGTAGTCAAATGATAAGGTAGTTAAACAACCAAGTAAACAAAGCATCTGGCTTTTACAGCATCATATCAAAGAATGCCTAGGAACCTACTGGGACTCTTTAACGTCACCTCTGTTCCTTTAACAGGCAGAAACATTGTAAGTGGAGCTTTTCCACAGAGGGAATTTGGGCTGTCATGTGAACATTGAAAGCCCAAGGCCAGTTTAAAAAACAAAAGCCCCTTTCAGGCACCAAAGAGGGGAAAGTCATGGCTGAGAAGAGGAAACCGCTTAGGAAGCAGGTGCCCCGAAGGGCCAAAGCCTTCAGAAGGCACCTCTCTACAAATGGGTGAGATCAGCCACTGCCTGTACACAAGACTGTCTGTCATGCATCTCCCGCTTGTGGAAATGCCTGTGTGAAGCGGTCAAGGAGGTCCCTGAAATTCTGTCGGAGGGTAACTGCGTTGGTCTGCAGTACAACAGCTAGATCTGTGTCCAGTGGCACCTTAGAGACCAATAAGATTTTATTGGGGTGGGGGGGTGGGAGAAAGGAACTTTTGAGAGTCTTAACTTTGAAAGGGGGACCTTTAATTTATAAAAATCTTATCCCCCAAGAATTCTGTTGGTCTCTAATGAGCAGCTGGACTCCAATTTAGCTGTCTGACAATTCTGTAATTTGGCTGAAGGTGAAAAACAGAATTGCTCAGGAGAGAGTTTCCATAAAGGCAAGAAGACTGTAATATAATGGACGGATTCAGAGGGGAGCTTTTGCAAAGGGAATAGGATTGGAGTCTATTTCACAAGTCACTGTGTGTATTATCATTCTTTTATTTGTTTTCTATTTTTGTAATTCCTTTTTTTTTTGCATTATTTTGCATGAAAGTTTTTGACATTGTTTCTTACGTTTGTGATTGTAGACCTATACAGTGGTAACTTTACCATTTTCATGCAAGGTACCTTTAGAGTCTTGAGCTTGGGGTTGCATGATTGTGGCCTTCTGACTCCGCCTCACCAACCTGCTAAAAGGGAGCACAGCAAACCAACCAAACATCCTGTGGCTTGACATTTTGTTTCCTTTTATTGAAATAGGCAATGCTGAATGAGGTTTATGTTAGTTGGCTCTTTCTAGTACAGCATGTCGAACCACAGGTCTGTGATTTCCTGAAGGCTTACCGAAATGTTAAACATCTTATGCGACATAAACTATTTTTTGTTGTTGAAGGTTTTGTGGCTGGAATCAGTCAGCTGTTGTGGGTTTTCCAGGCAGTGTGGCTGTGGTCTGGTAGTTTTTGCTTCTAATGTTTCACCTTCATCTTAGATGCCAGCCTTGGATGCAGTGAAACGTTAGGAGCAAAAACTACCAGAGCACACCTACAAAGCCCAGAAAACTCATAGCAGGAAGCATTTTGTTGTGTCCATTTGTAGAGCGTTGAAGAAGAGAAGAGTTTGGATGTATACCCCCCCACAATTTCTCTCCAGTAGGAAACTCAAAGGAACTTACAATCTCCTCCCCCGCCCCCAACAAACACCCTGTGAGGTGGGTGGGGCTGAGAGAGCTCTGTAGAGCTGTGACTAGCCCAAGGTCAGCCAGCTGGCGTGTGTTGGAGTGCACAAGCTAATCTGGTTCCCCAGATAAACCTCCAAAGCTCAAGTGGCAGAGCGGGGAATCAAACCCAGTTCTCCAGATTAGAGTACACCTGCTCTTAACCACTACACTACTTCTGCTCTCATTGAAAAAAGAATGCAGCGAATCAATAGGAATTGACCCTGCTGGGGCACACTGTGTAATGAAAAAAAAAAGGCTGGCTCTGAATTGTTTCAGTTCTTATTTTTGTCATGTGTGAGTGTGGAGGATTTTTGTTTGCTTGTTGACATTACTTATAAGGAGAAACAGTGGTCCAGACAGAGGAAAGAGATGCTCCCTGTGGTCTATGTTAAACTTGAGCACATAGAGCTGCCTTTTACTGAGTCAAATCACTGGTCCATCAAGTTCATTATTGTCTTCTGCCAGACGCTGCAGGGTCTTTTGCATCACCTAATGTCTGAGTCTTAACTGGAGGAGCCATTGAATCTGGGACCGTCTGCATGCCAAGCAGCTGTTTTACCACTGAGCAGCAGGTTCTCTCCAAAGGGTCTGGGAGGCCTTGAACCTAATAGAGCTATTCAGTTTGTCACCTACCTACTCACAGTAGATGTGGCAGATGCCTCCCCCAGCCAGGGGTCAAATGTCCCCGGGCTGCAGCCATTTAGTGGGGGGCGGAAAATCACCCCCACACCTCTCCTCTTTCCCCCCAGGTCCATAAACTGATTTCAAGACCTGGTACAAAAAACGTTGTTTGGTCGTGGTAGGGGAGGGTGGCCACCCGTATGGGGGAGGGGGTCCAGAAAACTCAGATTTTGCACTGGGCTACATGTTCCCAAGATACGCCTCTGCCCCTAGCTCCAAGGGGCAAAAGATTTGACAGGGATGATAGAGCTTCTTATGCAGCCTTCATAACACTGCATGTGAGATTCTCTCTTCCAGCCTTGTAGAATCTTTGTTTTTCAGACTTCTAGGGAGCGATATTGCTTGTGTGTATTAGTTGCATGCGCCTGTTATGGAGTCTGCGCATGAGGCTCCCCCACACATCCTTACAGGAAATGTGTCTGTAAGGATGACTGTCTCTTTTTCATAAGCTGAAGGGAAGCAGAGCCAATCAAACATCTACCTTACTGCTGTGTTAAAGTGTCTGGGTGACTAGCTCTAGGGACAGGTTAATCAGCTAAATGCTCTAATAAGCCCCCTTTCATCACAATATTGATTTGTACATGCTTTCTATGGGGACAGAAGCTTCCCACTAGGATAGGGATGCCCAACTTGATGCTTGTGGACACCATGGCACCTGCCCATAGTTTGGCACCTGGCAATAGTTTACCTGGTACCCACCAAGTTTTCTCTCAGAGTGAGTGGAGCCACTTCTGATTGGCCACCGGAGGTTTATTTTCTCCTGCGCTTGTACTTTCTCTGCATGTGTGTTTGGTTCCACCTCTTTTGGCATTCATTTTGTGGTTGTTTTATCCATTATGTGTCAGATCTCCAATGGTGTCCACAAGCCCAAAAAACACTAGAACAGCGATGGTGAACCTATGGCACGGGTACCAGAGGTGGCACTCGGAGGCCTCTTTGTGGGCATGCGCACACAGAGCTGCTAGAGAGGCACAGAGCAGTGCGTGTGGGATTTGCTGGAGGGTACAGCAAGCTGGCCCCTGCTCGAGTAGGTGGGGTAGAGGAAGAGGGAGCCAACTGTTTTTTTTCTAAACTAAAACCTCAGCATTCAGGTTAAATTGCTGGGTTGGCACTTTATGATAAATAAGTGGGGTTTGGGTTGCAATTTGGGCACTCGGTCTCAAAAAGGTTCACCATCACTGCACTAGAACATATGAATAGGAATTTTTCTACTAGAATGTATCTTAGTACGATGGGATTTCAGTAGGCTTTAAATGAGTTTAGCTGGAGTATCTGTTCTTGTGTTACGTCTTCAGCGTGAATAAAACTTAAGATGGCTGTAGCTTAAGAAGCTTTGATTGCTTCTGAAAGTAATTAGGGGTCAATGAGTGTCCATAGACTGCAACTGCAAGTCAACACAGCAAATAAAGGAAGTTTATTAAGGCAGTCAGCTGATTAATCTGCCTTTGTACAGATTGCTTGATTAATGAATCAATTAAAATTAAATACTTTCAGTTTACCAGTGTAAGATGCCTTTTGAGATCCTGGCTGACATGTAAGAAGAAAAGAGCATCTTGTAACATTTTCTTCTCCTGTTCCGCACACTCCAAAACCAAAATAGCCTCAATGCAGACAGGACTGTGCTCTTAATTTGCTGCTGCAGTTCGTTAAATTAGGCCCTCATTGATTACAATTGCCCTCCACCTTTTAATCAACTAAATTCAATCTAACCATTAAACTTTTGGCATTCCATTTGTTACCTCATTATCCCATACAGCTCTACATCTTGTACCAATCTAGCGGCAACTGGCTGAAGAGAAAAAGAAAATCTCTGTGTTGTAAAAAACTTGTCTGTAGGACGTTAAGGGGACAGGATGAGTCCGGGAAGAGAAGCTTGTCTACATAGAGACCCATCACTGCCCCAACAAAGCAAATTACTACGGGGAGTGACGGGGTGGGGAGTCTGAGTTGGTTTTTAAAGGAAACTGTGACAGAGATATATTGTTCTGACTCAGTATTGGATGCTGCCTCATCGGTAGCCAACTCCATATTATACTGCCACTGGGGCATCCTTCTGTGTGGCAAAAGGCTACTTTGGACACTGAACAAGGCCATTATCCCTGAGGAACATCTCCTGCTTCTGCCCTGTTATGGTCATTGCATAAGACATGTTCACAACCAGGACTCGTTTCATATTTGGAACAAGAGAGCTACCTCCAGACGTGTGATTGCTGCCGAAAACGGCAGCTCGGCTCCATTGCCTCAGCTCCCCAGTAACATCTTGGGATTGTAAATTCCATGACATTATATCCTCGTGATCCCAAGTTTCCCTGCTTTCATTTGTCATTATTGGTGGTTGAGAACTCTACGTAAGATAGGCTAATTTCTGTTCCCAGACAGGACTGAAAAGAGGGGAAGGGATAGTGAGTGTCTGGGCCCCAGTCTTCTGTGGCAGTCCTGTATCTTCCATAACATGAACTCTCCCTTCAGTGTAGATCCCACAAGAGGAGATCTTGGCTGATTGTGCCTCAAGGGTTTGCATGTATTTTTAAAGACTCTCTTTTATTTCAAAACAAAACAACCAATTCCGGTGCTCAGCCCACTGCAGGATCTCTGTTGCTAAACTGCCACTTTTGGGATTGTTCCAGTGGAACACTTTATTGTTTTGTTTTTCTCGTAGCCTGCCATTGTCTCTGCCCATTTTTAGAGTTTCACAGTAATACCCTGTTTCCCCGAAAATAAGACATCCCCTGAGAATAAGACGTAGTAGAGGTTTTGCTGAAGTTCTAGATATAAAACATGCCCCGAAAGTAAGACGTAGCAAAGTTTTTGTTTGGAAGCACGCCCGTCGAACAGAACACCAGAGCATGGAGCGGAAAAATAAGACATCCCCTGAAAATAAGACATAGCGCATCTTGGGGAGCAAAAATTAATATAAGACACTGTCTTATTTTTGGGGAAAACGGTATGTTCTGATTGTCCTTATTGAAACTGTGGCTGATGTTTATAATGAATTTGTTTCGTCTTTCCTGCCTCTGGCTTGTGAAATCAAAACAATTGTTTACTTTTCAGCTTTTGCTCAAAATTCTCCACACATTCATGGGGAAATGGACTCTCCCATCATTTTTCTTAGATTTAAAACAAATCCTTAGGGGTCAGATCTTTGATTTACATGGTCTTTAATACAGGCTCAGTCATTTGTATGAGGGCTGTTCCCCCAGATTGATACAAAAGGCCTCTTTCTGGTATATCTGCAGTGGCACAACATCTGTCTGGCAAGGCTGTAGGACGGTATGAACAAACGCCAGAGAGAAGGAAACAGTGAGTTTTGCTGTTTAGCTGGTGGAAAGTGCACAGCTGTGCATATGTGTGTGGGCTGTGAAGTGGGTGTCTCTTGCGGGTTGCATAGTGAATGCTGCTGATCTGCAGCAGCTGTGTTAGGGAGATAACACATTTTTTAAAAGGTCTGTTTTTCTGTTGCTTTAAGGCTGGCAATCCAGAGCATTCTTTTAAAGTTATGCTTCTCTGTTTGGGGAAATGCTTGAATGATAAGCATTTCAAAATATTAACAGCAGCATCAGGTGTTGCGTTATTGCTGTTGATCCCCCCCCCCCCTTGCTCCCAGTGCAAATATGAAAAATTCCAAACAGGTCAATGTCTGCACACACCGGCCGCTCAACAATTAGTGATTTCCTCTATTGATGAGTTTGATATTTGGTCTATTCCATTTATACCGCCTTCCGCCAAAGGTCGGTAAGAACATAATATTATACAAGTGGATAATAGAATAGCGTTATCAAAATTTATACAAGTTAAAATGAAATGTCCAAACTTATAAATATTTAAAATGATGTACGCTCTGAACCTTTCACCCTCTGACTCCTGAGGGGAACAGCGGATCTCAGTTGTTAATGGCACTATCAGCAGGCCGGCCTCCCAGCCCCATGACAATCCTGCCCGTACAGGTCTGCTACCACTGAGGTCCCGCGAGCGACACAGCCGGTTGAAGATATCCGGTCAGCAGGCCAGGCCGAAATTTTGGCCTTTGCGGAAGCCGCCGACATAGAGGGCAGGGACTCCAGTAGATTGGCCTCTGCCGAACGCACGCGACGTGCGGGAATATGGCGGGCCGACGGGTCCTCGCAAGGCAATGGCGTCCGCGTTAATCGTTCATAAAAGGCATCACCATTTGAAGATGATTCGAACTCAACAGGAGCCAGTGCAATGTGCGTAACACGGGCAGAGGATCTTTCTTGAAGGTAATTCGAGCGTCCAGCCCATGTTGGTTCGGTCATTTCTAATCAGCCTCTTTAAGCGGGTAGGTCATGAGCAATAGTTCAACTGGAGGTAATCGCTATGTGATCACACCGTAGCTAGATCCGCCTCGAAGGGCTAGCCGGCTCACAGGAAAATGCTAAATTCGGCGCTGGCATGGGCCACCGGAATTTCCAGCGAAAGCAGATTAATCCGTGACCCCGGTGTTTAACCGAGGGCTTCAAGAGACCCCTCCCCGCCACGCCACGGAAAACCGCTCTAGCCACAGATTCCTCGCCTTTGCTGATTCAGTTTCAAACGGTTTCGCCAACCAACCAGCAACCGCCTTCCAAATAGCCAGAGTCGTAGGGTGCAGTGCGTCTGCTCCCCTCCATTTATTGAATGAGCGGCAATAATGACGGCAATTCCAGCCCAAAAGCCCGTAATTCAGCTGGAGCGAAGCGTGGTACGATATGACAACAACGGAAGGCAGCAGCGCCCCGGAGTATACCGTGGAGCGTAAAATTCCGGAAGCCGGGTCTCGTCACGGCTTCATCCCGTCCCGACCAGAACGAAGCGATGAAAAAATTCTACCGGAAACGCCAGGCGGTGGGTCAAAGGTCGCGGATCGACCAGCCATCAAACGCTTCGCGGTGAGATCCAACACCAGCAGCCTCTTAACGCCGCTGAAGCTGTGGCGATGAGTTTATTCGTGACGCTACTTTAAATTAAAGCTCGCCCGCGCCTAAAATGAAGCTGACTGAAGGGACGGGCGCCTATGCAATTCCAAAACTCTGGGCTGCTGCTTCCACACTTGAGATTACCTTCCCCATTTATTTATTTATTTATTCATTCATTTTTATACCGCCTCTCTCCCCAAAGGGCCTTAGGGCGTTAACAACATAATACATACAAGTGGATAATAGAATAAAATACTTCAAAATTTATACGCTTTTAAATGTTTTCGTCCAAACTTATAAATATTAAAACAGATGCTCTTAACCTTTCACCTCCTCAATTCTGAGGTGGAACAGCGATCTCAGTTGTTACTGGCACTTATCAGCAGCCGCCTCCCCAAAGGCCCGGAATAACTCGGTCTTTATGGGCTCCTAAGTGAATTCACTGAGGTCCTGCAGGGTCTCGACAGCTGGCGAAGAGCATTCTCCCATTCAGGCAGCCAGGCCGCAGTCTTCTGGCCCTGGTGGAGGCCAGCCGCAGATCATAGAGGGTAGGGACTTCCAGTAGATTGGCCTCTGCGTCAACGCAGACCGGCCTTGACATATGGGGCCAGACGGTCCTAAGGCACGGTCCTAGACCGCTGTGGCGTCTTAGGTTAACACCAATACTCCTGAAGACGATCTGAACTCCAACAGGAGCCTCAGCAAAGCGTGCAACACGCAGTTGATGATTCCTGAAGGCACCTCCCGCGAGCAACCGGTTACCGTGATGCTGACCAGTTTCACTCCGGACCAGCTTCCTGGAAGGGTAGGCCCGCGAGGATGCAGCTGCAATAGTCTAACCTTGGAGGTGACCGCGCGGATCACTGTGGCCAGATCCGCCCGGAAGTAGCTGTTACTGGCCTGGCGAGATGGAAAAACGCACCTGGTTATATGGGCCACCTGGGTTCTGGCGAGAAAGAGATTTAATCCAGGGACTTCTGGTGGCTGCGCAACCGAGGCCGTGCCAATGAGACTCTCCTACACCGCTTACTGGAAAATCTCGACGTCTAGCTACAGGATCTCCGCCTTTGCTGGATTCAGTTTCAACTCTTGGCGCTACCAATCCAGCAACCGCTTCCAAATAGTGCTGTAGAGCTGCAGGGGCAGTGTCTGCTCCTCCATCGGGATAGAATGAGCTGGGTATCATCAGCATACCGATGGCACTCCAGCCCAAAGCTCCGCACTCAGCTGAGCAAGGGGTCGTGATATAGATGCGCTAAATAAATAACGTATAGCAGCGCCCCTGAGGTAATACCTACAGTGGAGCGGGTACCCTCTCCGAAGCTTGGTCCCTAATAATTACACTTTGCTGATCTGTCCCGAGAAACGCAGGCAACGCATTGCTGACAGTACCCCCGGAAACGCCAGGCGGTATTAAAAGGTCGCGGATCACTACATCAAACGCTTCGCGTGAGATTCAATAATACCAGTAGCGCCCGGACTTCGTCGAAGCTGTATATCGAGCGTGATCTGTGACGGCGACGCAGAATAGTCTCACCGGCTGCCCAGCACGGAAGCTGGACTGGAAGGGATCGGCTACAGACATCTAGAAAACTCCTGAAGCTGTTCCAACACTACTCTTCCAATTCAATTTCTGTGAAACGCGATTCGACGGGCGTAGTAATTCAGCCATCACTTCAGGGATCTAAAGATGGTCTTTTAAGAGTGGGCGACCATCGCCCTCCCTTCAACTCCAATTCGGAACTCCTTTTGCCTATGGAGCAGCTGATAATAGCCAATAGGTGGGTCGAAATTCTCCAGCATGCTTTAATAGTTTTCGTGAGGGGCAATGGATCCAGAGGATGGTAGTAGGTCTTTACAGCAGCTGTGGCCTCTGTCATCGGGCTTTGGAGTGGTGGAAAACTACCAACGAGGCCAAAAAGACGTAAGGAGCCTCCAGTTCGCTTCATTGTTCTGCAAGGTGGCTGGAGGTTCCAGCATGGAGCTGACGCATTTTATCTGCAAATAGCCTATAAATGCCCTCTACAGCCATTACAGAGCCAATTGATCATTTTGAACCTCTCTGATAAAGAGGTAAAGGGATCGAATTATACGGAAATAGCTGCTTGGCGAGAGCCAGTATGACGTAGAGAGGAGAGAAGAACACTCTTTCGCTTTCTCCGCCGCCATCCTTATAGGCCTCATAAGCGCCCCATAAGATGCTCCTCAGCGCAGCCTCGCTACGAGATTCCACACTCGCCGAAGCCAGCCTAAGCTCCTCAGCTTCAAACAGCTGAGGCCTCAGTGTACCACTGAGCCAGCCAGAGCCAAGAGGGCTGGGGTACAACCCTGAATGCAGATTTGAGAGTAAGTGGACATTCCAACTTACTAGTCCATCGAGGGTGCTGGTGGTTCTTGTGGATCCCGTGAGAGCATTCCGAATCCATCAGATCCATGAGTCTCCGCTGGGCGAAAGCATAAATTCGCCGCTTAGACGGGGTAAGGCGGCATGCCCATCCGAGCCTTCAGGGCATAGTGGTCAGACCATGGCACTCTATCAATAGAGGATAGCAGGAAGCCCAAGGGAAACGCCCAGGAAGCCCCAGACGTATGGCGGACGCATTAAAGAGAAACATCGCATCATGACATCCAGCCGCCTAAGCTTCCCTCTGAGCATGGATTTTGTCATGGCCACCTTTTCCCACATCTCTCCCGCAGTATGTTTTTTTCAGGCTTACAGTAAGATCTGTGGTTGACTTCAGAGCCTTATCCGTGTGGACATTCCCTCCATCACCACTAGGGGGAGGGAAGGTGGAGCTAAGATCTGCTTTCTGTACTGCCCCGTTCCCTTGGCCCCTTTTATGCACATTAAATTTGTCCAATAGTGAGGATGTGGTCTGGGGCACAGGAGAAGTACCCTGAATCTTAGACTGTAGGTTGTGCTGAGCAGCTGTATAACATGGAAGGAACAGTTTCAAGTGGATCGATAGTGGAGCAGCACTGGAGTAGTGGTTAAGAGCAGATGTACTCTAATGTGGGGACCCGAGTTTGATTCCCCGCTCTGCCACTTGAGTTGTGAAGGCTTATCCAGGGAACCAGATTAGCCTGTGCCCTCAAACACACGTCAGCTGGGTGACTTTGGGCTAATCACACTTCTGAGCTCTTTCAGCCCCACCCACCTCACAGGGTGTTTGTTGTGGGGGGGGGGCAGAAGGAAATTTTAAGCCCCTTTGAGTCTCCTTGCAGAAGAGAAAGGGGGGTATACATCGAAACTCTTCTTCTACTCTTCTTCTACTCATCCTCCCATTCCACTACTTTTCTCTGGCAGTCCCCTGTTCCTGGCCTGGAGAGACAGTTTTGGGGTGGAAACAGCAAGGAAAGGGTTGCCTCCACAACTTCTCTATGTGAGATCATCCCTAAGCCAGTTTTGGGGTGGCTGCATAAGGCCATAGTTCTGTAGCCATAACATCTCCTTCAGTCACAAACAAAGTAAATGAGGTGTCACCAGCATAGATCAGGAAAGGGTCTGCCAAATGAATGGTTCACTTGGAAGGGAAATGGCTTTGAAGTACAGATTTTTTTCTTCAACAAAGCTCCTTTGCAACTGCTCACCCACAATTTTATTTGGGTTGTCAAATGTGTTGTTTTCATACAACTTGGACTGTTTTAATGGGTGAATTAATTCATTTTGCCTCATTGTTCTGCATCTAAACCGATGACAATAGAAAATGTACTTAGCATATTTTTAAAATTATGTTGATGTCTCCATAGCTTGTTTATAAACTGCTTTGCTTGTGCTAAAGGAAACCAATATAAAAATAGTAAGCATTTCTCCAGTTTGCTGAGTATCTGTCCCAGTTTTTCCCCAGATTCTGTGTGGGCTGAGCCAAGGATTAGAGACAGCTCAAGGCGGAGTTGCTGTAGTCTATTTTTTGAACCAAAATTGTGCCCAACCAGGAGGACTTTATGTGTAGCCCATCTCTGGTGGAACAGAAAGCCACAAGAAGCCATCTGATCAGACTGTGGCTGTTATATGAGCACGAGTCAGAAGATCTAATTTGTTTTTTAAAAGTTCTCTGTGGCAGAGCATATGCTTTGCATGCATAAAGTAATTACGGTTTTAAAAAAGCACTCGAGTGGCAGCCCTGAGCGATTATGAGAGGCCTTTGGAGAGCCATTGCCAGTCTAAATACTGAGTTACAGGATCCAATTTTCTGGCTCAGCATCAGTCAGCTTCGTGTTGGAGGGATTCTAGCTCAGAGGCAGAGTGTCTGCTTGGCATACCTAGGGTCCCAAGTTCAATCCCTAGTCTCTCCAGTTGAAAAGTTCAGATAATAGGGAGGCGCGACTGTCCCTAGAAAAATCAGCTGTCATTTTGATCTTGCTAGATTAGCGGTCTGGTTCGTCGTGAAGCAGCTTCATTTGTATGTTCGTATCCCCCAGATCGTGGTTTCACAATTCAATAGGTTCTATGGTTCATTAAGCACCTCTACAATGCGTACAAATGTCTGGTCAAAACGAGTTACTGTGCATTTGAGCTGCTTTAAATGAGCTTCAATATGTGGTGCAGTACATTTATAGACCTGCTTTGGGGGTCAGCATTGGAAAGTTCTAATCCTGGGGTCTGCGGTCTTGTTGGAATATTGAGAAGAGACTGGGGCCACCATGGCAAAAAAATGGAGAATTTCACTAATCATAAACCTTGGGGGCAGGGTTCAATCACAAGATGTTGGGAGCTTCCACAAAATGGTGGGCATGCTTGGCTTGGGATCACCTAACATTTTGTGGAAGTTGAAGGCTTTCACGGCTGGATTCAACTGGTTGTGGTGGGTTTCCCGGGCTGTGTGGCCATGGTCTGGTATAAATCCAAACTCTTCTGCTACTCTTCTTCTAGTGTGACCTCTTCTTCTGGTGTGACCTCTTCTTCTACTCTTCTTCTGGTGCATACCAGACCACGACCACACAGCCCGAAAAACCCACCACAACCAGTTGAATCCAGCCGTGAAAGCCTTCAACTTCCACAAAATGTTAGGTGATCCCAAGCATGCGGACAGCTTTTTCTAAATGGGGGCATTACAAATGCTTCTGTGCTGTTCTGAAACACCCACTATTATGATCAGGATTGGCTCTTTGCTTTTGGAAACAAGCAGGTAGGGACCATTGGCAGGTGTAATGGTGCCCACAGGTGCTGCTCTTCAGGGCATCACTGACCACGCACACTTTAAACGTCAGGATCGTGGCTTTCTTTCTAATTATAAATGTGATTCATTTTGCATGTTCATTGTTGTTTAATCGCTGCTTCTCTCTCTTTTCCCCTCCAATCTACAGTGAGCAGAGTATTTGCCAAGCCCGGGCATCAGTCATGGTCTATGACGATACCAGTAAGAAATGGGTGCCAATAAAGCCCGGCCAGCAAGGTTTCAGCCGAATCAACATCTACCACAACACTGCCAGTAACACATTTAGAGTAGTCGGCGTTAAACTACAAGATCAGCAAGTGAGTAATTCTTGTTTCTGTCAGTATCTTCCTCATCACTGTTCAAATGAAACCTGCATCCATGGCTCCGAGTGCTTCTTCCTGCTCCTCCTTCCCTGGAAAACATCACATATTTTGCATTTTTTAAAATTTGTGACTCATAATAACATAATAGCCTGCCTTTTAGTTAAGACCAATGTAGTCGTAATCCGCATCGCCGGTCAAGCGTCTAAAGAAGCGAAGACGAGGCAGCCCGGAGATAACATCTGAGCCAGGTCGCCAGCCATGTGGGAGACCGGAGGTCCGTGTTCCTAGCGAGACTCCCGTCTGCCGGTTCCTGGCACCTTTTATTGTTGTTACTCCCAGGTGTAGGAGAGAGGGAGGACTGGGGAGTTCCAGGAGAAGCTGGAGGTGGGAGATCATGTGATGATGCATGATCTCATCTGGCTCCTCCCGTCTGCGGAAGGAGAGGCGTCTGCAGCGTCTGAGCCTAATCCTCACCTGGGGGACACAAGGCAACCCTCATGCGCCGTGATTGAAACAGACGGATTCCGACCCGTGACTCATGGGAGATGAAAGTGGGGAGTGCAGATCTGACCCGGCAGAGCCGCAGGTCGTTGGGCGTCCCAACGTTCTACACGGCACTGCTGGAGTCGGCAGTGCACTACTACATCCTCACGTTTAGAAAGCGGGGCAAAGCAGCTAAGGGGCGATTTAAAAGGGGCGCTTGTCTCCCTCCGCCGTTTAGTGTTGACCAAGCTGCTTGTGCAACATTAGAACTTGGCTGCAGGTGAAATCGAGGGGTTTTACACACGATTACAGGCAATATTAGAACCGTGGGCAGAAACAAGATCCGATAACAAGGCACAATTAAAACCAATGCAGAGCTGTACAATAGCACTCAACCATCCCACTCCCGGCAGCCAGCTCCAGAACTGACCACCAATGGGGCAAAACATCATACTTCAGATTAGATACAACTTCTTGCAGCTCACTTTCATGTGGATCAGCAGAATTATCAGAAAGTTAAAACAACATATGTGCATTCTCACAACCTTGGTGATGTAACAACAACAAATAATCAACCGGCGATTGGACATGCGGAGCCGGCGGATTCGCGGGCGGGCAGGCGTTGGTGGACGGCAGGCTGGGAAGCTGACGACCGGGCAATAGTCTTAGCATTGTAGGAAGGGGACTACGCGAGACTGGGAGGCAGAATGGCGGAAGCGACGCGTAACCGACAGGAGAATTTGAAGGCGACGTCAGGCCAGGTTTCGGACGGCGGTAGAGCTGAGGCAGCAAGAGTTCCGGCAGGGAGTCGGGCGGGAATGTAGTTAAGCGTCCTCTCCCGCGGGTCCAGAACCAACCCCTGGGGAGCAGGATGTTTTCGAACAGGGGAATGTCCTCCATGTGTGCAGTTCCAACTGGCGAGGCGGCAGGCGGTAGGCCGGTTCTACCCGTTGGCTCGCCGGTGATGGGCGCTTAAGGTGCTGGGCTTCGTGGTTAGCGACCGTCTTGGCGGTGACAAAGGGGAAGAACGGCGAAGGGTTTGGGCAGCGGGTCCCCAGTCGGTAGCTCATAGAATATCTGATGGGCCGAGGAAGGCATTCGCGAAGGCTCAGCCCAGACTCGCTAAGGAAGTCTCCGGGTGCTGCAGGCGGGGAAAGGCAGGAAGCTTAGCAGGCTCCCGACTCCTAGGTACTGGCCCAGGCAGAAAGATGAGAGCGTTGGCAGCGGCAGCAAACTGCTCCCAGATGTTGGTCTGGTGAAAGCTTGCCAGGGGTGGCCGATGCGCCATCGGCAGGAGGCAGCAGAGCAAGGCAAAGGATGGTGGTCGCTGAGTTGGTGGTGATGATAAAGAAACGGCACAGAGGGTTCTCGAGTGTCTCGGGTGGTGTGCTGAAGGCAGCAGCGGCGCTAGAGCCTGGCTGGTGAGTAGTGCCGCCAGCGTCTCCCCAGGTCATTCCGGGTCTTTAGAAGCGTTAGCGGCGGCGTTCCTGCTGGGATCGCTGGGCCGGGATCCTCTAGAGGATGCGTTCCATCTCCGGGATGGGGTTGGCGTTTCCTCCTGGCCATTCCATGGGTTAGCCTGTCATGGCGAATCGGAGTCCGCGGGAACCTGTAGGAAGAGGGACTGAAACACACCCCTTTCCCAATTTACTGGAGACATCCCATGAGGCTCAGATTCTAAGCGGATGGCGGGGAGATTGGAAGGTCGAGTTAGTGTTTAGATTTAATATGGGAAGGAAGAAGGCTTGTTTTGCAGGGAGGGAAGGTTGCTTTTAATGCAACAACCCTCCGCTGGGGGCACTACACTCCTCTTTCTTTAGTTGTTTGACAGGAGAGGCAGGAGGTAGGCGACCCAATTCAGAATGCTTCAGAGCGTCATCAGAGTGCGTCAAAGCGAGGAGTCAGTACCTCAGGGGGAGGAACAGAGTCCTGGGGGATTGTGGGTATGCATGCTTAATCAGCAACAGCAATGGGGGCTTTGGAGCTTTTGCACCTTTGGGGATGGGTGCATCGAGAGGGCAAGCAATCAGGCAATTAGAGGCAAAATTCCTTTTACACACAAAGGAGAAAGGAAGGGGTTTCCTGGCAAGGGAGTTGCACTTACTCGACCTTGGTGGCTAATGCAGGAAGCTGGATGGTGCTAAATTTTGTGATCCAAATTATCTTGGGGAACTGTCCAACACGGTGACTTCCTCCATATACAAGGGGCTCCCCGGGCTGAGCCTTGGCCTTTAACATGGTATTGATAAAGCTGCCAGGCGCTGGGCAGCCATAACTCCAAAGGTTTGGGTATTAGAGGCATAATGGCGCAGCCCTTTTTTAAACTGGGGCCTGTCCTGACAGTGCTGCGGTATCAGGGCCAAGGCCCAGATTTTTTAATCCAGGAGGGCCAGTCAGCCAATTGGCCCTCCCGCCTCTACTGGTCGAAAACAGAAAGAGAAGGGAAGGAAGGAGAAACAGTTTCCTTCACGGAAGTTAGCAAGTAGTCTTTGGAAGGCACGCGATAGGGATCCGTGATCTGTGACGGGCTCCTTATATGTAAAACCTCACGCCAATGTGTGGCAGTGTAGGCTCAGATGGGCCGAAGGAAAAAGGTTCTCGGAGAGGTTTGAAGAAAAAGTTTTGAAGGTTTAAACTAAGATGGAAGCGGCTTGAAGCAGGTCCCATCGGTTATCCTGCAGGGAACACCTTGCAGAGCTGTGTGTCCCGTTTAAAGTGGATCACTGTAATGGGGCTAAGCCTTTGCCCTCCAAGGGCATTGGCACACATAATCCAGAAGGAGAAAAAATTTTAATGAAGCACAAGAGCATAGCTTAGAAGCAATGGAAAAATCCCCTATGAGGGGAGAACTCTAGGGGTCTCTTGAAAGGGGCAGGACATACAGAGACATAGGCATACAGAGCACATATAAAGTAGGGAGGATTACAACTCTGATTTGAGATCTTGCTCTCTGAGGTACTGTGGTGCGCTTGCCACTGGGAGCTTTGAGCTTAGGAGCTTTGTACAGGCGCCAGAGGCTATGAGATCTGGTTTGAACCTTACAATGGAGAGGAAGACAGAACACTTCTTCCACCCCGAAGGACTTTGGCTTGAGCCATTGTGTGAGCATCTTCCCTTTTCCATGCCTCATTGTCCTGTAGGGTGGCTATGGGGCATTCAGGGAGGGTTCACAAGCGGCAGTCTCTTCCGTGCTTGTTTACTTTCTCTTGGCAATTCAGTGACTGTGGACTCTGCAGAGATTTTTTGAAATGCGTACTAATTCTGGGGAGGCACTAGTGGGAGGCGTGACTTTGGAAGTAGAGGGGCCTGGGAAGTATAGAACAGCAGGAGGGCAGGCAGCGAGATTTGAATTAGCTGAACTTAGATTAGACTCAAGTAGAGCATAGAGGCAGGGTGTTCAGGTGAATCTTGGCAGGACTCTATGCGGGATGTTTAGATCCATACTTGGATGTGGATGGCTCCCTGGTGCATGGGGTCGATGACCCCTGGGATGATAGAACAACCCCTGTTCCTTGGCTGAAGCTTTAGCAAGACCAGCCTAATGGGTCTCCATTGGGGATGGGATCACTATACTGAGCTGGAGCAGCGAAGATCTCATGGGGAGCTCCGGGAAGGGTTTGAGGTGCGGATCTTGGTTCCGGGCTGGGGGAATGCCCACAGGCAGACCCAGCAGGCATTGGGAGCGCCGGCCTAGACTTTCCTGGGGATGCAGCCCTCTGGGAGAGACCCTCCTCAAATCGAGTTGGCCCCCATGGGCAGCCTACAATTCCTCCGGAAATATACAAGCTTTGCCAATTAGAAACACTGGTGGACTACCTCATGGCAGCGGAGGCAGCCGACTAGAAGGCTGGCTTGATGGGTGAAAAGACTGATATCCTGGCAAGCTTTGAGCATGTCCGGCCAGCTCAGGGGTTCCCTTCTAGGACTATGATAAGCACTCAATGACGTTCTCCTTGCCAGCAAAGCTTAAGGAGTTAGCCTGGAGCTCCTGTTCATCAACCTGCCTCTTGAGGGCCTCCTGGAGCCCTGTTCTACAAACTTCGGCATAGGCTCTTGGGGTTTTGCGGATGGTGGAGAAACTCTGGGTTGGCTGGCGGCATTGGGGTTTGTCTGTCGCCAGAAGCACTCAGGCTGACACGTAGGTGGCCTCAGGCAGGATAATCTGATCGTTGGGGTTAAATGAAAGCATGACATGGCCGGCTGTGTAGTAGCGAGGCCCTCCTATGATGCACTGCTGGCGGAACTGGCTTTCCCAGATCACAAATTGTGCAGGGGCTCAGGAGCATGCGAAGGTGGTTTTAATTAATCTCTGGAACCATTAGGTGATTCCCTCGCGATTGCCTCCAGCATGCCTCTCCACGTAGGGGCTGAAGTGATTCCCTCGTCTCGCAGCGCTTCTGAGCTCGAGTGAGGATGTGTTATAGTTTAGGAAGTGATTTTCGGCAACCCGTCGAATGGCATACACCTACCCTCTATCAGTATCTGTGAAATTGAATGGAGGCACAATGCAAGAATCTCGGCATCGTCTTCCGTCAGGGTTTCTTTCTTCTGCAGATGGCTAATAAAACCCTGCTGGAGGACATTGCGCCATACCAAAGTAGGCGCTGGCGGAGGAGATGCAGTGGCTTGAAGATGAGAAGCGAGGAGAAGGCTATTATGGGAGAAATTTGAAATGGGTGAAGAAGGGCGAGGGGCAGAAGGAGGACAGGCGTCCAACTTAGTGGATAGAGAAAATTCCGGGGTTTGCGGTGGAGGACAAAGATCGAAAGGCGGCCTACAGCAAAGGGAGCCGTGGGTTCTGAGCTGATGGCGACAAAACATTTGTCTACGTCAGTAGCATGACAGCGGTAGCGCGGGGGCTCCTGTGCGAAGAAGTCGCATGATGTTTTCCCAGTCCTTAAGATTCAATGGCATTACCTCTGGGTACCATGGACACTGAGCTTCAATCTCCTCAACCAATTTGCGCAGCTCCCTTCTCTTCTGGGGACCACCGCATTTAGATTGCGCTTTCAGTTCGTCAAAATTGCTTGTCATAAGCAGCCCTGCTTTTGCAAGCTCCCATACTCACCGGTGCTCCGTGGTGAAGAGAGTGTCCCTACGGGGCCGTGTCTCACGGTCGCCGATCAGAGGACAATGATACGAAGCGGTGGTCCCTGGATCGCCGATCCAGCGGACTTCGGTATAGCGGCCTTCCCCAGGCGACGGTAGGCAGGGTGGAGGTTCGAGGATTCCGGTTTTGGCTTTACCAGCTTGAATAGAGCCGCATAGCGGTCAGCGTAAAGAACGAGACGAGACCAGCGGAGATAACATCTGGTGGAGATCGCCAGCAGCGGGAGACCGGAGGTCCGTGTTCCTAGCGAGACTCCCGTCTGCCGGTTCCTGGCACCTTTTATTGTTACTCTATCGGGGGCGTGTAGGAGGGAGGACTGGGGAGTTCCGGGAGAGCGGGAGGTCGGGAGATCATCATGTGATGCATGATCTCATCTGGCTACGTGCGGAGAGGAGCGTACGCGTCTGAGCCTAATCCTCACCTGGGGGCAAGACCATTGTCCCTGCGCCCGGTGATTGAGCCAGACAGTTCACGACCCGTGACTCATGGGGGGATGAGGAGTGGGGGTGCGATGCGACCGGCAAGGCCGCAGGTCCGTTGGCGTCCCAACGTTCTACTACGGCACTGCTGGGTCGGCAGTGCACTACTACAGACCAACTTGTCCACCCATGGTCCATGAACTTCCTCTTCACCTGAAGTTGGCGAACGCCAGGCACGGGGCCTTTTCAGTTGTGGTACCTCAGTGTCCACTGAGATTTGCCTGTTGCCTAGTCTGGTGAGCTAGGCAAAAACGTTTCTATTTTCCAAAACCTATTTTATGTTGGTTTCTGATCCCACATGTGCCTCTGACCCATTAACGTTACTGTGGTGGGCCTGGAAGTAGGCTACAAGCGGTATTTTAGTTTTATTCTTTTCTACCATAGTCTGATTCTTTTTTTTAAGAACTTGTTATCTGTTCTTGGGTTGTTGTTTTAACTTTTTTTGAAAACATCTGGAAGTATCATGGACAGAAAAAGTTTATAGTATATAATTTTTAAAAAAATGTTCACTGAACACTCTTTTATGTATCTGCTTATTGTGACTAACATATTTCAGATTCTTGTTTTTCAAGGATTTGGAGGGCAAGAACAGGGTAGAATGGACAAAAGTGGGATATGTGAAGATTTCATGCCTAATAAAGGTTTTGGATTTGGATATGTGAGGATAGGAATAGATGGGGCTACCTGGGTAGAGTTTAATCCCTCAGCAAATGAACATTGCTCTGTTGCTTATGGTAGTCATTCCATTGACTTTTGGAAGCCTGTCTTGGACATGTATTCAGCTGAGGCCTTTCACCATAAAGAGTCACTCTTAATTTGTTCTTTTCTCTACCCAAATCCCAAGTGCCTTTCCAAAAGCTTTTTTTTTTTTGGAATATTTCTTTAAGGGGGCAAAAACATGCTTCTAGCACATGGTGTTTATTTACTGTCTTAAATTTGAAACCAAACTTGATTTTGAAACTACCTATTCAACAGCTTCTTTCTGCTTCCTACCTATTTCTGGTCAACCAGTGAGTTTCTAGATATTTCTATTACAAATTATATATTCTAAAGGCAAAGTTGGCTAATTCTGAGGATTCTTAAATCCAGTGACTGGAGCTGTGAACAGACAAAACAGATTGTTCAACAAACCTGAAAAAGCCCCAGGTTTGCAGAAAACCTGAAACCTAAAAAATAATATATTGGGGGAGGAGATTTAAAAATCCCAAATGATGACAGGTACCTTTAAGAAATGTAAACCCTCAGTGACAGTTGCTAGGCAACCACAGCTCTCCAGGCTGGGAGGGGGTTGTCCAGAAAGGGCAGGGGAAGGACCTGTTTTGGGCTTTGAGGGAGGACTCACACCTTTCCTTGTGGTCTTTGTGACTTGGAACTTGGAACCAGTTCACCTTGTGCATGGTTTTAGAGGAATTTTCTCCTTTTCCAAAGCCATCCACTGGTACTAGGGAAGGGAGAAGCAGGGCAAGATCTTCAGCCTTTTGCGAGAGTCCTGCACAGTGTGAAAACAGAACTCTGTCCCTCCCCGCAAGTATCTCATGCATGCCAGAAGTGCAAGCACTATAGGAAGTGCTTGGCCTTGATTCATTTGCATGGGGCTTTTTTCTTTTCTTTGCAGATGGCAGAGGCCACGTGAGTCTCATTACTTCCCCAGTGCTTTCTCCCAAAATGCCCTCCCCTTTCCCCATGTGTTCTATCACTCTGAGGGAAGAAGGATTTGCTGCTTAACAGCATGCCACGCTATAATTTATGGGCCTTTGTCACCCTTGAGCTTTTAGGGAAGCGGCAGAAGCTTTCCTCTTTCAAAGGGCCTCCCTACAGTATGTTAGCCCAACTTGTTTGCTTTTGTGTGCTCTTTTTAGCTTTGCTGGTTTTCTTCCCACTGGATTCTTTGATATTGGAATGCAGTTTGTTTCAATTTTGTTTTAATTGCCTTTGCTGTGGGTTGCCGCAAGTGTCTGGTTAAGACCAGGGGAGCAGAGTATAAACTGAAAAAGAACCAACAAGCAGATAAGCCACTGGCTGCAAAATTTGCACCTGTTGTCCAATAATTTCAAAAACAAACAAAATCTGGCCCCAAGAGCAGCATACAATAAACATACATCATGGGTGTCCAACTCTGGCGCTTCAGATGTTCATGGACAACAATCCCCATCAGCCCCTGCCGGCATGGCCAATTGTAGTCCATGAACATCTTAAGCTCCAGAGTTGGACACCCTGTCATACAGTTCTCTCCCCAACTGTAGAGGACTTTTTTGGGAGCAGTATTGAGGTGTGGGCCAAATCAAATGTCCATATGCCAGTTCACTGTATTTTAGTTTTTGTAGTTGTGGGAACTGTGATTTGGGGGTTAGAAGAGAAGAAGAGTTTGGATTTATATCCCCCCTTTCTCTCCTGTAGGAGACTCAAAGGGGCTTACAATCTCCTTGCCCTTCCCCCCTCACAACAAACACCCTGTGAGGTGGGTGGGGCTGAGAGAGCTCTGAGAAGCTGTGACTAGCCCAAGGTCACCCAGCTGGCGTGTGTGGGAGTGTACAGGCTAATCTGAATTCCCCAGATAAGCCTCCACAGCTCAGGCGGCAGAGCTGGGAATCAAACCCGGTTCCTCCAGATTAGATACATGAGCTCCTAACCTCCTACGCCACTGCTGCTCCTAGTTGATATAATTGGTTATTGTTAGTTGATATAATTGTTATATATAGTATATATAGTTAGTTGATATAGTTAGTTGATATAATTGGTTATTGTTTACAGTATATCATTGTGACACATTATTATGCTGTTGATATTGTTGTCTTAAGATTTATTGTTGTTGCTATTTATTCTATGCTTTATTGTTTGTTCACTACTGTTGTTTGCTGCCCTGAGCCCCCCGGGGGAGGGCAGGATATAAATTAAATGTGAAATGAAATAAGCAAAAGTAAATACTATATTCAACTACTATATTCAATCCATTCTTAAGATTTCCACATTATGGAATGTGCAAGTTAGGTCTGGGATCTCTGCCCTTTGAAGAATCCACGTGTTAGTTCTTCATTTCCTGCCCAATTCCAGATCCTGACTGTAGTGCATTCGGGGAATGGTCTGAACCAGGGGTAGGGAACCTTTAACACTCAAAGAGCCATTTGGACCCATTTTCCATGGAAAAAGAAAACACTTGGAGCTGCAAATAATTTTTGACATTTAAAATAAAGATAACACTGTATATATTGGGGTTTTTTACCTTTCACTCCGCTCATTCTGAGAAGCGCATGGATGAGTCGAGCAAGGATGGGGCCAGCGGCTCGGCCTCACCGGCTGCCGGGAAAGCGCCCGCCCCGCTCCAAAGGGGCAGGCGAGAGGGGAAGCCTGCAGCGCGACCCAGCCGGCTGCAGGCAGTTGGTGCGCCCGCCCTGTGGCGGGCAAGGATGGGGCCAGCGGCTCGGCTCGTGGAGCTGCAGTGCAAGGGCAGAAGAGCCGCATGCGGCTCTCGAGCCGCAGGTTCCCTACCCCTGAACTCTTTCCCCTACATTATTTTCATGAATTTGAGGATGGTTTGAGGATGGTCAACACACCCAGCATAGACTCAAACTGTGTACCCCATAATGTGGAATTTGGTCCTTGATTCACTGTTACCTTCCTTTTGGCTGTACTTAGAAGAATACAAACATCATAAAAAAGTAGATAAGGAGGCAGAGCTTTTGTGAACATCGCCTTTGTTTGTGCAGATATCTTTTGAATGATTTTGTGGTTCTCTCTGTCTCCCCGGCACTGATTGCTTCATTTCTGCCCGCTGTGATTGTGATTCCTTTTCTTTTGGTCACTTAGTGTTCTGTTCTGCCATTTCCATTTCAGGTAGTGATTAATTATTCAATTGTGAAAGGACTGAAGTACAATCAGGCGACGCCCACATTCCACCAGTGGCGCGATGCGCGGCAAGTGTATGGATTGAACTTTGCCAGTAAAGAAGAGGCGACCACGTTCTCCAATGCAATGCTGTTTGCTTTGAATATCATGAACTCGCAGCAAGATGGAGGTAGGTTGAAAAAGACTTTTTCTTCCTTTCTTATTCAGCATGAGTTGTCACGTCATCATGAGGTGCTAGATCTCAGTATTTCTTTTCCTCGCTCAGTAGTTATCAGGCCTTCTTCTCAAGTAAGGGTGAAGACCGTTACCACATTTTTCGAATGGAAGAAATGTTCTCACTTCTTTTTAGAGAGCCAACATAATGGGGCAATTAGAGTTCTGGAGCAATATATGGGAGACCCCAGTCCAGACCCTCACTCTGTTGTGAAGCTTGCCAGTTGATCCTGACCCAATCACTTCCTTTCATCCTAACCTACCTCATAGTGTGGTTGTAAGGAAAAAATGGCTAAAGGAATCCTGTGTGAAATACCGTGAGATCCTGGGAGGAACAACAGGACAAGAAAATTCCTAGTTTTTTCTTTTAACATGCTCTTCCCCCCACCCCATGTCTCTGAACATAATCATCATTCTGCAAATTTTGTATCATTCTACTCCTTGAATAGAGAAAACCTAGTTGCTGAAGCCTATTGGCTAGTGCAGATATCCGTAACATGTTGCCTTGTGCTTATTACAGTTATGTATGACCTCACTCCCTGACGTTTTGTTGCTGGCTCGACCTCTTGTTGGCAGCCATTTTTGTGGATGGATCCTTCTCCTGTGGCAGCCATTTTGTACTTACACTCATCAACCTGTGCCAGAGTTCCAAAGGTGCCCTCAAACAGAAAAAGATTGGGGATCCTTGGGCTGGTGTCTGTGAGATTACTGATGTTCTTTCTGTGGTACATACCCTGTTTCCCTGAACATAAGACATCCCCTGAAAATAAGACGTAGTAGAGGTTTTGCTGAAGTGCGAAATATAAGGCATCCCCCGAAAGTAAGACGTAGGAAAAATTTTGTTTGGAAGCATGCCCGATGAACAGAACACAGAAAAATAAGACATCCCCTGAAAATAAGACATAGCACATCTTTGGGAGCAAAAATTAATATAAGACACTGTTTTATTTTGGGGGAAACACGGCATGTAGTTCATGTTGTCATGGATGTAGCTAAAAATATCAGGGAGGAGTTGATGGCTTTGGCTGGCAACATTATTAAAGACCAGTGTGATGCAGTGATTACAATGTCAAGCTAAGATTTGGGAGAGCCAAGTTTGAATCCCAACTCTGTCATAAAAGGTTGCTGGGTGACTTTGGGCAAATCACTCACAACCTCACTGGGTTATTGTGAGGATAAAATGGAAGAGATGATAATTACATTGTAAACCAGTTTGCTTCCCCATGAGGAGAAAAGTGGGGTTTAAATACCTAAATAAATAAATTCTGTAGGCCACAACCAAGGAAAGGCATGTGCAAGTAAATATCTAGAGAGGGTTTACAGGGAATAAAAATGCCTTCAGGTTACTATAACTTTGTGTTAATTAGTATTGAAATCTGGTTTATATCAAAAGATATGAGAAATATGTTAATTGCAAAAAAAAATCCAGGTGGAATTAGTGTCATGGAAGTAATAAGTAATGTGCCAAGGATCGTACAAAAGTGTAATTGAAAGATACAATTTATGGGTTAATGGCAAACAGTGATATACTTGTTGTATTAAAAGTGATCTGTTGTCGTGTTGAAACGTACAAATGTTTATTAACGTGGCAAGTACACAAATTTAGTGTAAAAATCTAAGACTATATCTAAGAACATATTTAAGAATATATAGGCAAAGATAATCTTGCAGGAGTTTCATAAGAGTGAAATTGTTTCTGATTAAATGAGACAGCTACATGCCTATAAAGATAATAGTAATTTCTCACTATATAAAGTAAATCAAACAATTTTGGAATTAAAAATCAAACTGTTTGATATTAAAACTTCTTTTCTTGTGTACCTAGGATAAGCTGACATGCAAATAAGCTCTCTTTGTCTGTGTGGAATTCTGATGGTATTTTTGTGTTCCATTAAGTTTGTTATTTTATATATGTATTGTGTGTGTGTGTGTGTGTGTGTGTGTGTGTGTAGGTAAGTGTACTGATATAAGTTAAAATGGATGCTAAAACTCTCTAATAGTATTATTGTTGCACTATGCACTGATCTGGGTAGCCTAAGTTAACCTGATCTCAGACGCTAAACGTGGTTGATTCTGGCAAGTATTTGGATGGGAGACTTCCAAGGAATACCAGGGTCATGGCATGGAGGCAGGCAATGGCAGACTACCTGTCCTGGTATCCCTACAGGGTTACCATAAGCTGGGACTTGACGGCAAAAAAATGCCTGAGATGAACATGGAATTGCTAGCATGATCCACCTTTGACTGGAAGATTATTAATTAAGGGGAAGTAGAAATCAGCGATTTCTCAGGTGCAAACCTTTGGACTGACCTTTGACTCTAACAAAATTATAATTCTGGACTTGAGCCAGGCTTGCACTACAGCTGGTGAAAAAGTGTAGTAAATATATTGTCTTTAGTTCCAGCTTAGAAGAAGTGTTTTCGTAAGTGGGGCGTGAAAGAGACTTTGTACTGAGGTGAATTAACATGCCTTTGAGTTTGGTATGCAGTGACCTAGTTATGTCTGAGCGCCTGAGTTCTGTAGTTAGGAATCCATTTCGGTTAGGGGGAACTCACCTGATTGTGGAGCCTAGTCAATTCAAGAGAGACTTGCTTTGTGTGGTAAAATACACCTCCGGAGATCACTTTGTTCTTCCCCTGACACCAAGAATCAACTAGTTGGTCTTTTAGACCCTTTAGTAGGACTGATGGTAGGAGAGCTCTTCATACTTCACATCTATTTTTGTTTGTTTGCTGCATCACTTCATCTGCAGCTAAAAGCTGCATGTCCCATCCCCTGTGCAGGAAAGAGACAGGTGAGTCCCATTAACTTGCTACCACATCCATGAACATCTGGTCTTGAACACTTTTTGAAAAACTGGATGCAGAGTTGCACTGGGTTTGGCACCACTTACTGTGACACTTTAGGGACAGGGAAAAACAGGTACAGTAGCACCTGTATGGGATGAGGGTTGGGCTCCTTGCTCCAGAGTCCTAGGTATTCTGGTGGCAGAGAACTAGATAGAATGGAACAGCCTTTCAGAAATAGCTGCTGTAATGGCTGTTCCATTGTTCTCTAGGGCAACACTGAGGCATACTCATTTCTTCCAAATAGCCTTGGTTGATTTCTGAAGACTAAACAAGGTCATAAAACCTTTTAGATACTTTCTGTACGTGGAAGCTAGTATTTGTTCTTTAATAGTACCATTAAGATCTATCTATCTGGCTCCCTATAACATATATCTATCCACCTGTATATCTAATCTAACATATCTTAGTTTTCTTACTTATCTAACATATTTGTCTTAGCTATCTAACGTACCTTTATCCATCTGTCTGTCTATTTAGCATATCTATATATCGGGGAGGGCGGTATACAAATACAATAAATAAATAAATAAATAAATATCTATATATTTATCTAATGTATCTTGTCTCTCTGTCTGATGTGTCTTTATTTGATTTATAGGCCAGCCTTTCCCATATGGGCTCAGGGCAGCTAACAACCTTATCATAGAGCAATTAAATCAGTAGCAATGAAGTCCAGTCAACTTCTCAGTGCCGTTATTAATACCAGTCTGAGGAGATAAGCATCAACAATGCACCAACCCTTCATACCAAGATCCATCCGTATTTTATACCAAGGGGAAGGGATCTATCTATCTATCTATCTATCTATCTATCTATCTATCTATCTATCTATCTATCTATCTATCTATCTATCTATCTATCTATCTATCTATCTATCTATCTATCTATCTATCTATCTATCTATCTATCTATCTATCTATCTATCTATCTATCTATCTATCTATCTATCTATCTATCTATCTATCTAATCAAGTGATCTTCTTTTCAAGCTCTGTACCGTGGGACTCATTTCCAGATGAATGTGTTTATGTCTGCAGACTTTTATGAACCTCATGAAAGTTTATACATTAAAACCAAGAGCTCAGGTTTCTTCAAGGATATTTACTCTCAGTTGCAAACACTGACCCAGCTGCCTCCATAGAGCAAGAACGTATGTACAGTATGTGGCTTCTAGTAACATGATCCCAGCAAGACCAAACGTCTTAAATTCCAGATGCCACTGTGTGCTCTTAAATATTATATTGATGACCATTAAAGGTTTAGAGTTGAACGTTTTGCTTCATGGGTTCGGTAAAGTTTGTGGACTCTGGTGACCCAGGCTTATACGAAAACTGGTTGACAAATGGACTTCAGACTGCTGCTTTTTTTTCCAGGAACTTTAGAGGACCAGGGTTGTTTGTTCAGTTCTCCGCACACCCCCTTGAGTGAAACTAACACTATTCAGCCCTAAGAACCAGGTTCATAGTTCTGTCTCTGCCACTCCTCCAAAGGATTCATGCCAGCCTATACAAGAGTCAGCTACCCCATTTTGTCCTTCCAGTCCCCCAAGAGATCATTTTGGATGAGAGAACGTGACTGGTCCAAGGTCCCCTAATGAGCTTCATAGCAGATCTGGGATCTGAACCGTAGCTGCCTATGCTCTGAAGTTCTGCTCACTGGATCACACACACGCTCAGTGTGAAAACGTCATTAATTCTCATCCTGAGTATGGAATCTGAAATAACGTGTTAGCTGAGTGAGAGCAGGTAAACATCTGGCTCGGAGACTGCCTTGGTTGTACTGTCTGCAATGAATTCAAAAGAGTGGCTTGAAAAAGGATTTCATATTAAAATAAGAATAACCCTTGATAAGTACCCCATGATGGTAAGGTTTGTTACTGTGTACAAGGTTAATTCTGTTTTGGCATGGTTGAACCATGGTCTAAAAACATTCCTCGGTAGTCTTTTCTAAAAAAAAAAACGACATATAGACTAAGAAAAATTCTGCCTTAGCCACCTGTGAGTGCACTTGTTCATGTCAAAAAGGGAGCAAGTCTGTTTTCTGCTGCCTCAGAGACGAGGACACGGAGTAATGGATTCAAGGTGCAGGAAAAGAGATTCTACCTAAACATGAGGAAGAACTTTCTGACTGTCAGGGCTGTTCGACAGGGGAATTCATTGCCTCAGAGAGTGGTGGAGTCTCCTTTTTGGAGGTTTTTTAACAGAGGCTGGATGAACATATGTCAAGAGTCTTTGATTGTGTGTTCCTGCATGGCAGGGGGTTGGACTTGATGGCCCTTCCAAGTCTATGATTCTGTGGTGGCAATACAAGTGATGTCGGTCAAGATGGGAAGGTCCCTGACTCCAACACAACCCAATGCAAACCTAACAGTGTCCACCTGTAGCCATGGCTCAGAGATCAGTAACGGACTGTAGGACTGTGCCTTCCCTGTTCCTCATCACCACTGTTCTTGCATGCAACAGCTCCCTTCTGCTAATTATGGTTTGTTTGTTAAAACATTTATATCCTACCTTTCCTAGACCTGAGATGGCTCACAGTACATAATTAAAACAATAGAATGCCCAGCCCTCCCAGATATTGTTAAAAGCTGCGTCTGCACTGTTGCTAATTAGTGTTTCTCCTACCCAGGGTTTGCAAACAAATTTCAAACCTTATTTGGAAATCAGTGATAGCTGAGGTTATGAAGCCTAAAAGTAATTGAGGAAATAAGTGAACCCAAATGAAAACCCAGGATCTTTCCACACGAGCGAAATAGAGCGTCCCAGGGATGGCAAAAACGCTGTTCCTGGGGAGGCGTTCTAATAGCAGTGCTCACGGCACCCAAGCGGCACGGAAACGTCCCTTTTGAATCTTGCTCCCCGAGGTTTTTCAAAAGGGGCAGCAGCTGGAAGGCAGCGTTTTCCTCCCGCCTTCCCCAGCTGGCTTACCTGCTCCTGCTGGCTCCCGTCGCGTTGTGGAGGCCAGGGGACATGCCCCCTGGCCTCCTCTCCAGCGCCGTCACTCTGGCCAGGGGGGCGTGTTCCCTGGCCTCCACAATGCAACGGGAGTCAGCAGGAGCAGGTAAGCCAGTTGGGGAAGGCGCAGCCTGTGTGAAGGCTGTGCCTTCCCCTGTGCCCCTACTGGGACTGTCTGTGCGAATGGTCCCGGGGGGGATGTGTCGGTATTGTTTATGCCAGCGCACCCCCGCTCATGTCCGTGCAGAAAGGGCTCTAGATAGAGTGAGCATCCATAAGTCTGGTCCCTATTCCAAAAGGGCCAATTGTCGTGCCTTTCCTTTCGCCTTCCCTGACTACTGAACCAAAGTATGGCAAAGAAATTCTTAATTTTTGTTTGCAAACTCACATTTTCGTTGCAGCTTTAATATTAAATACGGTTTTGATTGCAGATGGCTTGATCTAGCATGTAAACAGTTTTTTAAAATGTTTTGTTCCTTTTGCTTTTGTGAAAGCTTTATTGATTAATTTTACGTTCTGTATAGACTCTCTGGAGGAAATACAGCATATAAAATTAAGAAATAATTATTTCACATATGCACAACCCTCCCCCTCTGCTTCCCTTCCCTTTCCTGTTCAGTTTTCTTGTCCTTCCCTCCTCCTTCCCCTTTCCCTCTCCTTTTTTTCTTTTTCTGTACCTCTTTGGTTTTTTTGTCCCACACTTATTAGGATGTTGATGTATGTTATACCCTAAAGGATTGATACAGCTGCCTCTTGAATCTGCTGAGATGACTGAATTGTTGAAATGTTTTAATATTGTTAGAGGTTATTTATTGTATTTTAAATTACGCTGTAAGCTGCCCCAAACCCGGAAAGGGAGGGACGGCCGCTGAAGTTTAATAAACTAAATTAAAATTAATTAAATTATTGGGGAACTAGTGAGTTTGTGTGTGTGTCTGTGGGTTCAGGCAGTTTTTCATATATTTATGCAGAGCTCTGAATAAATTATATAGAAAGTTCTGCTACAAAGTAGTTATAACGTCAGATGTGGGATCTAGGCATAGCACTGATGAAAAAAGTAAACACGACGAATGGGTGACTTCAGTTTCTTGGATGAGTCTTGGACGCCTTTTATTTTTAAACATTTGTTTGCATTTCTCTATGCCGATTGTTTGGGCTCCTGCAAGGCCTACATCGTTGATGCCAAATGCCTGACTCGAACAGTTTACTTGATTTAAACACCCACGTCTATGGTCTAAAATTAATCAGTTAGATGGTTGAGGAGGAGTGCTCATATAGCCTTTAGCTTGTTTTCTACAGAACCTATTTGTTTTAACCACAGTTAAAACTTGTTTGAAACAGCAGGTTCTCCAGGGGCCTGTTAACCTTATTCTTAAATTTAGAATCTTAACAAATGACGCTTTTCCAGAAATTTAAAAGCATCTTAATAGCTTTTGGCTTTTGAATTTACAGGCATGTGTCAAAAATTCAACAAAACAAGGATCGTTCTTTTATTTAAAGAATGGTATCCTAAGATCTGCTTCATGAGCTGGGGATGTGTGGGCTTCTGAAATCAAATAAGATTATTATATCTCAGCCACCTCTGCAAGACAATTCCACTGGAACTTCTTCCTGTTCTATATTGGGGATCCCACTGTGCCTCTGGTAAAGCTCTTGACGTAGGACCATTATTTTAACAGTGTCATACTGTAGCGTTCAAGCTGAAGAGCACAACAGACCTGAGGGAAATATCTTTTTTCCTCTTGCCCTGTAATGCCATCATATGGCAGCTTTCTTGTAAAAATAGCTTATTTCTGCTAATGCAAAGCTGAAGGGGTGCTCAGGTTTCTTTCCTCCTGAGGACATGCAGCGTGGGTTAATTTTATGCAGGGATAACAACATCCCAAAGTCCAGGGAGTTTAACGAATTCTGATTAGGGTTATTTTTAGAGTTTTTATTTTTATAGTGATCTGCAACAGAGACGTGAATATTAACAAATCAAACCCCAGACCAAACTGCTATGGGGAGTCCTGATTTCGATTCACCATACAAGAGGATAGAGATTAACCCCTTTACCCCCATGGCAAGTTTCCTTGTCTTCTGCCCCCACTCCCTACCCCCGGCCAGATCTGCTAGTATAATATAGAAGATGGAGGGAATGAGAAAGAGTAGTTTCAAATCCTCTTTCTCAGCTATGAAGTTCACTGGATGATCTTTCACCAATAACTCTCTGAGGTATTCGGTGGTAGATCCAAAGCCTGACTTATTATTTGTGGAGTTCCAGAAAGCTTAAGGTCTGGCACAGTCTAATCTGTGAGACCCTTGTTTTTTCAGAGTTTTTGTGTACTGCTGATGGTGAACTTAACATTGCTAGTGTGTACAGCCACGGTTTTTCTGCAGTGTATGCAGTGGTGGAGCGAGGGGAAACTGCACCCAGGGCAGAGGCGCCCTGTGCCCCTGCCGCAGCGCCACCCGCCCCCGGCACAGTGCCATCCCCCCACCACAGAACCCCTCCGCCATGCCCCTTCCACGGCCTGGCCACGTCTCCACTGCTGCTTCGTCCAGGGTGCCCCCCCCCCCCGCCCCATTGGTGCTATGCCACTGAGTGTATGTATTTTCAGAGGTTGTAGATCTGGGGAGAATGCAGAAAAGTGCAGCTCCAACTTTTTTTGGAGGGCCACATCTGTGGGAAAAGGCTTCAGCATGTGCAGCTTTTTAGTTTAGAATAAAAGGGGTTTGCTGTAGAATTAGATTTTTGTTCCCATCCTTTTCCCCAAAACCCTAGAAATTGGGGTTACTCAAATTTCATTGAGTCACAGTAGATTCAGGACAAATGGAAGTACTTTTTAAGACAATGCATAATGATAGAATTTGTGGCTACTTAATTAAATGGAGGATGGAGGCCTATCATTGGCTATTAGTCATGATTACTAAATAGAACCTCCAGTGTCAGAGGCAGCATATCTCTAAAAACCAGTTTGTCATGGGCAAACAATAAAGGAAGTCCTTTGTGCGGTGATTTCAAAGGAAGATGAGTTCCCCCACCCCAAGAAAACACCCTTTTCACTTTGACCCATTTAGGTATGTGCAAGTTCAAAATTGTCTTTTCTCCTTACAAAATGATGATACTGCAGCAGTTCTTGTAACATGTGTTGAGATTGTGCGGTGTGACAAGCAAAGCATAAATGGAAAATATTACATCATCAGATCCTGCGTTTTGCCAAAAGAACAAGGTTCCATGTAAACTCTCCCACACTTTCATCTAAACATTTTTTAGTGTGATGCTTGAGTCCATTAAAAATAGCATTAAACATTTTCCTGAAATGTTTCAGATCATCCACCTTGGTTAGATTTTTTTTCCACACAGAAGTGCTGTTCCAAAAATGCATCATCTTTTTGCCAGTTGCATATGTTCATTTTCTGCTATTCCACACGACTGCCGTTTGTTTTACTTAGCTCTCCAACTTTAATCACTACAAGGTCACAGTTTGAAGGAGAGAAGAAAGGATCACCACTATGAAAGGATATAATATATTGAATTAGATCCAGTGAAGTGTTTCTGCAGAGGGAAGGATTCTGTGGAGTTAGAGGGTAGCTATTTTGGTATGCAGTAGAGAGTTTGATTTGAGTCTAGGAGCACTAACAAGTAACTTGCTGTATGCTGACCTTCCAGGGGCGTAACGAGGAAAACTGGAGCCCTGGGCAAAACCTGAGTTTGATGCCCCCCCATGGGCAGCGGAAGGAGATGGAGCTCCCCCATCCTCTTCCCCTGATGGCTTGTGGCTTTGTTTTCACAAGGATATACCATTCTATTGTAGTATAATAAGTGAAATTTTGGCTGTTAGAATGGCTTTCATTCTGCTCACTGGTTGTTGAGGAGTATCGCTGTTTTTTTGGGGGGGGGGCTAAGGGGTGTCATTGTTCAGGAGTATCTTGAACCTGTCCATTACTTTTTACATGTGCAAAATACACCACAGCTCAGCTGGCAGTATTTCCCTTACTGCTTTCCACACAGCCCAGTGGGAATCCTACTTTTTCCATCCCTCCCAGTAATCGCTGTTCACCACTTAGCAGCCAATTGTATAAATAAACAGTGAACAAGTTAATCAGGCAGTCGGTGATAATAAATAAACACTATGGTGTTTTTTTTTTTAATTCTTACTCTTTGATGTTTATATATTTCCATGTCTCGTGAAGGATATTTTTCACATGTACAACTTTTGGGAGTTGTAACCCCCTACTGTGCATGACATTTAATTACCTGATCCAGCCATCCATGACTCTAGAGGATAATTGATTTCACCTACTGTGCAGATGCAAAAGCAACTTGCAAGACTGAAACTGGCCACCATAGCAGTTGCTCCGCCA
Source organism: Sphaerodactylus townsendi (assembly GCF_021028975.2). Lineage (NCBI taxonomy): Eukaryota > Metazoa > Chordata > Lepidosauria > Squamata > Sphaerodactylidae > Sphaerodactylus > Sphaerodactylus townsendi. Next base: position 159,962,406 of record NC_059426.1, read on the forward strand.
CAAAGCTGTTTGGCAGCTGCACAAAGCAGTGAGAGCGGCTGATCTGAGGCTCATCTCAAGAGTGTTGTTTGCAGCATCTCTAAACAAAACCTTTAAAATGGATAATATTATTACAATTGTTTATAGTAATGGTAGAATTATTGGCATCCCCAGTGGCTTACACAGTTGATACATACACTCCCTTTCCGGGGGTGGATTTGTGTGGTCCTGTAAAGACTATTAAATGTATTGAAGTGGGCTGTAGTCCAGAGGATCTTGCATTTCAATAGCTAAATTTGCGTCCAGTAGGAGCACCCAGGGAGACATATGGGGTCAAATATCCTTGGGCTGCGGCCATTTAGTCACGTGGGGAGTAGAAAATCACACATTTTCAGTGGACCACTGCTGTGTTCAGATTTGTGAGTTGGGGCATGTTCTAGAATGTGTGGTGACCTGGTACAAAAAAAGTTGTTTGGTTGTGATGGAGGAGGGCGGCTGCCCATACTGGGGGGCGGGGGGCGGGGGCTCAGATTTTGCACCAGGCTACATTTTCCCTAGAGATGTCTCTGGTAGCACCTAGACATCAACAAAATGTGGGGGTTTAAGCTTTTTAGTGTCAAAGCTCACATTGGCAGAGGGCTTTGATTCTAAAAAGCTCATACCCTCACAGTCTCCAAGGTGTCACTCGATTCAAATCTAGCTGTTCTACTGCAGACCAAAAAGCTATCCCCTGACATTATATTTCAGTAAATCTGTTAAGGAGACAGAAGACTCTAATTTGCTTTTGCAGATCAGACTAGCATGGCTGCCTCACTGGACTTTATCGGCAAAATAAAACAGATTCATTCCCTCAGGGAGCTTACAATGTGAGCTAAACATGCCCTTTAAGACTGCAGCCATTGTGATTCTGATCTCTAGCAAGATTGTAGAGTCTCCTGTGCTAAATACGCAAGCTCATGGCCTGATTTTTAAAAAAATAACACGTCAGAAATTATTCTGTTTATTTTATGAATGTATTTGTTGCTTTTCTATTTACCTGGAAATGAATTTTTTTTTAAAAAAAACACCTTTAATTAAAATCTATGAAAAACCTTTTAAATTATGCAAACAAAATACGTATAAAACCAAATTTCTATTAGGTGCATGTGGTAAAATAGTGACACAAGAATAGTGACCCACATACTCTCAAGCTTTATTCAGGACTCATCTGAAGATTCACCCAGGAGGAGAGGAGGGAGGCCAGCTAAAATGGAAACTGTCCCTGTCCTCAATTGTAGGCCTGGTGGAACATCTCAGTTTTACACGTCAAACCCCACAATGGCATTTGGTATGTTGATTGATGACAGCCACAGATGCAGGCGAAACATCAGGAGAAAATACTACTGGAACATGGCCATACAACCTGGAAAACCCACAACATCCTAGTGATCCCAGCCGTGAAAGCCTTTGACAATACAGTTGCTTTTTTATTTTATTCTGTGTGTTTATATTTCTTGATGCTGGAAAGTGCTGTCAAGTTGCAACTGACTTAACGGTGACCCCGTAGGGGTTTTAAGACAAGACATGGTTTGCCACTACCTACCTCTGCATAGCAACCCTCCTCTTCTGTGGTGGTCTCCCATCCAAGTACTAACCAGGAGAACCCTGCTTAGCTTCTGAGATCTGATGAGATCAGGCCAGCCTGGGCCCTCTAGATCAGGGCATCTCCTAATTACTCTTCTTCAAATTCAAAACCAAAATTCAAGTAGCTGGGTTGGTAGAACTAGGGGAATAATGGTCAGAGGGTTATACTATCTGATTGGAATGGTAAAGATTCAGGCTTATGAGAGCCAGCATGGTGTAGTCATTAAGAGCAGGTGGATTCTAATCTGGAGAACCAGGTTTGATTCCCCACTTCTCCACCTGAGTGGTGGAGACTTATCTGGTGAACCAGATGTGTTTCCGCACTCCTATATTCCTGCTGGGTGACCCTGGACCAGCCACAGTTCTCTCAGAACTCTCTCAGCTCCACCTACTGTAAAGGTTTCAATGGTGTTGATGGTAAAGTAACCTTGAGTGCATTCCACAGCCCGGGCGATGGGCCAGCTTCAACTGCGGATACTTTATCTCTGCGCGGGAGATGAGGTCTCCGTTCCCATGGGAAGCCGGGTGGGGGATGGGTTGGATAGAGTTATAACCTGTGCTTCTGGCGGGAAGTGTCATTCCTGCCACTGCGTGTACTTGAGCTTTCTAAGATGTCTGAATAAACGGTCTTTTTCACCAAAGAGCCTTTTATTTCTGCTTCTATGGAATTCCTTACATTGTGGCAGGAATCCTAATTCATCTATATTCCTAGTGCAGTGGACCTCTGGTGTCTCGGCATGGAGAGGTTGAATGTTGCTGCGGAAGGTGCGGTAGCCCCCAAAGAGGGCTCCGACCTTTCCCTTCTGGATCTGGAGGAACCGGCAGGAGAACGGGTCTCGCTGGTGACTCTTTCCCGTCCTCGTATCAGCACGAGTCTTCCTTTACTCCGTTGGAACGAGGGACGTGACGACGACCATGGGGACTTACATGGAGTGGATTTGGGAAATGCGCTATCTATGGATCGGCGCCTGTGGATCGGATCTCTACCCGTTTTCGTGTGGATTACAAACCTCAGATGCAACCTGTCCTTGGAGGAGACCGGGCCTGACCACCTTTCATCACGGCAACCCAGGAGTCCATTGAGCGATTCCTGGACCATTATTTTGGTGATGCTCCCAAAGAACCACCGTGGCACAGCACTGGGGCCGATCCGAAGGACATTGGGACTAAACCTGGTATTGGGAGGGTATCCGTACCGTCTTCCAATCCGGACCCCCCTGATCCACAGACCAGCGGCTGCACCTGAGGTGCTTGAGGAGCCACCCGGTGGCTACGGTGTCTCCGATGTCTCGCTTCCAGACGGCGAAGAGTCCGAAGAAAGCCTGCATTCCCAGCCGGATCTGTTCCCTCTCCCATCGAGAGAGAACTGGGATGAGGAAGTGGGGCGACTTCGCGAGATACCCAAGAAGCATGGACCCGTGAGCGCCAGCTATGGGAGGAGGAGAGCGGGCACAGTTGCAACAAGAGCCTTGAAAACCTGCAGAGGGACCGGGAACAGCAGCGCAAAGAAGTCCAACTTCGAGTTGGACCCGTTGCAAAAGATGCGCTCCAGCGGCGGTATGCACAGAATCTGTCAGTCCATGATAAGGTCCTGGAACACTCAGACTGGATTTACAGCGGCAGCGCAACAGCGTTCCAGGCCTTGCGCCGCCAAAGTGAGCTTACTGCAGCTATTAAGCGGGCCGAACTGGCTAAATTGGAACGAGAAAAGAGCAGCTCTGCATGCGCACCAGGATGCATTGACCCGCCAGGAGAGCTGGCTGCATTGGAGGGAACTGAGGAGGCAGCAGACCAGGAAGCCCCAGAGTTGGAGTCTATGCTGTTACTAATACTGCCGGCGCCAGAGGAACTTAGCGTTGCTGGGTCCTGCCACCCAAGCGCCAGCGGTATACCCGGCATTGATACCACCCGATTCGGCCCCTCCTGTGCAACCGCTGCCGCCCAACCTGCTCAACCCGTGCAACCGCCCGCGCTGCGGCATCAAGAGCCGATGGAAAGGGGTTACTATAGGCCCCCGATACCTGCCCGTTTTGATGGGACCGCTTCCAAACTTCCCTACTTCATTTTGCAGCAGTGCCCGCATGGAGGACTATGATGATTTATACCGGTCTGAGCGCGAAAAAATACGGGACATGCGGCGCAGTCTTGGATGGGGCAACAGCCGACTGGTTTGTGACTCTGTTGGATTTGGAAGTTGAAGACTCTCGCTTACGGTGCCCGCATTCCTCCAAGCCTTAAGAGCAGCGCTTCCAAGATCCGGGCGCCGAAAATGAGGCTATCCGCACCATCAAAACTATCCAGCAGGGCAACCGACCGTTTGCAGAATTTGCCCGTGAATTTAGATGCGGCGGCTGCTCGACTCCCTCCTGAGTGGCCTGAGCGCATGAAATGCGAATACTTCGGATGCTGGTAGCTGACGGCGTGGAAGCTGCGTGAAGCGGTGTTTTAATTCGGGATTCCTTTTCTCGCCACTATTGCTGATTGGGATCCAGTTGGGATCCCAGGTGGCGTCTTCAGCTTGGAATGCAGCTTCGTGCCGGAGGCCGCCCCGCGCCAGAAGAAACCTGCCACTTTCAGCCCTGGAATAAGCCCAGCCGCCCCACCGAGTCCACCCCTCTGGCTGCCGTGCGCCCAGACTGGGATTATATCTGTACTGCGGGAGGGACCAGGTCATCTAGCGCGCCAACTGTCCGAAGAAACAAAACAACAACCGCTCCAGCCACGCAGCACCCCATCTGCCAAGCCACCCGCCAAATCGTCGGGCCGCCCCGTATGGCAGACTCATCTAAAGGCGGTCATCGAAGGCTGACCCAGAGGAGGGGGAAGCAGCTGTTTGCCTAACTCTTCAGCCCCCATGGATGCTATGGGTCCGACTCCTGATAGCGGTGGTGAGAAGGCAGCGCTCCCATTGTTATTACTGTCCAACAGCGTTTCTGTGCCAACCCAGCTAAAACATACCTCGCATTATAGCCTCGACCCTTGTGGATTCTGGCTGCTCCCATTTGCATTAATGCGGCCCCCCCCGGGTAGGCAGAGGAGCCTGGAGTCTGGACCAAATTCCCCCTGGCTATAGCCCATACCATTCACCCAAATGGGCGGCAGCCCCTGCTCGGCGAAGGGCGAAGGACCCGGCCCAGTTCGAAAACACTAACCCGGTTTCTCCTCCGTTAGCGCCGACCTGTTCTGGGAGAGAAATTAGTTTTATTTTGGCGCCAGTGGTCAAACACTCCATAGTTTTGGGCATGCCATGGTTATTGTTACATGGTCAAAGTTCATTTTTTTGGAAAGAACGGATCTTAGAATTCACTGACCCTCCCTCGCGGTGAACTACGCATGAATTGGGGGGAAAACCCAGCTTCTCCTGACACCCCCCCCTCCCTGGCTTCATCAGCGATTGCTCCCGATTCTATTGGCATCCCACCCGGTACCATGAATCTATGCCAGAGTTTTTCAGGAGCAAAGAATGCTGATCAGTTTTGCCACCCCATAGAACACTGACTGCAAAATGGTTATTACCCTTTGTAACCAGAGTATGGCTGCCCAAAGGTAGAATCTACCATTATGAGTCCCAATGAGGAGAAGGAACTTCGTGCCATTCTTGGACAAGAACACCTTCGCTCGCGGGTTCATCTGGCAATGGGCTACCAAATGCACACACACGCTGCTCCGTTTTGTTGTTTGTAAAAAAGAAAGATGGAGTCTTTACGGCTTTGCACCAGATTATCGAGGTCTCAATGCAGTCTCTAACCTGTCCAATAAGATATCCTTTGCCTTTGATCAAGGAACCTTTTAGATGCACTGGGCAGAAGGCATTTTTACTAAATTGGACTTGAGAGAAGCTTACTACAGAGTCAGAATTGCTGAAGGCTATGAACACTTGACTCGCGTTTAACACAAAGTTTTGGACAGTTTGAATACTTGATGAGTACCTATTGAGGGTTAGAGAGTGGGGCCCCGGAGGCTTTTAAAATGGCCCATATCAACGAAGTTCTTCATGATTTATTGTACAAGGGAGTTGTGGTATACTTAGATGGCGTTTTAATTTATTCACAAACCATGAGAAGAGCATGAGAACATTGGTTCGGGAGGTATTGGCACGCTTGCTCGACAACTCTCTCTTTGCCAAACTCTCCAAATGCTGTTTTTCACCAGACCTCCATTGACATATTTAGGGTTACCGGATCTCGCCCGAGGAAGGAGCTTGGAAATGGATCCTGCTAAAATGTGACGGTCCTCAATGGCCTGCCCCCACCAACGCAAAGAACTCCAATCTTTTTCTTGGTTTTTGCTAATTTCTATCGTGATTTTATACCCCAATTCGAAAGCCAGAACTGACTCTCCCTCTCACAGATATCCTCTTAGCACTAAGGGTAAAGATCCACTGTCCGTGAAGCCCGGGGCCCCCACTTTCCTGGTCTGAGGAGTGTCAAACAGCCCTTTCAACTCTTAAAGTCTGCTTTTTACCACCGAAGACCACCATCCCTAAAGCACCCTGATCCAGTGATCTCCCACGTTTGGCTTGGTTCAAAATACGTGGATGCCAATGGGACCATAAACGCACTTGCAGGGCAGTAGCCTGTTGCATGAAAAAGAAATAAAAGATGCGTAGGAAATACTGGTTCGTGTGCTTATTTAGCCTCAAAAAAATTCTCTGGTGCTTCAAGAACTCAACTGGACTGTAGGGGATACAAAGAGACTGACGGCCATCAAAGTAGCACTCCTCCACTGGCGCCACTGGCTTGGAGGGGCTAAACACCCCTTTCAGGTTTGAATTGGGATCCACAAAAACCTGGCCGCTCTTTCCACCCCCTCAAGATGTCCATAAAAACAACTCCGTTGGGCCGATTTCTTTTCTCGTTTCTCTTTTACAGTCCATTTTTTCCCCGGAAAAAACCAATGAGGCTCTCTGGCTGTGGCCTTTCGGCTCATACCGAGGAGGGTGCAGAGCTGCCATTACGAGACATTCCGCGCACTGTTCTCTCCCCCCCCCACTCCCAGTTGGAGACTGGCTGTCACCCGATCTCCAAGCGTCCACTCCTCCTTCACCGCCCATTCCTAGTCACCGTCTCTCCTTTCCTCAGGGAACTTTCGAGGAGGCCCGGGGGCTGCAACCTCCAGCGGAGGGAAGGTATGACTCCCAATGATGCGTTTGGAGAATGGAGTTTGGCCGGGAGGGAGGACTGTTGATGCGATGCCTCCCCCTCGCCGCAAGCAGGTTCTTGAAGCCTGCCACGATGCCCTTTCGGCTGGACATTTTGGCTTTCTGAAAACTCTGCATTTGGCCCATGCCTACGTCCTAGTTCTGAGTGGCCGCCAATGCGCCAAGGGAACATTGAAGTATATTAAAAGGTTGCTTTCGGTTTGTGCGAAGCCAAAACCATTCAGGGGAAAGCCCCATGGGCTGTTGAAACCTCTCCCGGTGGCCTCCGCCCTTGGGAAGTCATCTCCATGGATTCTTATTACAGATTTTGCCGGAGGGTCATGGCAACCACCGGTTTTGTGGGTGAACGGTGGTGGACTTATTTTCTAAGCTGCAAGCCCATTTTTTTTTATTCCATGTGCCTCCATCCCCTCCGGCTCCTAGAGTTAGGCTTGCGGCTGTTTCATTCCAACATGTTTACCGTCTACGGTATTCCGCCCGTTAAGGTGGTCCTCTGACCGCTTGTGACCCCAATTCATTTCAAAGTTCTGGAAGGCGTTTTTTTGGGGTTGTTGAGGGCCGTAAGTAGTCACCGCCCTACCACGTTCAAAGTGGCGGTGAGGCCAGGAGAGAAAAACGAACCGGGGAAACCCTAAACGAGCCAGTATTTACGTTGTTACACCAACTACCACCAGTTAGAGACAATTGGTCGCGAAGCTCATTCCGTTCGCAGGAATGCGCCTATCTCAACAATCACGGTTCACTTAGCGAGGTACAAAGAAACCCCCCTTTGAAATTGTGTCTGGTAAGCTCGCTTCCGCCGTTGCCACAACTACCCGCGACAGCTTTGGATCCTCAGAGTTTCAACAATAGGATTTCATCCCTAGCCGAGGGGTGGAAATGCGGTCCAGACCATGCCTTACAACAGGCGAAGAAGGACTCCCCAAAAGCTGCAAGCCGGATAAAGCTTCGCTTCGGATTTCCCTCTGCGTGTTGAGCTTGAACGGTGTATTTGTCTACACAAAATCTCCAGAAGGCGTGCATAGCGAATTTTCCAAACTTGGCAAAGATTCGTGGGACCTTTTTTTTTCCAGATTACTAAAAGTGATTAATGATATGCACCTTTCGATTGGATTTGCCCTAACTCTAATGCGTTAGTAACATTCATCCTGTCTTCCATTCCAGTTTGCTCAAAGGGGGCTCCCGCTTCCGATTTACAACCTAGGCACGACTTCCGCCCGGAGAGACCCCCACCGACTATTATTGATGGCCCACAAGCACTTCTGAGAAATTGAGAAGCGCCATCCTGGACTCTGCAAACTTTAATCATAGCGCTTGCAATATTTAGTCTCTTGGGTGGGATATTCCTCTGGGTATAATCAATGGAGTTTATTCCGAAAAATATTAGCGCGCCCACCCTTTATTTCTGCTTTCCACCGCGCCTTTCCGCATAAACCTGGGGGGGAGGGTCTTCTTTAAGGGAGGCAGAAGTGTAAAAAAGGTTTCCAATGAATTGTTGATGGTAGAAAGAAGTAACGCTTAGAGTGCATTCCACAGCCCAGGCGATGGGCCCGAAAGCTGTCAACTTTCACTGGGAGACTTGCATATCTCTTGCGGCGAGGAGATGAGGTCTCCGTTCCACCATACGAGGAAACCGAGGTGGGGGGGGATGGGTTGGATAGAGTTATAACCTGTGCTTCTGGCAGGAAGTGTCATTCCTGCCACTGCGTGTACTTGAGCTTTCTAAGATGTCTGAATAAACGGTCTTTTTCACCAAAGAGCCTTTTATTTCTGCTTCTATGGAATTCCTTACACCTACCTCACAAGTTGTCTGTTGTGGGGAGAGGAAGGGGAAGGAGCTTGTAAACCACCTTGAGTCTCCTTACAGGAGTGAAAGGTGGGGTATAAATCCAAACTCCTCCTCCTCCTCCTCCTCCTCCTCCTCCTCCTCTTCTTCTTCTTCTTCTCCTTCTTCTCCTTCTTCTTCCTTCCTTCCTTCCTTCCTTGCTTCCTTCCTTGCTTCCTTGCTTCCTTGCTTCCTTCCTCCTTCCTCCTTCTTCTAGGTAGGTAGGTAGGTAGGTAGGTAGGTAGGTAGGTAGGTAGGTAGGTAGGTAGGTAGGTAGGTAGGTAGGTAGGTAGGTAGGTAGGTAGGTAGGTAGGTAGGTAGGTAGGTATGAAACATACCAATGAGACAGGATTTGTTGGAAGATTCAACCTCTATTAGTTCAAGACTGGTTTATTTTAAAATCTGGAGAATTGGAGTCTGCACAGCAAATGTATAACAGGTTGCAGTCATTATAAAGGAACTCATTTTCCTTTTTCCCATTCACATCTGCGCTATCCAGGCAGCAATTGGAGTCCATGAAAACAATCCAGGTTGCTTTCGCGCCTTCATATGGAGACGCTTCTCTCTTTAAAAAAAAATCCTGTTAACACATATGTAGCTGTACAGGCATACAGAAATCAACACCCACAACCATGCCAATCATCTCACAAAATGCTCGACTGTATAGCTGTGCATGTGCAACGTGCAAAACAAAGAACAAGGGACCTTTCTGCAACAGCTGGGCAATAATGAATGTACTGCTGTGGCAGGCGGATTCTCCCTGTCTGTGGATGACGCAGTAGAAGGGAGGGAAATAAAGCGCCTCTTGCCTTGCCGTTCACGCAGGAGGGGCTCCAACCTGGGATTCTGCAGAAAGAATAGCTGGTTTAGCCATTTTTGAAAATCCTGGGTTGAGGGAAATAAAACAGGGCAAACTCCTTTTGGGGATGGGATCTGTGCAACCCACCACAAAAACCCGGTTTGTATTACACTCTGCACCCATTATATGTGCCCTTTGCGGAATCTACCAATCTCAGTGCATTTATTTGTGGTTGATTTTTTTAATCCCACCTTTCCTCTGAGGAGCTCGTTGTGGTAATGCTCCTGTCCCATTTTGTCCTCTCAGCAGTGCTGTGAGGTGGGCTCGGTTGAGAGAAAGTGACAGGCCCAAATTCCCTCAGCAACCTGAAAGGCAGAGAAAATTTGAACTTTGATCTCCCCAGTCCTGCTGAGGCATAGTATCTCCCATGCCACACTGATTCTAATTATGGTTGCTTGGCTCAGTGGCAGGAATATACAATGGCAAATATGATCCTAAAATAAGATCTTGTTCAGTCAGGTGCTGAAGAATACATGTTACTACGTACTTTGCTGATGGAAGTTGTTTATTTTAAAATTCTTCCTTGTTGGTAAGACAAACTGGCCTGTCATGAGTACATTTTCGGGCTGTCATTTCACAACGGTGTTACTGACTTCTGCCAGACTAGAACTTGTAACTGCCAACGAAAAGCTTCCTGTGTTGTTTCACAGGCCTTGCTGAACCTCTTGCAGCTGTGATGTGATCCCTGGCATACTGTTTGTATTTACAGAGGAAGTCGATGTATTAAACAAAGTTGAATAATTGCAGTATATTTCAAAGAAACAACCGTGAAGGCTGTTGGGTTTACTGTGTGTCATGTTGGTTTGGGCCAGACTGTTATCTCTTGCCTGATTTGAATCATAGAGTTGGAAGAGATCCCAAGGGCCATCAAGTCCAACCCCCTGAAATGCAGGAACACACAATCAAAGCACTTCTGACTGATGGCCATTGAGCCTCTCTTTAAAAACCTCCGAAGAAGGAGACTCCACCACACTCCGAGGTAGTGAATTCCACTGTCGAACAGTCCTTACTGTCAGGAAGTTTTTCCTGGTGTTTAGGTGGAATCTCTTTCCCTTCACCTTGAACCCATTACTCCTGGTCCTAGTCTCTGGAACAGCAGAAAACAAACTTGCTCCCTCACCAAGATGACATCCCTTCAAATATCTAAACATGGCTATCATGTCGCCTCTTAACCTTCTCTTCACCAAACTAAACATACCCAGCTCCCTCTCCTCGTAGGGCATGGATTCCAAACCTTTTACCATTTTGGTTGTCCCCCTCTGGACCCATTCCAGTTTGTCAATATCCTTCTTGGAATGGGTCCAGAGGAGGGCAACCAAAATGGTAAAATGTCTGTAATTTGCATTGGCATTGCCCTATAAAACTCAGTAGGAAAAAGTTGGAGTAACCTTTTTTCCTGTATTGCTTCCTTGGTGTTTGTGTGTGCATGTAAATTAACTACCGGTAACAGAATTTCTAAAAGTTGAATGAACTTGTCCCTTTCAAGGGTGAACTTTAAGCAAATGTTACAGAACAGGTAGTTTGAGATTCATAGCTATTGATAGGGGGAAAGCACAAAGCCCAGGCAAACATTTTACACTAGGAACATAAAAAGGCTCCATCTACACTACATGCTTCAAAATTGCATTTTGCATTCTTCTGCATACTCTGAATTGTGCAGAATTGATGTCATGCATATTAAACCGTAGTTTTGGTCAGCTGTCCAAAGTCTCTCATTGGAACAGCTCAGTGGACTGATGCTCAAATAACTGCAATGGGTCAATCTCAAAAACAATGCATATTATTCTCCAGGAATAATGTATCAAAAGGCTGTTTATTATCAAGTTCTCAAATACCAGAACATTCAAATTTTAGCCTCAGAAGTTAAAAAGAAACAGAGGGATTAGGGAGATCTGTTTGTAGACTTGTACAAAAAGAGCACTAGAATTAGTGTGTGATTGCAGTAGCTGCTCATTATCAAACCGTTTGTGAACAATGCGTTCAGAGAGAGCCACTGAACTCTGGGTATTGAAGCATCGGGGGTGTGTGTGTGTGTGTGTGTGTGTCTGTCTGTCTGTCTGTCTGTCTGTCTGTCTGATACAGTCCCACAGTCCTGCATGCAGAACACTGAGGAGAAGAAGAAGAGATGGTTTTTGCACCCAGCTTTTCTCTACTGTAAGTGGCTTAAGCAGTGGTTAAGAGCAGGTGCATTCTAATCTGGAAAAACCGGATTTGATTCCCTGCTCTGCTGCCTGAGCTGTGGAGGTTTATCTGGGGAATTCAGATTAGCCTGTGCACTCCAAAACATGCCAGCTGGGTGGCCTCGGGCTAGTCACAGCTTTTCAGAGCTCTCTCAGCCCCACCTACCTCACAGGGTGTTTGTTGTGAGGGAGGAAAGGAAAGGAGAGTGTAAGCCCCTTTGAGTCTCCTACAGGAGAGAAAGGGGGGATATAAATCCAAACTCCTCCTCCTCCTCCTCCTCCTGCTTCTTCTTCTTCTTCTTCTTCTTCTTCTTCTTCTTCTTCTTCTTCTTCTTCTTCTTCTTCTTCTTCTTCTTCTTCTTCTTCTTCTTCTTCTTCTTCTTCTTCTTCTTCTTCTTCTTCTTCATTTCTCAATCTTTATATTTTTCCAACTGTCTATTAAATTTTCAGTTTTTCCAGTGTCTAGAAACTCTTCCTTCTCCCATTTTTGATTCAATGTTCTTATCATAAAGTCTTTGTCATCAACCATATATTTATATATATGTCCCAAAATTTTCCCTTCATATTTTTCATATAGTTCAAAACATTTAACCATTATACATTCTCCTCTTATTCGTGAAACCTTTGTCCTTTCCCAAATGCCCCTCAAGCCCCATCAGTTCTCATTACCTCCTAACTCTATAAAATTTTGTAATGTCATAATTTCTCCTCCTTCTCTTATCAGATTTGCAACAGTTTGAATTCCTTGTCTTTTCAATATTTTATCACCTTTTTTCCTGTATGTATAAAATAATGATTAGAGCAATGCATGCAACAATAGCTTTAGGCTGGAAAGAAAAGAAAAAATGGACAATCCAGAAATGGTTGGAATACATTTGGGAACAAGTGACACTGGACATTTTCGATACAATAACAAAAAATAAACTGGCAAGATAAACAGAAGAATCTTGAAGAAATGGACAATATATGGGGACTGGATGAAAGAAGCTGGAGTCAATGAGGAAATATGGGAGAAGAGAATACAAAGAATGAACTTACTGCTGTTTGATAAAATCATAAAGAACACACAGGGGGGAGGGGGAAAAGGGGGAAATTGTTTGAAAATGAATGAAGAGTACTAATATAAACTGTAATGTTCAAATGATACAATTAAAAAAAATGTTAGTTGGCAGACTCAAGGGTTAAGAGATATGGCAACAACAGAAGGGACAGCGTGGGATGTAAAAGATCTGTTCAGTTTCAGAGGAAAACAGCTAAGGAATCCAGTGAAGCAGTTGGATCAGGGGTGGTTGACCTTTAGCCCAGTCCTGTTCGCCAAGTGTGAAACGTTATCGTCGAAGGTTACCCATCCTCTAATAAAAACAAATAGACAAGGCGATATTGTGATACTTGCATATCATACACCCATCTCAGACATGCTTCCACTGTGACTGTTTTAGCCGAGGACCATATCAGCCAATTCCTTAATGTTAGGCTTGATTCCTCTTTGCGGCGTTCTGCTTTTTTTAAAGGACTAGTGGGAAAAAACCTGGAATTTCATACTCAGGGTTGAGGTGAGCAATATATAACAGCTCTCCTCCACAGGTTGTCCTCCACAGCCAACAAGTAGTAAGGTTTTGTCAGAAGCCTAGAAATGGAAGGAAGCTTGGAAGTACATCTGGGGGCTCTGTTGGGAGTGGGAAGAGAAGCAGGCATCAGATTATCGAGGATTTATGGGAAAACTGTCCACTGCAATGCTTCTTCCCCCAAACTTCTGAGGTAACGCAAGAAGCCTTGGGCCCTGTGACAAGAGGCTGCACTGTGTTGTCAGCCTCCAGATTGTACCAAGAGATCTCCCAGAATTACAGCTGATATCCAAACTGTGGAGATCGTTTCCCTTGGAGAAAATGGCATTCTCTTGGAGGCGAAAGGCATCTTGTTGGGTGCTTTCCACCCCGGCTCAGGGAGGCAGGAAATAGAATTATGTCACTTCCTGTCGAGGCTTGGAACCCGCCCCTTGCCAGTATTCTTTCCTGCCTTCGCTAGGGAGTGCACGAAATTCTGGCTCTCTGCACAGAATTCCATTTGACGATTCTTATTCAACCTATTTGTCTTCCTGTCTTACCTTTGTCTTGTGTTTGTTACTTCTATTGGCAGGGGTAAGTGTTTAAGGGTCCCAGGAGGTCTTACAGAGGGTTCCCTCGGAGTTCCTCCCCCCCCTCACTTCCCTTCCTGCCAAAAAGCCCTCCCAGCCTATAAGCCGTTATAGCAGCTTCTCCCCTCCCAGGGATATTCTCATAAATCAGCAGCCCGAGAGCTTTACACCAGGTCCGCATAGCATAAGCGGCTCCAACTCCACCAGGTCCTTGAGAGACTCAAGATAGCCTGAACCCGAGGGGAACATGCGGAGCGGCTTACAGCGCACCGATAAGGAAACGGCCCTGACTGCAGTGCCGACCCAGAAAGAAGAGCTCGGCTCCGCCCCTCTTCCTCGGCGCCAACTTAATGCGACCCAGCGGGGCGCATTCGAGCGCCCCCTGAAGCCGCTCCACGGTCGGATTTACCAATTCTCCACGATCCACGCACTTTATCGAGGTCGGTCTGGCGGCGCTTCTCCCCCCTCCCGCCCGGCCCAGAGAGGCAGCGCTCTCCCAGGCTGGTTCTCCCGACGGAACGCGCGCCACAGCAGGGATCCAGCGACACTTCAGCTCAGACCCCTCCCAGGCACCAGCCCAGAACTGGGCCAGCCTAGAGGGAGGGAGAGCTCCTACTGCAATATGGAGGCCGGGGAGTTTTGAGGTGGATTGCTGAGGCCCCTTCGCTTTAGCTGGCAGTCTCTCACCCCTTCCAGAGACTTTGCCAATTTCCTCCAACAAGGCGGTGAGACAAACTGCAGCAATTCCACAGGGCTTGGGGGAGCTTGCCTCTTCCACCTCTGTCCCATCCCAGGGGCCCACCAACCTGCAGCGCGTAGGTCCTAGGGGTTACCCCCCTGCTCCCCCATCGCCAGCTCCAGGAAAGGAATTTTTCTCCCAGACCTACTTCTGAGTAGAACCCAGATCTTCCAGGAGGGAGCCATCTCACTCCACATAGGAACACCCTAGATCTATCCAGATCCCCATCTCCACGACTGGCTGGATACCCTCCGATTTCCCTGGAGATGAGGGGGCTTGGTCTGGGAGGAGGATCCCTCCAGAGAAGGCGGTTTTCAGACTCCTGAGGAAGTGCCAACTATCCCAGACAGATTACTCCCAAGTGCCTTCCCAAAGAGATGAGGGAATTAGCCTTCCTCCATGTCCGAAGGCATATCTGCTGCCTTGGACCTGCAGCTGCAGCAGATGCCCAGGTCCCAGGGGCTGCAGAAGCTGCGCTCCCAGCCCATTAAAGGGATGCCCCAAAGGGAAGCACACACACTTCCTACCTCAGGATGAAGACCCACAGGTTGGTGCTTTCCCATCCCAAGGAAATGCTTCATCAAAAGATTAATGAAGGGGAGTGGGAAGCACCAGTGACTAACAAACATACCTTGGCCTCAGATTGGAAGTGCGTTATTTGCGTACCAGGGTATGTTGGACTCTGATTCTTCAAGGGTCCAGCCTGACAGGCGCCTCCCTGTATTGAGCCATCCAATCAGCTTGAGCCTACTGGTTGGGAGGGGTGAAGGAAACATCGAGAAGTCCCCTGGACAAAGCGTTGGGATGCTATATGCTAGAAAAGATCCACATGAACATCCCATTTCTGCTTCCATCAAGGCCCTGGCCCACACAGCTTGCATCGACCGTCATGAGAGAGCTCTCCTAGTTTGAGGCCAACTTGGGACTAGAACTCCCACCTACCCTGAACTGTGTTAAGCTGTCAGGAGGGACTAGACCACATACATCAAAACAAGTGCGCGAAGCCTTCATGCCGCCGATGCTACCTTAGATCAACGGTGATCCGCTTTAAACCCAGCGTAGCATGGCTTACTCCCTCATTGGTGGCTTAGCTTGCACTTATGCAAGGTCCAGATCTTGGCAGATTGATACACATTCCAAGACAGCTTGCTTACCAGCTACTCATTCAAAGGCAAATCGCTTGTTTTGGTGAGGGATCTACAACACATCCTTAGTCGACACCAAGGACAGAAAAGGTCGCTTCCAAATTTTCTTAGCTTTCGGGACATTAACAAATCCTGGTCCAGGCCCTCTACCTTTTAGTTCCCCATGGAAGCTTCCCAGGACTTCCAGAGATGGCGAAGATCCGAGCTTCCTGGAGACCCCAGATGCATGAGCAAGAATAAATTCCTGGACGAAACAGAGGGATCTAACTTTCCTTTCGTGGCAGAGGGAACTTTCAGATCAAAGGATTCGGCAAAATCAAATGGGACCCGGCGGGGTGCCCCCAAGGAGTCCTGACTCCTCCCCAGTGGGAGTCGTCTCCTTCTCTTTCCAACAGGCGCTATGGAATCAAAGATCACTCAGGGCAGCCTGGGCCGAGAGGAGATCATTTCCACAAGGAGCTTCGCCACTGGGAATTCATTGGGTTCCCACCCCTCCAAATTTCTTCCTTCCCCCCTCAGCGAAGCAAAGGAGACAAGGCCTTAGCCGCCCTGTGAACCTTACAGGCGGTGGAACACCTCCTATCCTATCAGGCTGATAGAGATGGTTCCCGAAGCCAGAGGCATTTTCAGGGCATTTATACCTCTCACTTTCCACCGTCCCAAAGAGCGGGGACTGGAGAGCAATCCTCGGCCTCAGGACCCTGAACAGAAATTCCCTCCAAGCTTGAAGGGAGTTCAAGATGGAGTCCCTCCGGACCATCTCGGAGGCACTCAGACTTCATGACTTCCCAGGCACTCAGACTTCATGAGTTCCCTGGACCTGGCAGAAGCATATCTGCACATTCCCATCAGGCCTTCGCTGCAGGAAGTTCCCACAAGATTCTCCCATGGCGGGACCAACACTGCACCAATTCAGGGAAAAACTCTTCCCGCCGGGCTTTGCCTCAGCTCCCACTTATTTTCTCCAAGGTCCTTCTGGCTCCAGTCACTGCCCTTGCTAAGAGACAGCGGGGTATTCACATGCACACCCGACCTGGGGCTGACTCTGCTAGTTAGGTCCAGAGTCCAAGGAGCAAATAGCCAGCACAGGACCACCGCCAGATTGTGATGCAAACCCTTCAGACACCATGGGTTCCCTGATAATCAACAGGGAGAAAAGCATTCTCACCTCCAACTCATAGCGAATCTTGCATTTTAGGGCCCTAATAGACTCCAGGAACAATGCTCTCTTTCTCCCAGAAGATATCCAAAATCCGAAAAAAATGATACACACCTCTATTATGCTCCCCAGAACCCAGCCTCCTTACTGGCCTTCTAATCCAGAGCTCCCTTGGCACTATGATGGCTGACCATGGATCTGGTCCAGTGAGGCGATTCGCGCATGTGATCCCCTCTAGCATTATTTTATTGACCCTTCAACAGGGACATCATCCCTAAAGCGAGGACCATCCCATCCTTGGTACCGCGGTCCACCTAAACAACAACTCCGATGGTGGCTTCAACAGCAAGCGGGAACCTGACCCAGGGCAATGCGGCACCTTACCTGTACCCCAACCAGCTACAGATCTTCACACGGACGCCAGCCTCCAGGGTTGGGGGCAAGCCTCAATAACAGTATGCCCAAGGCAAAGTGGGAACAACACCTATCCAAACTGCCAATCAGCGGCGTGCTGGAGGTGAAGGCTATCCTCCTAGCTCTTCAAGCTTTTCAGCACCCCCTCATTAAGCGGGGACATCACATCTTGATTTGGACCCGGACAACACCACAGCCAAGTCTCTATATCAACAACCAGAGAGCTCCACGATCCTCCCGATCTGTAGGGAGGCCTCCCTGATATTGGACTGGGCAGAACTCCTCTTTCAGAGCATCAGGCAGAAGAACACATCAAAGGATCTCTGAACCTCAAGCATAGACTGGCTGAGCCGGCAAACCGTTGCCCCAGTGGACCCTGAACAGGAGAGTTTTTCAGGACCATCGAGCGTCGGTTGGTAGAGCCTTGAATAGAAAGTGGACCTGTTATAGCCCTTTACGGCACAGAAACGCCAAGTTCCAAAATTCATGTCTTGATTCCTACCATCACAAAGGCCCTAGCGATAGATGCACCTTATCCAGTCGGTGGCCCAAGGCACTCTTATATGCCTTCCGCCCATTCCAATCATTTCCAAAATTCTCGGAAGAGATCATGCGGCCCAGAGGCGGCGGAGTGATCTTAGTGGCACAGCTCTGGCCTCCGAAGGCCCTGGTTCGATAATTCAGGAACTGGCCACTTAGGCCCTAGGTACCAGATTCCAGTCTCTTAGGATCTTCTCCCATCCAAGCCCCAATCACTGCATCCCAACCCAGACTGAAAAACTCCAAACTGACCCGTCTGGTTTGTTGGAGATGGAGAAAACTAACCAGCAAAGGCTACTCTCCAAGGTGACCTCTCCACCCTGAGAGTGGCATCTGAGCGTCCAGTCCACCATCAGGAATCTATCATTACACCTGGAAGAAATTCGTCCAGTTGGGCCAGGAACAAACACATTGACCCAGAAGATCCCACCTTATCTGCTCGGTGCTTGTAGGGCTTCCGACTTCAGGAAGGTTTTTGGAGTCAGGACTCCGGCTTAGCAGCACTCTTAAAGAGACGGAGTCGCTGCCCTGTCCACGGTATGATTATCCCTTCCGCGGCCTCCCAGCAACTCAAACACCCAAGGCCGTTATCGGAGTTTTCTAAAGGGGTCCAACAATCACAACCTCCCACCTGTCATCGCTTCCCATCCTGCACTGGAGACACACCGCGGTTCTTCGGCCTCACTGCAGAGTGGCCCTTTGAGCCCATCCAGAACCATCAATCTGAGATGGCTCAGGAATGAAAACATTATTTCTGATAGCCATCACACCTCAGCCCAGGAAGGGGTCGGAGACTCGGCTCGCTCTCCATTGAGAGACCCCAACCTGTATATTCCACGATGTTGAGCCCAGAGTGGTTCTTAGAATGGACCCTACCTTTAAACCTAAGCGGCCTCAGCTTTTTCACCTACAACAGGACATTGTACTGCCCTCTTTTTTTTGTCCGCGTCAAATCGTCTCACCCCAGAGAGCGGCTCTTGGCACACTAGGCGTTAGGGAGGGGGGGGCCATTAAGAGAAGTTCCCATAATTGAACAGGGTCCATTAGAAAATCCACAGACACTGTTTATCAACAGCTTTGATCCGAGATTGAGATGTCTTCCCATGTCAAAGCCTCCATTTGGTTCCAACCTTAGATTATGTATTGTGGAGGCCTGGGGCTATCAGACCTCCCTGTACCAGAAGGAATCACGGCACATTCCACAGATCAGCTTCTACCAATGCTGCTTTCCACGGACATAATGCTTCTGTAGAACAGATCTGTACAAAGGCAGCTTGGCGATCTGGTCCAACCCACCGACTAACTTTGTCAAACACTATAGACTACAGTCTTAGAAGCAAGCCGACGCAGTATGTTAGGGCAAAGAGGTCCTGGAACACTATCCATAGAAGCTAATTCCCTCTCCCTACAAGGGGACACTGCTTGGGGAGGTCCACAACAAGAATGCCTTTAAGCCTCCAAGAGGCGGGTCCATTGGGTTCACTTACGTGAAGAGGCCTTCTCTTGTATTGAGACAGAAAGGCATCTGGCTGACCCTCCATAAGCTGTCGTTTTTCGCTGTGTCGTGGATTAGTTCAGTCATCATCGGTCAGACTCGAGAGTCCCTTGTGTATATGGTTAGGAATTTTTTTTTCCGCCTGTACGCTAGGAGTTAAGGGCCCGAAATTGTTTAGGCCTATCATTTGACCTCAGGATAGAGAGGTGTTATACATGTTCTTGTCTCTACTCTAACCGTTGTTTATTTCTAACTTTTTCTTCTACTCCCACCTGCTCCAGTCCAGTCGAATACTGTAGCAAGGCGGGTTCCAAACCCTCGACGGGAAGTGACATGAATTCTATTTCCTGCCTCCCCACAGGACTGGGGTGGAACTTAGCGCAACAAGATGCCTTTCTGCCTCTACAAGAGAGGCCTCTTCATAAGTGAACCAATGGACCCGTTATACCTGCAGGGTCTTCCCTATGCCAATCTTGAGAAGGGCCCCAGTTAGCATAAAGGGTATCCCCATCTTCCCCATTACTCACAGCTGGCAGAAGGAATTTTTTTTTTAAAGTGACACAATGATATCACATCAGTTTTGGTTTAAAACAGAAGTCACCAAAGAAACAGCCCGGTTCTCAACACTGGGGTCGCTGACCTTTGATCTAACGACCCTTTCACACAGGGGTTGCCTAAGACAATCGGAAACATTTTAGCTATATATACCAATTTTTTTACTGGTTGGGGATCACCACAACATGAGGAACTGTATTAAAGGTCCGCAGCATTAGGAAGGGTGAGAACCACTGGCGCAAAAAAGGATATAACTCTAGGAATTACTTGAAACTCTATGAAACTTTTTGCTGTGATTGGTTAGCAACTTTTTTTTTACCCAGATGTGACATGACAGCGGCTGTCGTGTTATTATTACGCGAAAGCCCTCCCTGTCCAGGTGCCAGGTGCCACCTACTTGGACTCTGCTTACTCTCTCAAGGCTCCATTACGGCACCAAATCTCCAGGAATTTTCCAATCCAAAGTTGGCTCCTATGACCAGTGGTATGATTGCCAATGTAGCGATCAGTAGTTTTCAAAGATGAAAACATCTTGGTTGTGTCATTTTGAACAACTGGAACTCCCCTCCGTGCCACAAAGGCTGTTTTAACTCTCTTTTTGTCCTCATCTTAATACAAAATCAGATATAAATTTCTAATGCTCCTTGTTCTCCGCGATTGGCGCTTTAATTTTATTTTGATTTTATCATTTCTCCCTCGTAGCTTAGTGAACTGGAAATACAATATTATTTCAGAGGGTGTCAATTAAATGCATGAAAAAAACTCCTAACTGAAGAGCAGCGTTGACAGAGATTAAACAATTTAATTCTGTGATTAAAGAGGTCATTAGCATTATTGGAAGGTTGAGAACCACTGTTGCCAAGGGATAGCTCTAGGAATTACTTGAAACTCTATGGCTTTTGATTTGTGCAGCTTTAAAAAAAAAACATCCTGTTGATTTGGAACTTGGTTTGCCTTCCCTAGATTAATTATGGTTAATCTTGTTAGAATTCACACCAGGAGAAAATAGAGATTGTGCAGAGGCCCGAGAAAAAAAAAAAGTCTGTAGCAACAGCGTAGACAGAGTGTTGAGAACTGGTCAAGATCCCCTAATTTTCCTGGCAGATTCAGTTGGCAGAGCTTGAGCTGATAGATTCCCCGCTGCTTTGCTTGTTTACCCTTTGGTCAGAGCTAATATTTTTAACCTTGAAATGTTAACAGCTCCTGGAGGGGGGGGGTGTTTCTTTCCTTTCTGGGTTTGTCCGCTGAATTGAAAGGGACTGCTCGTCATAGGGGTCCGTGCAAATGTCTTTTATTTTATTTTGTTTTGCTTAACGGTATGTTCTTTGACCCGGCTGATTCTGCTTCTTAAAACAGGACCTCAGGAACCCTACTGTATTTCACGTTGACAACTGACATGTGATGCCGTTTGATGGGTCTCAGAGACACATCTCCTGTTTCAGTCTCTCCAAAGTCTGCCTAATCTAAGACATATATGGTCTAGGAAGGGCATGTGTTCAGGTTTTTTTTCTCCTGTCCCCACGGCTCTGATTGGAGGGCTTTTAGGTCCAAAATATCCCAAGGAGTCTTTAGGGTTATTGGCTGTATTTCAGATATTCCCCTGCCCCCCTTTTCTCTCTCTCTCTCTCTGTCTTTCCCTTGGAGAGTTTTTTTCTCTACACATTGGATTTCCCTTGTTATGCTGAAGACTTGATTCAGTTTCTGTTCAGCCATGAAACCCTCACTTCGATGTATGTCACATTTTTTGGAACAAGCGTCCTCTATGCCTAACGCCAGAGAATCAATTGGGCCAGTTTTGTGAAGTGTAAAACAACTTCATGTGGCAGCATTAAAAGGAAGTAACTTTTTCCCCCTAAAATGCACCAGTCCAGTGGGACTCGACGCGGTCATCTGAAAGGAGTGAGTTGGGCTACCATCAGCCTCAGCACTCGCTGTAAGTACAGGCTTCCTACTCATTCAGACTGGGTCAAGTCGCCCCTTTGGCCTTGCCAGCACCCTTGGCTGCCACCTTAAAACTGCGCCAACTTGGCACTTTTATTGGGGGAGTGGTGGGTTTCTTCTCAAAAGCAAAAAAAAATCGAGATACTTGCAATTTCTGACCCTTTGCAATAGATAGCATACTTATAAAAGTTATATAGTCACTGCAGTTTTGATTAAAGTTGATACTGGAAGGCATGTGTTTTGCTTCTCACACCCCTCTGGTTACCAGGCTAACTTTGGGTTTTCTTTTGTTCTTGATTTTATTTTTTCTGTCCTGCCCTTCCTCCAAAGTATTTGAGATGTCGTTCATCGTTCCCCGTTCTCCATTTTGATCTCACAACAATGTTGTGAGGTAGATCAGATTGAGAGAGTTTGTCTGGCCTAAGATCACTCAGCCAGCTTCATAGCTGAAGGAGGATTTGAATGCATGTCTCCATGATCTCACTCAAATACTAATGATATAATTAATAATTATTATTATCTCATCCTAACCTAATACAAGAGGACTTGGAAAGGAAGAATGGGAAGTCGGTAGATGCATTTTAGTTTAGAAATCAGAGGAAGTTTCTGGAAATGGAGGTATGCTAAATCTCATTAGAATTTGGAGGGGGGGTGATTTTTAGTGGTATGTGAAAAGAGAGCTTTAATTCTTGAACATTTATACCTCGAAAACCTTGTTGGTTTCTAAAATGCTGCTGGACTTGAACTTAGATCTTCTAAGTTATTGTCTGTAGAGATACTGTAAACAGGGTATGTTAATTTTGGGAAGCACTCTTCTATTGAATGGTATTCAGAAACATGAAACGTGGTGGGTGCTGTGGAGAAATTTTGACGTTTGCAAGGGTACAAGCTGAACACTGACAGAATTCTCACCAGAGGGGACAGTTTAATTGAACTTTCCATCCATTTACTGGTGTGGTAATAGAAGTGAGGTGAACTCACTGGAGTTATTTGGGATTTACAGCTCCATCTGTGAAGCTGAGCTGTTTCGGTCTCCTCGAGGCTAATTTTGAGAGTAACTTATCCCCACCCTCACTTTGGTCCATGCAGGAGCGAAAAGAGCAATGTTGCAGCCTGAAGCAAGCGTGACAAAGCAGTTTTTCTCTATGCCTGAGCTCACATGCCTTGCTCAGAAACTCCTTGGACAGAGAGGCGTTTTTTTGCCCTGAAGATGTAGGTCAGCTGACCTTCCTGGGTAGCTCACGATTATTCATACTCGTCATGGACACGTGAGCAACTTTCCAGGGCTGGTGTTTGTCCAAATGAGCCCTGTGGGAATGGGAAGCACATTTGATAGTGTGCAGATTTTATTTTTCCCTTGGGATCGTCATTCTGTCTTGACTGAAACTCATTGCAAAAGGATGGAATGCATCCCGCCGATAATGGTAATGTCAGTCTTCCGTTCCGTGCATAATGGATTGGAAAAGGTAGAATAGTGCTGCTTGGTCGAGCATTAGCAGCTTAAAACTGACCTTACAACAACTAGAAACGGAGGGTTCAAGGTCAAGAAGCTCTATGCGGCCCCTATGTATAGTCGGGCAGGAGACATGGAGATTGGCTGCGCCACCTGCCACCGAAAAGATCTCTCTCAAAGGCAGAAGTTAAGCGTGGCTGCATTAGCTGTCTCACTGGGGCTTTGGTGTAAGCATTACCAAGATAATGTAGGTGAATTGCCATATTTGCATTTATATTCAAAAGAGAAACAGATGCATCTATTATTAGTGTTCCACAATCTGTTCTCTGTGCGCACTCTTCAAGGGAGGCAAATTCACTGCCTCTAGGAAGAAGTCATTAAACAAAGAAGCAATAGGTTGTGGTGGGTTTTCTGGGCTGTATGGCCACAACCAGTTGAATCCGGCCGTGAAAGCCTTCGACAATACAAAGAAGCAATAGCCTGCCCAATTCTAAACAATCTAACAATTATCATTAGTGTAGCAGTGATCTGTCAATAGGTAGTACGCCAAGGAGGCCTGACACTTGGACAGACCACAGCGTCGAGTCTGTTTAGACTTTGTGGTCTCCAGTACTGTCAAATTGGAGACCACTTATGGAAATCCTGTAGGGTTTTCAAGACAGGAGATGAACCGAGGTGGTTTGCCATCTTCTTAGTTTCTGAGATCTGACCAGATTGGACTAGCCTGGGCCATCCAGGTCCAGACCTTAATGGAACACTTGACAGTCAAATCACAGGTGATCAGATCTTGGCCAGCCGTCTGACTGGTATCTCAGTGCTGCACAGATTCCTATACACTCTCTGATTATATAGTTTGTTTCTTAAGCCCTGTCCTCCAAGCAAAATGGCAAAGAACAGTGATGTATTCAGCTATAAAGGAGTCATTTATGTAGGTTATGCCATGAGGAAGACTTCCATATCCTAGATTACCCCCACTAGAACAAGCTCTCAGGCAGATGCCCCCTTTCCAAAATTTGAATAGGTTAGGCAAAAGTGGATTTTCATGTCGGACAGAGAGGAGGTGGAAAAGAGTTTCAAAGTCTATAGCCCAGGGAAATGTCAAAACCCATATAGACTGTTGGGGAAATGAGTTGTCTCAAGTTAGGGCCAAGCCAAGGAATCTAAGGAGAGGTTTGGTGGGTTGATGCAGGAGGCTGGCAGACTGAGGATGAATGGAGTATGGCGGTCAGAGGCGTCCCGCCTTTCAAACCAGACATTTCATTCACCATGGCTAATAGCCAGAAGTAGGTGAACGCTCGATGTAATGCAATGAATTTTTACTAATAGGACAACAATGAAATCACTTTATTGCCTACTCTTAACACTCTGCTTTTAACAGCAGTGGTCCAGACAGGGAAGAGGAAAAAAGGGAAACTATTAAACAGGAGTTGGGTGGCCAGCTGTTCATTGCACACACGGAGCGCATGTGTAGTGGTTAAGAGCAGTGTGGTGTAGTGGTTAAGAGCAGTGGACTCTAATCTGGAGAACAAGGTTTGATTCCCCACTCCTCCACAGAGTGGAGTGACAGACTCTTATCTGGTGAACTGGATTTGCTTCCCTGCTCCTGCACATGAAGCCTGCTGGGTGACCTTGGGCTAGTCACAGTTCTCTCAGAGAAAAGGAAGGCGTTTGTAAGCCACTTCGATAAACCTTGCAGGAGAGAAATGTGGGAGAATTATAAATCCAAACCTCCCTCCTCCCTCCCTCCCTCCCCCCCTCCCCTCCCCTCCCTTCTTCCTTCCTTCCGCTTTCGTTCTTTCCTTCCCCTTCCCTTCCTTCCCTTGTCCTTCCTTCAACTTCCTTCCTTCCTTCCTTCCCTTCCTTCCCCTTCCTTCCTTCCTTCCTTCTAACTTCCCCTTCCTTCCCTTCCTTCCATTTTCTATGCCATTTTACCGCTTGCTCAGGGTGGCCTACAACATTCAGCAATTAATACAATAAAATACTCTAAAACCTAACCTAATTCTTATAGCAACTAAAACAACAATAACCAGGAGGGAAAGACAAGAGGGTAGAAAAGTTCAGAAAAAAGAGGAAAAAGCATATGTGGCCTCAACCATACACCTGGTAGAACAGCTCTGTCTTACAGACCCTGCACTTCATAATAGTTTTCAGGGGCTTCTTATATCATTCTTTACATGAATCATCTTTTGCGCGTTGTTGACACTGAGCACCATTATTCAAGGTTTGTCTGCTGTCTTTACTTAGGAAATATTTCTTGCTTTGGAAAAGTGCTTGACTTCCTCTCCTTCATCTGTTCCACCATCGATTATCCTGACAGTAGGCCTCCCAGGCAAGCTTGGGAAACTGAGCATTAGAATAGCCTTGAAACACACACTGACCAAATTGTGTTCTCCGGACACATCTTTTTTCAAGCCTTTGCCGAAATCCCAGTCACTAATGCAGCTTATCTGCTTTAAACACAAAGGAGCTCTATTATTCTGTGAAACATTTTAATTAACCTGAGAGGAGAATGGGAGACGAGGCAGAAATCTTTTATTTAGCATTTGTCTAAGTAGATTTGTCCTCCAACAGTTCACTGCATACTAAATTTAAAGGCTTGGCGTGTGTATCCTAGAGGGATTGGCTAAGCGTTCGATACAGAAATGAGAGCCACAAGCTCTAAAGTTTAACTCTTTTTTATTATTGGCTTCTACGAGTAGCCAGGGTTTGCAAAGGAATTAGCATGTTAAAAACAGATTTACCGCGACAAAATTAGAAGTCGAACAGGTGATGTGATGGCTATGGAGTGAATTAGAATATATCTTTGAGAGGTAGGTGATTATTAATCTGGGTGTGTCCTAACATCCCGTTTGTTCCAAATGCTTTAGGAGTAACCTGGCTCAGATTTATTCTCAGCTGCATTGAATTGTTAGAATGAAATGAAATATTGACTAAGTTTCTTCTCTTTTTAGATTAGGTTGCATTAGGGCTTTTTTCCCCTTTTTGGTTCGTTTTCTTAATCTTCTCTTTTATATGAATTAGATATGCATATGATATATGTTCGACAGAAGGAATGTAAGATAGTTATTTCTGTGATGGATGTGAAGATGGAGGTCGGGATATCTGTATAATGTTGATCAAGTGTGATTTTTGTGAATGTATACGTGTATTCTGAAGAATTTAATAAAAACTTTATAGTTAAAAAAGCCCAGATGCTTTAGAACATAGATGTCAAACTCAGGCCCTCCAGATGTTCATGGACTATGATTCCCATCAGCCCATGCCAGCGGAGACCAATTAGCCTACATGCTGCTTAGCAGGGCTGCACAGAATAGCCAGTCCATAATTTCCTCAGAAAGGTCTGAGTTTGACACCTATGCTTTAGAAGCAGTGTGGCAAAGGTTATCACAGAGTGTTTCGCGGCAGGAATCTATCAATAGAATGGTGAACCTGAGTGGAATTCACAAGGTCTGATCTCTTTGGAAAGTACTCCAAGTCTTAAGTCCGAGCCTTAAGAAAGTACTCCAAGTGTCTCTAGTTGTTTTCTTCGAATTGTCGGCAGATACAGCCTTTCATACGCTGCTGCTTTCCCCTTGATCCTGCCTAAATGGAGGGTGATGGTGGGGTTTCCTTGGCCACAGGGAACTCTTAGAAACATTTTCCCTTACTCCAGAAAGAACATTGTGGGGAGGGTCTAGGAGCCCCTCTACCCAGGCAATGGCTAGACTGATGTGCTTTTCTTAGGAAGACATTTTGGGCAGAGCTCTGTACCAATAGGTCAGTGGTGGTTTTCCTCCATTTTGGGGGCCTTATTTAGCAGCCTCATTCTGTGATTCCCTTCCTTCCTTCCTTCCTTCCCTCCTTCCTTCCCTTCCTCCCTCCCTCCCTTCCCTCCTTCCTTCCCTCCCTTCCTTCCCTCCCTCCCTCCCTTCCTTCCTTCCTTCCTTCCTTCCTTCCTTCCTTCTTCCCTTTCTTCCTTTCTTCCTCCTTCCCTTCCTCCTTCCCTTTCTTCCTTTCTTCCTCCTTCCCTTCCTCCTTCCTTCCTTCCTTCCTTCCTTCCTTCCTTCCTTCCTTCCTTCCTTCCTTCCTTCCTTCCTTCCCTCCCTCCCCCTCCCTTCCCTCCTTCCCTCCTTCCTTCCCTCCCTTCCCTCCTTCCTTCCTTCCTTCCTTCCCTCCTTCCTTCCCTCCTTCCCTTCCTTCCCTTCCCCCTTCCCTTCCTTCCTTCCTTCCTTCCCTCCTTCCTTCCTTCCTTCCTTCCTTCCTTCCTTCCTTCCTTCCCTCCCTTCCTTCCCTCCCTCCCTCCCTCCTTCCTTCCCTCCCTTCCTTCCCTCCTTCCTTCCTTCCCTCCTTCCCTTCCTTCCCTCCTTCCTTCCTTCCTTCCTTCCTTCCCTCCTTCCCTTCCCTCCTCCCTTCCCTCCCTTCCCTCCTTCCCTTCCCTCCTTCCTTCCCTCCCTCCCTTCCTTCCTTCCCTCCCTTCCCTCCCTTCCCTCCTTCCTTCCCTCCCTTCCCTCCCTTCCCTCCTTCCCTCCCTCCTTCCCTCCCTCCCTTCCTTCCCTCTTTCCCTCCCTTCCTTCCCTCCCTTCCCTCCTTCCTTCCCTCCCTTCCCTCCTTCCTTCCCTCCCTCCCTTCCTTCCTTCCCTCCTTCCTTCCTTCCTTCCCTCCTTCCCTCCCTTCCCTCCTTCCTTCCCTTCTTCCCTCCCTCCCCTCCTTCCTTCCCTCCTTCCCTTCCCTCCCTCCCCTCCTTCCTTCCCTCCTTCCCTTCCCTCCCTCCCTCCCTCCCTCCTTCCTTCCCTCCTTCCCTTCCCTCCCTTCCCTCCTAGCAAAGAATGCTGATCCTTTGACTCCATGAAGCAACGCTGGACACCCATCAGCCCCCCACAACAAACAACAGTATCTACTTTCAGAGTGTGTTTGTAGAGAGAGGGTGTGTGTGTGTGTGTGTGTGTGTGTGTGTGTGTGTGTGTGTGTGTGTGTGTGTGTGTGTGTGTTACAGTAAAATTGGGAGCTTCAGTGTTTGCTGCGATCAGCGAACTGTCAATAACCCAGAGACTCCAAAAAGGAAAAAAATCTTCAGTGGGTACCTCATAAAATGGTGGTTGCCTGACAGTGGAGGGGTAGGGGTAAGGAATGCCAGTCAGCAAAGCATTTGGGCCACTTCTCTCCAGTGCTAACTGTGTGTGTGTGCGCGTGTGTGTGCTTTCGCATGCCGCGTGGTCGTCGTGAGTGTATGAAGGTTTTTTTTTTTTTTATGTGCATGCTGCCCTGTGATGTGTCCCCCACCACCAATTGGTCTTGGGAAAGCACATTTTAAATCGGTCAATGCCTGTGTGAAGGAGCTCCTAGGCAGAGTTGTAGCTACAGAAAATGGCACCCGGGGCAAGAACCAAACCCCCATCCCAACCCCACCTTGTAGTCGACCCACGCGGTCAGCGTAAGAACGAGACGAGACGGAGATAACATCTGGTGGAGATGCATGCTTGGGGAGACCCGGAGGTCCGATGTTCCTAGCGAGTCTCCAGATACTGCGGTTCCTAGCACCTTTTATTGTTACCTTGCCAGTGTGGGAGGGAGGGACTGGGGGGGGGGATTCAGCGAGGCCGGGAGGCCGGAGATCATCATGTGATGCATGATCTCATCGAGGCTACGTCTTGGGAGAGGGCGTGCAGCGTCTGAGCTAATCCTCACCTGGGGCAAGACCATTGTCCCTAAGCCCGGTGTGGCCAAAACAGTTCATGACCAGTGACTCATGGGGATGAGAGTGGGGGTGCGATCACGACCCGGCAAGGCCGCTTGGGTCGTTAGCGTCCCAGCGTTCCTACGGCACTGCTGGGTGGCAGTGCACTACCTATCTCCTCACACATTTTAGAAAGCAGCGGGGGGCCGAAGCAGCTAAGGGGCGATTTAAAGGGGCCATTGTCTCCTCCGCCCGTTTGGTCAAAGTTGACCAAGCTGCTTGTGCAACATTAGAACTTGGTTGCGGGGTAAGAGGAAATGCGAGGGAGAAGCTGCCACCGCGTTACAGGCAATAATGTAGACACGCGTAGGCAAACAAGATCAAATAATAAGACACACAATTAAACCAATGCAGAGCTGTTACAATAGCACTCAACCATCCTCCCGAGCAGCCAGCTCAGGGCTGACCACCAATAAAGACAAAACATCATACTTCAGATTAGATACAACTTCTTGCAGCTCACGCTCATGTGGATCCACAACTGGGAATTATCAGAAAGATTAAACAACACATATTATGTACATTCTCACAACCTTGGTGGTGCCAACAACAACAAAGTAATCAATAAGCGGCACAATTGTCTACGCTGGGGTGCGGCTTGGCGAAGTTCCTGCTGCTGGTAGGCCAGGGCATCCAGAGCCCGGTGGAGGTAGAGATTGATGGACCCAGCAAGGTGCACAGGCCAGCCAGGCCAATAGTCTTAGCATTGTAGAGGCGAGTCAGGGGACTCCCACTAGGATTCTGAGGAGGCGAACTCAGCCGGAGAGGCGACCAGCGTGCAGCTCCGACAGGAGGGTCGAGGCAGAGGCGGGGCTGGCGTCGAGGGCTCCCGAGGGTGGAGCCTGGGGTAGGACAATGGTGGCCGACTGAGGCAGCAAGAGTTCAGGCAGGCCGAGGCGGGAATGTAGTTAAGCGTCCCTCTCCCGCGCGGTCCCAGGGAACCAGCCCCTGGGGGGCAGGATGTTTCGAACACGGGGGGAATGTCCTCCATGTGTGTGCAGTTCCAACTGGCGAGCAGCGAATGGGCGGGTGGTTCCCGTTAAATGCGCCGGTGATGCGGCGCAGGTGTTAGACTTTCGTGGTTAGCTGACAGTCTTGGTGATGACAAGGAGGAGAAGCCAGCCGGGGGTTTGGGCAGCAGATTGAGTCAGCTCATAGAGGTATCTGATGGATGAGGCATTCATGAAGGGCTCATGTAGACTCCATGGGAAGTCTCCGGGTGCCTGCAGGCGGGGAGCAGGCAGGAGGCTGCTCCCGGCCTCCTAGGTACTGGCCCAGGCAGAAAGATGAGGCACGTTGGCAGCGGCAGCAAGCTGCCAGATGTTGGTCTGGTGGCTTCGCCAGGGGTGGCCGATAGCCATCGGTGGGGGGCGACAGAGCAGGCAAGGATGGTGGTCGCTGAGTTGGTGGTGATGATGGCAAGAAGGCGGCACAGGGTTCTCGGGTGTCTCGGGGTGGTCTTGCTGGCGCAGCGGCGCTGGGGCCACAGCTGGTGGTGCCTGGCGTCTCCCAGGTCATTCCGGGTCTTGGGCGTTGGCGGCGGCGTTCCTGTTAGGTCGCTGAAGTGGGATCCTCTAAGAGATGGGTCCATCTCCCGGGATAGGGTTGAGTTTCCTCTTGGCGCCATTCCATGGGTTGGCCTGTCGCCAGTCGGAGTCCGCGGGAACCTGTACCAGGAAGAGGGACTGAAACACACACACTTCCCGGGTTACGGGGCGGTCCCGCCAGGAGCTCAGTTCGGCGGATGGCGGAGATTGGGATCAGTTAGTGTTTTGGAATTTAAATATGGAAGGAGGCTTCCCCATTTTACAGCCTGTGAAGGTTGCGCAATACAACCCTCCTGGGGGCGCCTACACTCCTCTTTCTTTAGTTGTTTACGGCCAGGAGGGCAGATGTAGAGCGACCCTAGTGGGGAATTGGCTTCAGGCGTCATCAGAGTGCGTCAAGGGTAGAGGAGTCGAACTTGAGAGAGAGAACAGGCGGTCCTATAGAGGATTGTGGGTATGCATGCTTAATCAGCAACACAAAGGGGCTTTGGAGGCACCTTTGGGGGATGGGTGCATCCGAGGGGATAAACAATCCGGCAATTAGAGCAAATTCTGCACACAAAGGAAAAGGAGAGGGGGGGTTTTCTTTACTGAGGAGTTGCACTTACTGTGACCTTGGTGGCTAATGCAGAGCTGGATGGTGCTAAATTTTATTGTCGAATTATCCACGGGGTTGCATACATGAGACTTCGCTCCTTAAAGAAGGCCCGGTGGCGTGGCAAACCTCACCCGCAAATCTTGAGAGGTCTGTGTTTGCAGCAACCTTGTGGGTATTGAGGGGGGCATAATGGCGGCAGCCTTTTAAACTGGGGCCTGTCACAGCGGTGCTACGATTCTCAGGGCAGACTGAATTTTTTAATCCAGGAGGGAGGGCCAGTCAGCCAATTGGCCCTCCCGCCTCTACTGGTCGAGAAAAAAACCGAAGGAGAAGGGGAGGAGGAAACAGTTTCCATCACCGGAAATTAGCGAAACAGTCTTGGAAGGCACGGTGGGATCAGTGATCTGTGGCGGCTACCCATCCCAGACCAGAGTGGTTTGACCTGACTCGCGGGTCCCTTCCCCAGAGATTGACATGGATGTCCAAAATAATGGGAAGTAGGACTGTGAGCTGCCTTCGAGATCCTGGGCTGTTGACGTGGCCGGGCGGATGTCCCGATCATGGTTTGTCTCCCCACCCCAGATGTGCGGGCGACCTCGGTCGGCCCACTGGTGAGGGCCCACTCGGCGCTGCTCTGATGGCGGTAACATCCCAGCGCCCGTGTCCGCAGGCCATGAACTTACATCCTTCTATGGCGAGCTCAGGTATGAAATGGGAGCTCCCGATGGCGTCTCACGCTCGACGGTGGTGTAGGCGCTCGCCATGTTGGCCGCCGGGCCATTAGCCTTTATTGGAGTGCGGCGGCGGGTGGCGCATGGGAGCAAGAGGATCAACTGGCGCAGCGCTGGCTCGGCAGGCAGCTCCACCAGCCAGGATGTTTGTCCAGACCTGGAGATGGATGGGTCCTTGGTGTGTGGAGTCGATCACTCCGGGGGCCGATGAACGGTCCACTGTTCCGGCGGCAGAGGCAACTGGCAGCACCAGCCCAATAGTCCCGGTAGGGATAGGCTCGTCGTGCACTGGGTTGGGGCGACAAGAACCTGGGTGGGGAACTTAAAGGAGATGGGCTGGGTGCATCGCGGCCGAGAGATGCCACCGCGAGGGGGTGGTTTTGGTAGGGGCCTTGGCGTTTGGGTCTGCTCTGGTACTCTCCTCCTTGGTCCCTGGGCTGGGGGGAGGCGCCGAGGCGGAGTTTCCAGCGAGGCAGTCGTTTCTCCAATGAAGCCCTTCTGGCAACGTGGGCACCCGGGTTTTGGGTAGCCTTCTCCTCCTGGGGAGGACCCTCCTCCATCGGGTTGTGAGCCCCCCGCGGGCTGCCTACACTCCCTTCAGTGTCGGGTCTGCGCGGTTAAAGCAGTCATCCTGAGACTGTCTCCCACGGTGGAGAGTGCTGCGGCGAGGGAGGCTAGCTTGGTGGGCGGAGGGACCCGATGTCCTGGCAAGCCTGCAAGCATGTCGGCCAGTTCGGGATTTTGCCCAGGCCTGTGGTGCTCTGCGGCACTCCGGTGGAAGCGTTCTCTTTTGCGAGCATGAGGGCTGCGTTTTGAACCTCCTAAGCTATCTACCTGCCTCTTGGCTTCCTGGAGCCTGTTCACAAATTAGGCATAGAGCTCTTGGGGTTTTGCGGATGGAGGAGAAACTCTGGAGTTGACTGGCGGCATTGGGGACTTTGACAAATGCCTTATAAGAGCACTCAGAAGGCGACCGTAAGGGTGGCCCTCAGGCGGAACAATCTGATGCGTTGGGATTGGCAAAAGCATCCCGAAGCCGTGGGGAACTGGCCCGGCGGTGTGGCGCCGCCAGAAGGTAACTGCTCTGTTGAAGCATTGCTGGCCGGGAACTCACTTTCCCAGACCACAAATTGCGCCCGGGGCTCAGGAGCATCGCGAAAGGTGGTCTTCCAGTCATCTGGAACCATTAGGTGGTTCCTTGCGATGGCTTCCAACATGCCACCTCTCCACGTAGGGGCTAGTGACTCCCTCGTCCGCATTGCTTCTTGAACTTCGGTAAGGATGTTATAACCCAGAGTGATTTTCGACAACCGGCTGGATGGCATACATCACTCCCCCTCAGTATCTGTGAAGTGGATGGGGCACAATGCAAGAATATAAAGCGTAGATGTCTTCCGTCAGGGTTTCTTTCTATTCTGCAGATGTCGTGGCTAATACGTTCTGCAAAGAGTTCCTGAAAACCAGCGCCATTACGATGGCGTGATTGAGAGTCTGCAAGTGGCTTCGAGGAAAATGAGAAGGCCGAGGAACAAAGGGGAGAGGCTGACGAGCTGTGGGAGAGTTTAATTGGGTGAAGGAGGCGAGGGGAGACAGAGAAGGAGGACAAAGAGCGATCAATTTAGTGGATAGAAAATTCCGGGGTTGAAATTGAAGGTGAAAAGGTCGAAGGAGGTGACCTACAACAAGGGAGCATTGAGTCTCTACAGGCTGATGGCGACAAAACATTGTCTCCACGTCAGTAGCAGCGACATCGGCCTTGTGCCGGAAGGCTCTGTCGCGAAAAGTGCGCCCGATGTTTTGGTCGCCAAGATTCAATGTACCTCTGGGTACCATGGACACTGAGCTTCTGTCTCCTCAACCAATTCCCAGCAGCTCCCTTCTCTTCTGGGGACCCCTGCCGCATTTCGTCCAGCGCTCAAGTTAGATCAGCGTGCTTGTCGCAAGCCCTGCTTTTGCAAGCTCCCCATACTCACCGGTGTTCCGTCCGGACGGCCAGTGTCCTAGGGCCAGCGTGTCTCTGGATCGCGCCCGATCCAGAGGACGAAGCCCGATGCAACGGTGTGGTCCCCTGGATCGCCCGATCCAGCGGGACCGGTGCTCAGCGGCCTTCCCAGGCGGCGGTGAGCAGGGTGGAAAGGATCGAGGATTCCAGGGTTTCGACACCAGCTTGTAGTGCGATACCGCCGGTCAAGCATTAAGAAGCGAAGAGCGAGGCCTTGGAGATAACATCTGGTGGAAGTCGCCAGCTTAGCGGAGACGGAGGAGTCCGTGTTCCCTTGCAGAGTCTCCCGTCACGCAGTTCCTGGCACCTTTTATTGTTACCTTATCCAGTGTAGGAGGGAGGACTGGGGGAGTTCGAGGCCGGGAGGAGTGAGGAGATCATCATGTGATGCGCCAGATCTCATCAGGCTACGTCGCGAGGAGAAGGGCGTGCAGCGTCTGGAGCCTAATCCCTCACCTGGGGAGCAAGACCATTGTCCCTCGCCCGGTGATTAGGCAGACAGTTCATGACCCGTGACTCATGGGGGGGGGGATGAGAGGTGGGGAGTCGCGATCACGGCCGGCAAGGCCGCAGGTCCGTTGGCGTCCCAACGTTCTACTACGGCACTGCTGGGTCGGCAGTGCACTACTACACCACCTGTTTTAGATAACTGTATCAAAACGACACCCCATGTTCCCTGAAATATCTCCATACATATGTTACTATTCATATGCAGAACAGGCATAAAATAGGACAGTCTCTACAGTAGGTATCTACTGCAAGGATTCTTTTCAATTATTGATAATCTCCCAGTTATAAATCCTCTCCCCATCCAAAAAACCCTGGTTCTGGTCATTCTTCCCCATTATTGGAAAAGGAAAGGCTTTGAAGGCTAAGATAGTGTGTGGCGAAGATATATTATTGGTAATATTCGTGAGATATAATATTGGTAATAATGTTATGATGTTCTGGGAAAGAGAGGATTTTCCATTTTTGTAAAGGGAGAGGGAGAAAGGAAGGAAGGAAGGAAGGAAGGAAGGAAGGAAGGAAGGAAGGAAGGAAGGAAGGAAGGAAGGAAGGAAGGAAGGAAGGAAGGAAGGAAGGAAGGAAGGAAGGAAGGGAAGAAGAAGAAGAAGAAGAGTTGGATTTATATCCCCCCTTTCTCTCCTGTAAGAGACTCAAAGGGGCTGACAGTATCCTTTCCCTTCCCCCCTCGCAACAAACACCCTGCAAGGTGGGTGGGGCTGAGAGAGCTCAGAAGAACTGTGACTAGCCCAAGATCACCCAACTAGCGTGGGTGGGAGTGCACAGGCTAATCTGAATTCCCCAGCTCAGGTGTCAGAGCAGGGAATCAAACCCGGTTCCTCCAGATTAGAGTACACCTGCTTTTAACCGCTATGCCACTGCTGGAAGGAAGGAAGGAAGGAAGGAAGGAAGGAAGGAAGGAAGGAAGGAAGGAAGGAAGGAAGGAAGGAAGGAAGGAAGGAGATTTACAAGTAGTGTTGATGAAATATTACAATAGCAAAGATAAATAACATAGAGCTGCACCTACAGCAAGGAGTGAAGAAACGTGAAATAAGAGGACTTAAATAACTGCTGTAAATAGTTTTTTTATGTG